>NC_056730.1:796356996-796485464 GCF_019279795.1 Protopterus annectens
TCTGTAAAGTGATCCTAGTTTTTTTTTTTGATGGTTTTGATAGTTTGGTTAACATGTAGGTCAAATTTGAGATTATTGTCTATGATGACACCTAATAGTTTTGTAGATGGGTCAGGGGAGATTATTGTGCCATCATTTGATTTTATGGTAAAGGTGAAAGCAGTAGACCTACGTGTTGGTGAAAATAACAGCATTTTAGTTTTTTTGGGATTTAGGATCAGACGATGTTCAGAAAGCCAGTTTTCTATTGTATTAAAGGTGGTCTGGGTAGCTGACCATAACTCTACTGGAGATGTTGCTGAGCAAATCAGAGTAGAGTCATCAGCATATTGGATACAGCTGACTTTTGGGATGACAGTATAAAGGTCGTTAATGAAGATGGAGAACAGCAAGGGCCCTAGTATAGAGCCTTGTGGTACTCCGAGGGTGTTAGGTAGAAGGTTAGAGAGTTTGTTCTGCCAGAGGACAGCCTGCTGTCGACCATTCAGGTAGGATTGAAACCATTGGAGGGCTCCAGTATCTAGACAGAATGTTTGTAGGGTGTGGATTAAAAGTTGGTGATCAACCATATCGAATGCCTTGGAAAGATCCAAAAAGAGGGCTGAGGATATATAATTATTATTGCGATTATGGTTTATGGTGTTAGTAAAGGCTAGGAGGGCTGAAGTAGTGCTGTGATGAGGACGGAAGCCATGCTGAGTGTCTGCCATAAGGCGATTTTGGATTAGGTGGTGCATGAATTGTCTATGAATACATTTTCCCATAATCTTTGCAAGTGGAGAGAGTATAGCTATTGGCCTATAATTGGAGAATTCAGTAGAGCTGCCTCCTTTGTGAAGTGGGATTACATAGGATATTTTCCAGATGGTGGGAATTTTAGCTTCTACTATGGTTCGGTTGATTAGTATTAAGATGGGGTGTATATATATATATATATATATATATATATATATATATATATATATATATATATATATATATATATATATAAATGGGCTTATGTCAGAAGCTGGAGTTTTCAGAATGTAGAAATTTGTACTGTTGAGATGATATGATCTTGTTTCCAAAAAACTCATACTTCATAAATCAACAAAAATCTACCTATTTCTATGTTTTTGCAGGGTGCAAGATCCCCAGCACCCCCACACCCCCTGCATATTATATATACCAACTTCAAGATTGCACTACAGTAGGGAAATGGGTAAATTCCCCAATTTGCACTATACCTCTATCTCCATTCAAAAGCTTAATGTTTTCGGAAACTTGATCATATCATCTCAAGAAGATTAATTTAGAGTTTCCGTAAACTCAAGCTTCTGACAGCTACATATATATATATATATATATATATATATATATATATATATATATATATATATATATATATATATATGTGTGTGTGTGTGTGTGTGTGTGTGTGTGTGTGTGTGTGTGTGTGTGTGTCTGTGTGTGTGTGTGTGTGTGTGTGTGTGTGTGTGTGTGTGTGTGTATATGTATATATATATATATGGATCTACTTTGATATATTGAAAGTCTACAATTCCGAACATTATTTTCGAGAGACGAAAATAACGAAACTTAAAATCCCGAACCACGGACTTTTTCTCAGGGCAAGTAAACACTTCCCCATCATGGGGAAATATGCCCTTTTCCCCTCTGTAGTGCAGTCCTTGAATTGGTATATATAGTTGGGGGATGTGGCTGGTGCAGCCCCCCACTTAAGTGGGTTTCAGATGTTAGAGTGTGTATTGTGTAGTTTTGAGCAAGTGTTTACTTGCCCTGGGAAAAAGTCTGCGTTTAGGATTTTAAATTATGTTATTTTCATCTCATGAAAATAACGTTCAGGACTGTGTACTTTTGATATATCAAAAGAGATCCATATATACATATAGATATACATATATATAGCCTGCGGCCCATGTTCAAGACTTTTTACATATTTATTGCAGCAGACTGTATACGTTAGTCAAAGATGGAGCACCACATCCTCTTCATCTCTTGTCCTTACAAACTCAACAAACAGATCGAGATTATAAATACATTTATTAATCAAATACCCCCCCCACACACACACACACACACATATGCACACAGACAGACACATACACAAATGACGTATATGTGTGTGTGTGTGTGTGTGTGTGTGTGTGTGTGTGTGTGTGTGTGTGTGTGCGTGCGCGTGTGTGCATGTGTGTGTGTGTGTGTGTTTATGTTTCTGCCTATGTGTGTGAGTGTATGCATGCTTGTGTGCCTGAAAGAGAAAGTGTGTTTGCATGTGGGAGAGAGGGAGATTAATCAAATGAGCAGTGGCTGCAGCATCAGCAGCAGCATTTAAAAGGTTTGCATACCTCTCAAACTCTTCGCTCAAAATACCTAGATAAAGCATTCAATAAAGGGAGATACAGGCTGAAAAACAGAAGCAGATTTCAAATATTGCTCTTATAAAAAGACCAAATAATGAAGTAAATATCTGGATATTTTTTGAAACTGTTATATTTCAGATGTAAAATACTTCCTCCAACACCATTTACATATACAACAAGATTGAAGCAATAGGTGCAGGAACTATTTTGCATCAGAGATACTGTATATATTAAAAAATAATATTGTAACAGCAAAAAATAAAAATAAAAAAATAAGTAGAACAACAATTTTAGAGACAGCCCATTGCCTTCCAGGATGTGTGTGTCACTGTGTAAATATTGCCCTTCCAGGGGTGTAAAGGCCCTCTACCCAAGAACTAGCAACTCATATTGAGAGGGTGGTCTAATGGTTTAGGTGTTTGCCTTACAAACACACGATGCAGGGTTTGAGCCTTAGAAAGGATAGTTGGCTAGGCTTAAAATGGTTTTCAAGGGCAGTTAGTGTCGTACTAATCTATGCATCTATAACCCCCCTGAACAGGTGTTATTTACACAGTAACACACACCCTGTTGGACATTATTGTTTACAGAAAGACTATGAGTGCACTGCCCATTATCACTGTAAAGAATGCCTCTTATTGATAACATTGCTATCAGTATAGTTTTAATAGCTTTTATTGTTCAGGAAATATTTATACTTATTTGTCTTGTGTTTTAAAGTTGATTTTTCAAAAAATGCTTTGGAATGCAAGGATGTGTTTAAGCTGCTAGAGGTGTGACATTCTACGTGTTAAGGACAAATATTTATTTATAAGAAAAGAAGTTTATTTGAAAACACCATTATTCCTTTGAAGAACTTTGCAGAGCAATTAATAGTGAAATAGGTGATCTATGTGATGCTTTTAATCAAAAAAAGCTATTGTGCTTCATAGATACAGCCTTACTTTTTTCCACTGATAAGGTAGTTTAAAAAAAGGAGTCAGGAAGTGTAGTATTCTGTATCAAGTAACTAAGCAAGCTACACGTGGATTACACAAGACATATCTCTATTTATTTACATTATAATCTGCTTGTTTCTTTCATATTTAGTTACATGTAATAGTTTTATCTTTTTTCTACCTTCTTGCAAACTGCCAGGATCATTGAATCTGCTCGATTATGGAAAATATAACCAAGGCAGCCATAAGTAAGTTTCTTCTTAAGTCACTACTACCCCATAGACAATTGATTTACACTCTGCAACTGAGATGTGAAATGAGCACCAGTTTTGGAATGTCTCTCTCTCTCTCTTCAACAAGGGACATCAGCCGGCAGGACAGTCCTTGCCCAGTCACCAGTAAGTACCATAGGCAATGTTCTTAATTTTGCTCCAGAAAAATCATGCCTTGTGTGCGCAGCCTTGTATGCATGAACATCTACACACTCTCCTTGAGAACTATAGACAGGCACAGTTTCTTCATTATTCTCTATCACAGTCTCATTTTCCAGGCTCCCCAGTCTAATTATGGCCTTCTGGGTCATAGTCAGGGTTTTACCCCACCACATCTAACAATCTACAACTGTGTGCATACGCTATGTGTGACAAAACTGCATATATTTTAGTTGCATTTTCTCCATATGCAGACATACTGATTATGTTGGGTTCACTACATATGTCCAAAGTCCTTGCTCCAGAGTCATAATGTAATGAAATGACAGCTCCAGATGTCACACTTTAAGCAGATTAGATGTTCAAATGGAACATGAAACAGAGACCAGAATGTATGGGCAGTTACAGAATAGGATTATTCATTGGGGGTTATATGAAAATATGTTTTACAGTCATCTCTGAAGGCACGCACCCTTAGACTCAGAGTAATAACCAGAGCTGATGTAAGGGTTACCATCACTTATCTTGGGGGTGCAGAGATCTTTCCACCACTGAGGAAATGCACACAGCTGTGTATTCTATTGAACTGTGATATCCAGTAATTTCAAGTGCTGGAAGTTTGGGTTTGCTTTTAAATACTACAGTCTATTTTTTATATTTAGTTGTTGTGTTTTTCAGCTTTTCCCAGTTAGGGGTCGCCACAGCAGAACTCCAGTCCACTAATGATTGGTAGTTAATTTTTACATGCTGAGTTACCAGCCCTGACGCACAACCTTCAACAAAGGTACACCCATTCACACATGTCTCCACACAGAAGATGCTCTAGCTGAAAATTGAACTGGACAGCATCTTACTGTGAGGTGACAACTCTACTGCAGCACCACCACAGCGGTATTATTATTATTTTTTTTTTATATTTTAGTACTAATGAAAAATTTAAATTTGACATTGTCAATTCATTGATCTTTAAATGAGAACTTTAAGCTCAAAAATATGTAACAGACTCACTTGTGTTATATATAACAGATACATACAGATTAGTCGGAATATTGTTATCACTGACAAGTGCATGCATTTAATTTCAATGTGTGATTTTAGAAGCATACAGCTCAGATGGTGCTCCGGTTTCCTCCCACATCCCAAAGACATGCTTCAGGTGGATTGGATACTCTAAATTGGCCCTAGGTGTGTGTGTGAGTGTGCCTTCTGTGGAAGGTTGGGCGCCGGGCTGGCAACTCGACACTGTAAAACTCTACTGCCATTCAATGTGCGGACAAGGTGATCCGCTGTGGCGACCCCTAACCGGGAAAAGCCGAAAGAAGAAGAAGAAGCATACAGCTCAGATAAGTTACATTTATTGTTAAAATACTTTACTGTAAGAAGGAAGCATTTCTATGCAAATTTCTGATCCTCACAGTTATAAAAGTAGAAAAAAAGCTTTATATTTTATTCTGACCCTCAGTTCAAACTTTTTCTGCCCTGATGTTTATTTTTGTAGCTGAAGCATTTTACTTGGCAGCTCTCTCCACATTACAGCATCTTTTCAGGAGGTTATTCACCTAGTTTTGTACCATGGTTGAATAGTCTAACGCTTATATTTTCTTCTAATATTACATACAATTATCACCTGATCTGCTGCATAATTACAGCTTATCAGCATTGCTCTCTATGCAATTGAATAACCCCTATATGAGAAAAATAAACTTGTTTGCAAAGTCTTTTACTTTGGCAACAGAATTATAGATAGAATATTTTAAACTTTACTCTCCACTAGTAAAATGGCTTATTTTCAGTTACTTTCTGTTGGAAAAAAAAATACTTTATCACAGATTAAATGTGGAAGGCAATTCTGTATGCAGTTTTCTAGTCTGATGAAGAAACATTACAAACATCAGTTTGGTATCTAAGTAAGCTGAATAAGCAATGCAAGTTTATTGTATTATCTGGAAGCTGTAATTTGAATCATGATTCATAACAGCCAAAGGCATATACAAAAGGTATAGTGCTGTTCTGTGAACAAATTAGAAATGTTTGCTTATAGAAGATGTGTCAGGCAATAACCATTTTATTGAGTTTTGCAGTGCAGCTAAAATAAAACTTGTCTTGTAAAATGTTTTCCTGACATAGTGAATTTTTGGACCGCTTTCTCAAGAGAAAAAAAAATTATTAAATAAAGTTGGATCAAAACAGATGTGTCAAATGGTCATCTCCAAGAGCTGTGACACAGCAAAGAGAAACCTTTATCGATTATGATGTAAGATTCATTGCTTCCACATAACTATCAAATTCATTTAGTAGGTGATTAGATAGACTTTACACCCCTCACCCCATTCATAAAACCTGATCATTTACAAAACTTCTCAACCAAAACACAGACTCTGAAGGGAAATCTCAGGGTTAGCTTATTCAAAAGTAGTGGATAGTGATGGAATGAAGAAGGCTGAATTGAAAAATAAAAACAAGGCTCTGAAGGTTGAAAGTAAAACAGTAAGAGTATAGTCGATGTGTGATATTATGGGAATAATTTGTGGTGGGAGGCCATAATATTGTTAAAAAAGAGGCACGCTGAGAAAGGCTGAGCTGAAACATTGCGTTCAGGATTCTGAAACTGATTTCCAAACAATGTCTGCATTGACATGCTTTATATATTTATAGTTTCATATGTCATTACTGGGCAGTTAATTACATCGGTTATTTGTAACCTAGCCACTGGAAATTTTGCTAGTTGTTATCCCTGTCCATAAGGGATTAAGGAGGCAGAACATTTATTTATTTATTTATTTGCAGTTGGTTTACCAGGATAGTCCATTGGGCCAAAAAGAACCCATTTTCAATGGAGTCCCGGGGAGAAAAGCTCCAAAAAACAGGCAGATTAGGAACATACAAGATTGCTACTAAAATTATTCAAAAGTAAAAGATAAAACATTTACGGTCAAAACTTACAAGCATTCAAAACAATACAATATAATGAGGATTAATGTGAGGTAAACATGATGAGACAGTGATGTTGTTTTACAATATAGAGTGGTTTTTCAGTAGGCACATAAGGTTTGTTAGGTAAAGTGAAGTAATCATATGTTTATGAGGGGTGAGAGCAAGAGCATTCCCATTGGGACTTTAGATGTGTATGAAGAGATTTTTTGAACATGTGCTGGTTGGAGGTGGTGCGTATGGATGGTGGGAGTGAGTTCCAAAGGCAGGCTAGGTTAAAGGATAGTAGGTGTTTGCCTGGGGGATGGGATGGTTTATGAACTTCTAGTAGGTTTTGATTGTTAGATCTTAAGACTCTATTTGGTAGGTGCATTTTAAAGGCAGAAGACAGGGAGGGGCAAAGAGAGGGGCTGAGAATGAGCTTATGAGCTAAAGTCAGTTGTATATATGTGAGGTGATTGGGTAGTTCAAGCCAATTTAGTTTTAGGAGAGAGGAACAGTGATGGGTGGATGATCTATGGCTGTTAGCGAATTTGGCGATTTTATTATAGCAGGAAGCAAGCTGGTTTTTTAGAGAGGTCTGCAGATTAGTTAGCAATGGAGTCCAATAGAGGAGGGAGGGGATAAGAAAGGAGGAAGCAAGAGTGATTTAGGAGGAGCTTGTAAGGTACTGATTCTGCCGGTAGAGCATACCTAGTTTTTGATGTTTTTTTTTAATATTTAGTTGTAGATGGGAATTGAAATTGAGCCGATTGTCAATTTGTACACCAAGTAACTTGGTTTCAGACACCAGTTCCAGGGGTGAGTTATCTTGGATTGTGATAGAGAAGGTGTTTATGTCGAAGTAAGTAGTTTTAGAGGGGGTAAATACCATTAGCTTTGTTTTGGAGGCATTGAGTGCTAAGTGATTTATTTTCATCCAATGTTCTGTGATTGAAAAAGCTTCTTGAGTAAGTTTTTGAAGCAAGGAGGAAGAGGTGGCAGAGCAGATAATGGTAGAATCATCTGCATATTTGATGATGTTAGCGAATGGAATGGATTTGTGGAAATCATTTATAAATATATTAAAAAGAAGGGGACCAAGAATCGATCCTTGGGGAACTCCAGTGGGGGTACTAAGGAAAGAGGAAGTGGCCTTTTTCCATTTTACGGCTTGGTGTCTATTTGATAAATAGCTGGAGAACCAATTTATGGCGGAGGGAGAGAGGTTAAGTTTTGAAAGTTTGGTTAAGAGCAGGCTGTGTGATATAGTGTCGAAGGCCTTAGAGAGGTCAAGTAGTAAGGTAGAGACAATGTGGCCTGAGTCGCGTGCTCTATTAACAGTCTCAAGGAAGAACAGGAGGGCTGTCATAGTGCTATGGTTTGGCCTAAAACCATGTTGTGTAGGGGTTAGAAGGTTATTATCTAAGAGATGTGGTAAGAGTTGGATTTGGATACATTTTTCTAGAAGTTTGGAAATGGGGGACAGGTTAACAATAGGACGGAAGTTGTTGACGTTACAATTGCTGCCTCCTTTATGCAGGGGGATGATGAAAGCTTTCTTCCAGAGTTGGGGCACTGTGCATTCATCGATGGAGCGGTTGATTAGAATGCTAATAGGATAGGCGATTGCTTCCGCAGCTATACTTAGGAAGTAGGAGGGAATGTTATCAGGTGCGTTAGTACATGGCTTCAGTTTCTGAAGGAGTTTCTTTATAGTGGAAGTGGTTATAGGTTTTAAAGAGAAAAGAGTAGAGTGGGGAGAGAGAATTTGAGGATGATATGGGTGATAAGGGGGTTAGAGTAGTGGATGAGGTGGAAGAAGGAAAGTAGGTAGATGAGAATGAGGGGGAAGAGGTAATGAGGGGAGGGATGTTTGTGGTAGAGGGTGGGGGTGAATTAGATGTAGAGGTGGAGCATGGGAAGGAGGAGGTGAGTTTGCTAATAGATTCGATGAAAAAGGAGTTGAACTGTGTGGCTAAATCTGAGTCTGAGCTATTAGGGTCAGGGTTTGGGGTGTGTGGTTTGCTAGGGTTAAGGAGGGTAGAGATCCCCTGGAACATGATCTGAATTTATAGTTACCTATTCTCTCATCTAAGTTGTGTTTCTAGTGGCTTAGGGAACTGACTTTGATTCATATAAAGGGAAAGTCTGCCTCAAAGGAAAAGGAATATTTTAAATGAGGGGTGATCAATCCATCCAGCAAGAGCTGTTATGCTGCAGAGGAGGTTTAGGTCTATTTTGCATCTGCTTCTGGTTTTTATAGGTTTTGCAAATTGTAGGAGGTCATGCACGACCGGATCATATGAAGATTTGTAAGCTGGATCATATGAAGATTTGTAAGCTAGGCAGAGCTCATTTCATAGGAGACTACTCAAGATGGAAAGGATGCACAGACATTATGTGTAGCTCACAGAGCTTAGGCGCTTGATTTTCATTGTGAGAAGACATTGTTTTTTTTTTCCATTTGGATCATGTATTTGGACAAATGTGTGCTTACATACTGAAAGGAGCACTATATTCTATGTTGGCCCAAATAATGGAGGCGTTGAGAGGGAAGATAACAGTTTTGGACCTAGAAGATATGATTTTGCAATCAGCTGGACAAGTTAGAAGGAATTTCTAATAAACATAGATACATGATGGCTGAAGGAGAGTTTATTGTATAAGAATGTGCCTAGGTCCCTGATGACCATGTTGTAGCCGCTTGGGTGCTCACAGTTTACAAAGGACACAATATTTCTGTTGGCATTTAGATTTAGACCATGATCTTAATTGATTGTGTTGTGTATGTTAGCCAGTTTGCTGTGGATCCATGTTACTCCATCAACAGTCATTCAGCTGAGTGTTGATGGACTAAAATAAAAAATAAAAAAAAAAAAAAAAAAGCAGAGAAACATCAGAGATATTTCTTTTTACATGGGAAGAGCAATCCTGCACTGCTATTATGGAAGCCAGTTTGCATGCCTAAAAGTTATATATACCTACTCTAAGATCACACAGCAGAGAAGAGAAGATAAAAAAAAACTCTACTGGTAATGAAAGTTGCTTTGGCAAAATTTACTTGATCGATCAATGCCTTCTGCTCAGCTGTCGCATTACCTTAGGATATAATTAATTATGAACAAACCGAAGAAAAGACAAGCAAACTTGTAAAAAACAGAAAAACAGGCAATCTTGTATCCGGAAAGCAGACTTTAACCCAAAGAAAGCCAAAAAACCAAAGTTTCTCCTTAACGCAAAATTTTTTTAATGTACAAAAAAGAGCGTTTTCGCCGTGACTCCTGTCACAGCTTCATCAGAAGAAGACAAGTGGAACAGCTGAAAAAACTGTTTAAATACTAACAAACAGGAAGTGACCACATAATTTCATATCCATAACAGCTCAATTATTATCTGATTTAATTAATCACAAATTTTTTTTTAAAAAACAAGCCTGTATAAAAATTTTGCATAAAGTTGATTAAATAGCCAAAGTGTATATATATGTAATGACCTACTCTTAAACATTAAAAATAATGTATGTAAATAACTCAATAGATATAAGTGAAATACCCCTAGAAGTATTGCTTTATCTGTTTTCAAATTAAACAGAAAAGAAGAGGGGCTCACCTAAAGTAGCTCTTTAGTTTTAGTATACAAGATATATTACAATTCTCATTTAGACCAAATGGTCTAAATGCATCTAAATTTAACTGCCAAGTCAGTTCAACACATTCGAGAATTATTGGGAAAGGACCTCCTCTGTTGGTTGGTAAAACTTGATCAATACCCATGAAACTAAAGGAATGACCTGGGTTGCTGTTTACATGTTTCGCCAAAGCATTCTTCAACAGGGGTTTTTTTATTGCGTAAAGGTGTTGATAAACTCTCTCTTTTAGTTTGCGGTTAGTCTTCCCTATGTAAAAAGATGGACAACAATTACACAAGGCTATATAAACGACCGACTTTGATTCACAAGTAATCTTTTGGTTAATCTGATACTTTTTATTCCTGACTAAAAAAGAATTACCTGTCCTCATTACTTTACACATATTACAGCATCCACATTTAAATGACCCTCTAGATCTCATAAATCCATGGGCATTAGATATATGTTGTAGTAGTTCTTTAAGGTTACTACTTCTGGGCAGACAATAGAAAGGTTTTGGTTAGCAGTATCATTGTCCGTACTAACCTGAATAGGGTTAAGTTGATCAAGTAAGGGTTTATAAAAACCTTTTACCCGTTTAGAATCAACTTCAAGTTGAAGAACAGCGGAAGAATTTTTCTTTGAGTTTCATTACTCAATACAATTTAAATTCCACCGACATCTGGGCCATTATTTTAAAAAACTGGCCATTAGTAATCAATTCTGCAAATTTGATTGATAAGTTAGGTCAGCGTCCTTCTGTTATTTATAGAAGAAGTAGTAACCTTAAAGAACTACTACAACATACATCTAATGCCCATGGATTTATGAGATCTAGAGGGTCATTTAAATGTGGATGCTGTAATATGTGTAAAGTAATGAGGACAGGTAATTCTTTTTTAGTCAGGAATAAAAAGTATCAGATTAACCAAAAGATTACTTGTGAATCAAAGTCGGTCATTTATATAGCCTTGTGTAATTGTTGTCCATCTTTTTACATAGGGAAGACTAACCGCAAACTAAAAGAGAGAGTTTATCAACACCTTTACGCAATAAAAAAACCCCTGTTGGAGAATGCTTTGGCGAAACATGTAAACAGCAACCCAGGTCATTCCTTTAGTTTCATGGGTATTGATCAAGTTTTACCAACCAACAGAGGAGGTCCTTTCCCAATAATTCTCGAATGTGTTGAACTGACTTGGCAGTTAAATTTAGATGCATTTAGACCATTTGGTCTAAATGAGAATTGTAATATATCTTGTATACTAAAACTAAAGAGCTACTTTAGGTGAGCCCCTCTTCTTTTCTGTTTAATTTGAAAACAGATAAAGCAATACTTCTAGGGGTGTTTCACTTATATCTATTGAGTTATTTACATACATTATTTTTAATGTTTAAGAGTAGGTCATTACATATATATACACTTTGGCTATTTAATCAACTTTATGCAAAATTTTTATATAGGCTTGTTTTTTAAAAAAATTTTTGTGATTAATTAAATCAGATAATAATTGAGCTGTTATGGATATGAAATTATGTGGTCACTTCCTGTTTGTTAGTATTTAAACAGTTTTTTCAGCTGTTCCACTTGTCTTCTTCTGATGAAGCTGTGACAGGAGTCACGGCGAAAACGCTCTTTTTTGTACATTAAAAAAATTTTGCGTTAAGGAGAAACTTTGGTTTTTTGGCTTTCTTTTGGTTAAAGTCTGCTTTCCGGATATAATTAACTATAATTAATTAATTGGGTTATTTAGGGATATACATTGTAGTCTGATTAATTTGTCAATAACATTTAAGTGTGGAATGGTAGCAAAGGCCTTTACTAGTTCAAGGTAAGTCTGCCTCATGTAATGGCCAAGTGACTTTTTCAAAAAGCTGGTTTAAGTATCTATGATCTTTCTTTAACAAACACAAACTTGTTTGGGCCAAGAGACTGTATTCTGCAAAATATGTGTTTATGAGTTCCATAATAATGCATTGTATTACCTTGCCGATAAGGCTTATGAGGCTTAGTGATCTATGGTTCCCAGAATCAGTGATGGTGACTCCCTTGTAGAGGGGGATAGCTGTAGATGTCCTTCATATAAGCACTTACATGAGTGCATGGATCATGCTATCCCAAACAGAACAAAGATGCTATCCTCCAAAAAAACGAAGCCAATCTGGTGGTCCACTGCCATAAACAAACTGTACAACAGAAGGAAGAAACTGTTGCAAAAGAGAGTAAAATCCCATGAGTGGAAGAGCTTCCTGGTCAGCCTCAGTAAGAAGCTGAGATCCCTTATAAGATCCTCCATAGCTAGCTACAAAAATAAAATCGCCACTAATTTCAAAGGCAACCACAAAGTATTCCATAGCTATGTCAAGAACCTCAATAGCAACACCCAGATCTGCTCTGAGTTACAGCACAAAGGCACGAAAATTACAGAACCAACTAATATTGCCAACATCCTGGCAGATAGGTTCACTGCTAACTTTACCCTCCCCTCACCCCCTAATGGGCCCATATCTGTACAGGAAGGATGCAAAGTCCCTGTAATCACAACTACGCAGGTGAAAGCTGCACTCTCTAAAGCCAAAAATACAGCATCCATGGGACCGGATAACATCCCAGGCTGCGTTTTACATGAACTTCCGAATGAACTGGCTCCCCACTTAAGCACCATGTTCAATAATAGCCTTGCATCAGGCTTTGTGCCCACTGAATGGCGCACAGCAACAGTTATCCCACTCCACAAAGGGGGAGCCTCCACTGATCCCGGGAACTATAGACCTATTAGCCTGAAGAGCCTGGTCTGCAAAGCCATGGAACGTATCATCATAGAACTCATAAACAAAGACATTGGTAACCTCCAAACTCTGGATCCCACCCAGTTCGGGTTTGTGAAAGGCAGATCATAGCCTAGCCAAAAAGGTACCCTGGCTTTCACCACCCAAGAAAATTATTTTCCTGTGCCCCTGTCAAGCAGAACCACAGAAGTGATCCCCAGGGTGAATTTTCTATTACACATTCAATCATCAAGATTTTTCTTGAAGAGTGCTAATGAGGAGCTCTGTTTGACATAGATAGGAAGTCTGTTCCAGAGTATGGGAAGTCTCTGGGACAGGAATCTATCCCTCCAGCATGTTCTGTTTATTGTGGTGACAAGGTTTAGGTCCCTAGAGCGTGTAGCTCGGAGGAATTGGGATTTCTTTAACTGGAGCATGTCCAACAGCTCTGGGTTTGACATAGCTTTGTATGTTAGGCAGAAATCGCCTCTGAGTAGGCGATATGCGACGGAGGAAAGCTGGAGTTTTTTGAGACTGCCTGCATAAGGCATCTGTTTGAGGCCAGTAATCCTCTTTATGAGGTATGTTTGCGGCCTTTCCAGTTGTTGTAAATGTCTTGTAAGGTGCATACCAAAAGGGGCGTTGTATTCTATAATAGGTCTAATGAGTGATGAGTAGAGGAGAACAATGACCTCTTTTTTTCTGGATGAGAAACCTTTTGTAATGAGGTGTGCCGCGTAGAAGGATTTCCTGACCACTGTGGCGATGTGATTATCAAAGGAGAGACTACTGTCCACCTGTGTCCCAAGGTCTCTTATCACACTTTCAGTGTTAAGTAGACTACCACCTATGTGGTAGTTCATGGGTACAGAGTTTTTACCAAAGGGGATGACAATGCACTTTTTGGCATTGAGCTTGAGACCATGTCTTTGACACCAGGCATCTGTCTCAGTGAGGCCCTTTTGTAGGATGTCCACATCATTAGGAGTTTCGATTATGGCTCCTAGTTTGCAGTCATCTGCAAATTTAGTTAGCCAAAGACCCTCTGTATTAGCCTGTACTTCAGAGAAGTAGATACCAAACAGGAGAGGACCCAGGACTGAACCCTGTGGTACTCCACTTGTCACTGGTCTGAAGTCTGATTTGGAGACTGCTACTTTCACAGTGTGGGTTCTGTCAGTAAGTCAGTTGGCAACCCATCTTGTGACATAGAGATTTATACCTAGTTTAGTGAGTTTATCTATAATTCCAGAGTGGGGGATGGTGTCGAACGCCTTGGCGAGATCTAGATGGGCTGTGTGAACCACCTTACCCTCGTCTATGGCTTTGGTTACTACTTCAAAGAAGTCTATCAGGTTTAGGAGACATGATCTTCCTTTTACAAACCCACACTGTGTGGGGTCCAGAGTTTGGAGATCTCCAATGTCTTTGTTTATGAGTTCCATGATGATATGTTCCATGGCCTTGCAGACGAGGCTCATCAGGCTAATGGGGCAGTAGATCCCAGGTTCTGTTGTGTCCCCCCCTTTGTGGAGTGGGATAACTGTTGCGGTGCACCATTCAATGGGCAGAAAGCCTGAGGTGAGGCTATGATTGAACATGGTACTTAGGTGGAGTGCCAGTTCATTCTGTATTTCATGTAGAAGGCAACCTGGGATGTTGTCAGGTCCCATGGATGCTGTGTTCTTGGCTTTGGAGAGTGAGGTTTTTACCTGCGTAGCCGTGATTACAGGAACTTTGCAATCTTCCGGTATAAAGATGGGCCCTTTAGGGGGTGAGAGGGGGGTAAAGATAGCACTGAACCTATCTGCCAGGATTTTGGCAACACCAGTTGGTTCTGTATATTTAGTGTCATTGTGCTGTAACTCAGAGCAGATCTGAGTGTTGCCATTGAGATTTTTGACATAGCTATAGAATGTTTTGTGGTTGTCTTTAGAATCAGTGGCAATTTTGTTTTCATAACTAGCTTTGGAGGATTTTATGAGGGATCTCAGCTTCTTACTGAGGCTGACCAGGGAGTTCCTCCAATCGTGAGATTTTACTCTTTTTTGCAACAGTTTCTTTCTTCTGTTGTAGAGTTTGTTTATGGCAGAAGACCACCAGATTGGCTTCCTTTTTTTGGAGGATAGCATCTTGGTTCTGTTAGGGATAGCACGATCCATGCACTCGTGCAAGTGCTTATAGAGTGCATTTGTGTAGGATTCAGCAGTCGTACCTCTATTGTCCATCTGCATGGGTGTCATGAAGTTTGCCACTTCTGTCTTAAGAAGTTTGAAGTTGGCTTTGGAGAAATGTTTTACACTTGTTTTCCTAATGGGGGGTGGGGGGTGGGAGCGGGATGTGGATGTCTAGGGTGATTAGCTTGTGGTTGGATCTGACCAACGAGGAGCTGACCTCTGGTGTGGAACACCGGTCACCCATGTTGGTGATGACCAGGTCTAGAATAATCAGGATGAAGTCAGTGAGACAGTAGCTAAATCATGGAAGCAGTCCTATACACTATCAGGACCCATAGAAATATTGTTTGTAGTTTCAAAGAATGCCTTTAGAATTTGCACTGACATGATCCAGGGGATGTAAGCAAACATAATGGTGTGAGAGGTGAAGTATGGAGGGGGCTGGATGAGAGAAGCCTGAGCTAAACGTCTGCTAATATGTTGGTTGCATCATCAGGGAATGAGTAGGTGTTATTGTTCTGCATCAGTTGGGTGTAATGTGTTTTGTTTATAAGGTCATTAATATAGTTGAAAAAGATCCTATGGTTGTTCTTGGCAGAGGTGCTACCTTTCATTTTATACCTTTTTCATGGTACATTTGACTTTGCTGCTAAGTTTTTTGCTTATTCTTCTAATTTCACTTCTGTGACAATTTTTTTTTATTTATCCTTAAGGGCAAGGATATTTTTTTTGTTATGAAGCTTGTTGTTATAGTGTCCACCATAGGAGTAAGTTCCTAAAATTTGAATTGTACTTTTGCCATATTGGATAACTGCTTTGATGCTATCATTATGGTACAACATCAAACTATCTGGAAATGGAATGGTGTTGGCTACCAGATCCTGCAAGAAAGGGGGCCTCTAAAACTGTTTCAGATTATCAGGATGTTGTAGTAAGCTTCCCTTTGAGAAATATCTTAGACAGTAGGGTTTGTGGGCAAGCTGGGTTGTGCCCTCATGGTGAATGCTATTGAATTTAGGTCAGATCTGACCAATTATGGGGTAACTACAAGCATAAAACAGAATGAGGCCATACATGCAAAAAACAGCTCCAGAAAATTTTAGCCTTGGGTAGTGGACTGCATTGTCTGGTTTAGATAGTTTTAACTGATGAAACTAAAAATGTGTTGCATGCACTTATTTGGAGTAGTGCACATTTTCCAGTTTATGGATAGATAGCAAATATACACAAGGATAATAGTGTTTGGTTAATGATGAGAGACTCTAGATTGACTAGGTATGTCTCCTGGATTGTAGGCATCATAAAGTAGGTTCTGTAGATAACAATAATATGGTAAAATATCTTTCTGATAGTTACTGGGATATGCAGGAGTTCATGACTATTATCATGTCACTTAAGTCTCAATGTGATGGAATTGCATAGGCATATGAACACACCATAACCTATGACAAAACCTCTGTACTATACCCCATTTCTCTCTATCTCTGTCTCTCTCTCTCTCTCATTTCATTTTTAACTTTTTAGCAAATACGTCTTCCTACTAAGAACTATAGATGTAGGTTCTTCTTGGTGGCTGCTTTCTATACTTTTCTTGGTTAAAGTCATAAAGAGAGAAAGTTAGCCTTAGCTCTATAGTGTAATAGGTAAAGCCCTGACACACTGCAGGCAACCCATAATGAACTATTAGATTTTATGACCATAAGAACTATCCAGGGAAGATGCGAGTGAGCAGTCAGTGCAGGCTTATCCATCATGGATGTATGGAGATGGGTCTGGTTCACCACATATGCGCATGGGAGAACCGAGACAACCTGCTGGAGTAATAGGGGCTTACTCACTGAACATCCAGGCTGGCTAAGTTTGCATCACTTAGTGAATTTACACTAACTATCAGAGTAGAAACTATCATGCATAGGCATTCTTCCACTTGGGAGGTAAAAATTGTGGGATCAGAAGAGCCACCAAGAGGATGGTGCTCCTGGGTGAGATGGTAGGCCAACTCCCCTTGACTAGTAAGTTGGCCTGCTTCCTAACACTCAACTATCTCTGGGGAATGGAGGGCAGATGGAGACTTTCAGGAATTAATGGGATATAGGGCTCTCATTTAGCCTGGGTGTACCTGTCTCACGTCCTTCTGCAACAAATGGACAGACTTCACTTTGCCCCACATAAGCAGAAAGTGTGACAGAATGATATGTCTAATGGTTTTAAAGCCATTTGTTCTACAGGGGGCACTTTTCTGCCTGCTGCTTGTTTGACACTGCTAAAGTATTCTACTGACTTTCAAAGGCTCTGAAAACTGGTAAAACACTTTGCGCTCTTACATTTTTTTCTGTAACTGGTTGTACATAGACCAGATAAAACTCTGTGTGCTACAAAGAATTACATTCACATGTCTGATCATAACCCTTTATTATCAGTTCTTGACAAGGGTGCTACAATTTACCTCTTGAACTTCATTCTCAAGGTTAATTTCTTAGTATCCATGTTTTGAACACATAATATGCTAGCTATGATTGGACATCTTGTCCTAATCCTCTGTATAAGTCTGACCTGCAAGTTACCATTGCCAAGGGAAAAATCAACTTCACAATTCACTGATTAAAAAAAAAACACACACACACAATGCACTCTCTGAGAACAAAAAATGGTAAAAAAAAACATGTTTTCCTTCCAGTTCAAATATCTGGACTGAAGGACCATTCAGACTAAATAAAATAAAATGTTATACTTAAAACACCCAAATATTCCATGTGGACTATCTTATGTAGGGCTGATAAACTAATTTAACACTTTTCCTCCCTCATACTCACTTTCAATAAAAGCATCATGAATGAGGTCAGTGTCTATTTTATTTTCAAACTCCATTTTTCAGCTTTTGCACTTATCTTTACTCTGCATCATCTTTTGTAGCATGTTAATTCTTAAGGTACAATATATGGATTGCATTTGTAGCAAATAAAATCAAACAAATTACAGATAGCATACATGTTGTTAAGGTTTGCTGGCTGAGCATATCTAGGTAGCAAAATGTTTACACTGAAAGCAAAACTGAGCACAAAATTCTACGTCAGTGGAATATAAAGTGAAGATTCCAGTGGCAAAGGATGTCAGTCTAGAAAGTAAGGTACGCCTGCATCATATTTAAATTAAAAGGCCATTTAAAAACATTTTGCATATATCATATATAGAAAAGAAGAGGGGAAATTAAATTAAACTAGATTCCAAAATAAAAAAAAAATCTGCCCTTTTTCTTTTCTTTCAAAAATGTATAATATAAATAAAAGTACAAATTCTGTTACACAAAAAGCATTACCTGATAAAACAGTTATCTGAAAATTGTGCTTCTTGAGGATTTATTACCTCTTAAGCTTCACTTTCAGGCCTGTAATCATTCACAAAGACTCTCAAAATATGACTTAATTGTAAACGTTAAACTATCTGTTATCTTCCATATAATTGCTGGCTATGTCCTGCCGCTAAATAAGTACGTACAGTTTTTCTACTTCAGGGCCATGCAAAAGAGATTGCTATAGCTGCAGTTGTACTAATAAGTGAAATAATAAGGATGGAGAGGTATTAAAAAAAAAAAAACTTTTGCCCATTGAAAATCCATTACTCCTTGCTTGTGATATGCTTAAGTGGTCTAAATGGTATAGAACAGTGATGGTGAACCTATGACACACGTGTCAAAGGTCACACACCACAATGTTTTGTGTGACACAGCAGCTTTCACCAACACCCAAGTTACCAAAAAAAAAAAGTAAATGAACAAAAATATAAGAACTTTGTGACCCTGAACTTATTTATTAAAAATCAGCAACAAAAAAGTCATTAATTGATGTTAATCAAATCAAATGCAATGTGTTCCATATATTTATCACTTCAATTCAAGATTACTATTAAAAGCAGGATAAGTTTTGGTGCACTATTTTAAGCCCGATTATCAGTGCAGATATTGTTTTCTCTGTTGTAAGTCATTGGTTTTTCTTTTGCTTTTTAATGCATAGCAGCACATGACTGGACTGTATCTTTTAAATAAATGAATACATAAAGAATTGTTTCTCTTTTGTTGGGGGAATGGCATGCCAGCAGAGTCAAGATAGACATTTTCCAAATTTTTGACACAATGAGCTTAAAAGGTTCACCATCACTGGTATAGAGCTCTTCAGGTTAGTGTGGGCAGTAACAATGTTGCATGGTTTAATTTGCTATAACAAAATAAAAGTCTTGAGTACAAAGGTCAGGCACATAGTCAAATGGTTTGACTCGATGCGTAACAGTGGTGAATTCAGTTTAGATAGTCTGCATTGTATACCATTGCATACAAGGACACTGTTTTTAATAGATCTACAGTGTTGGACAAACAACATTATTATGTAGCAGGTGCAACAATGCACAGGGTAGACAAAACTTAGCTGAAAAAAAGTTTTTCAAAGTATTATGGTGGGTCATAAACTGTTTCTGAGAATTTGCTTTAAAAAAGTAATATTCTATGAAGGAAGCAAGTTCACATGAGATAAGTGTGCAGGGTTCAGAATTATTGTGGGAAGAGCAATAACACTTTTTTAAGAGTACACCTTGACTTATGTGTGCTTTGCCATCAAATCTTAAGTATTTAAAAGTCTCATTTAACCAACAGGAGAAATGTTTATTTAGAACACTTTATTAATGACACTAAAACTTTATTTTATCTGGTTTCAGAAGTTGCAGAGACCCCAGTATTCTATCACATCCCAAAACCCACTACTATTAGATTAAGTGAACATACTCTTAAGTAAGTGCAACATGTGAGAGTGTGTGACTCATAGGCTGAATAAGTACACTAAATACAATAAACAGACTCATTGCCGACAGCAACCCATCCAGATTTAAATCTGTCAGAATACCCATACTACCTATATGAACACTTGCATAACTAAAACCCAATGCGGTCCATCACAAATTCCCATTGGAATTTAGTGCCCTCGAATGTTCACATGTTAGCATTTAGTAAGTGTTTGACTTCCACCTCCATACAACCCTTGCAGTGATTAATGTTTTCTCCCCAGACCAGTTATTAATGGAGCAACCTTGACTCCATGAAGATTAGTGGCAATGAACATTCCCTTCATCATATCACCCTTACTATCAGTGATCAGAGACTCCTGCCTATCTTAAACTGGCTTGTTGTTAGCTGAAACTACCAACCAATCCCTTTTTCCTGTCAGAGATCAGTATCCAAGGCTCACCCCCCCTGTCAGTGTCTGGTGTCTATGGCCTCTCTTTGCACATGTCAGTGGCTAGTCTCTTTGGCTTACCTCCTCAACACTATGGCAGAGTTTTACCATCCCTTCTTACTTTCACTGCCATCCTGACAGTAGCTGTATGCTACCTGCTTCAATTTCCATTCCGTATTATTGCCTATTAGTAGTAAGACCCATATACATTGGGAGTCAGCCATTCTTCCAAATTGCTGCATGATGCAAAGCAAATTACCTAAGCACTCTGCTAATGTGATACAGAAGAAGCCTGTTTGAAAACCACGCTTAATTAAAAAATATGTGTAGCATGAATTATTCTGCATACAGTGCCATCTATCTAGTAACATAATGCAGTTAACCAGATGCATACTAGTCCCTCCAGGGGATGCATTGCTACACAGAGGGAATTCCATTCACCTTGTCCTTTAGGCATATTTACTTAACAAACAAATCAGTACTATAAATATTTTTTTTATTCTGAAGTGTTGACTGCAGTCTTGTAATGTTCTTCATGGTCTTCTGCTGTTTATTATGCTGCATATTTACTGTCTTCAAATACATTACAATCCATTTCATGGTCTGAGGTTCATAGGTTCATACGTGAGTAGTAGGATAACTGTCCTAAAAGGTCATTTTGAGCATAGCCAATAACCTGACATCAGTTAAAAACCATGTACCTTGTGTCTATGAGGTGAAGACCTTGACCATTATGCCAACACCCCCCAATGCATTGAAGCTTCCCTGACCAGGAATTAAACCCAGGCTGTGCTGGTGACAGTACCGAATCCTTACTAGAAGACCCCTAAAATCATTTCATAGGTTAGTCATGAGCTTACTGCCATAGTGGGTAATTTCAAGGTTATCCAATTACTACAAAGTAGAATAAAACCCTACACTTTGTGTCTGCAAGGGAAACCCGTTAACCATTATGCCAAACTCCCACACCATAAGGTACAGACCGATCACTCACAGCCAGGTTTACAAAGCCAAATACCTGAACACATTAGCCAGTGACTCACCATCCACTGAAAAAGAAGCAAATGTTAACAACAGAGACCTTCCTGTACACATACTAGGTGTGGTGCAGCAGTCAGCCAGCAAATCACGAGTCATGCCAACTGCAGTGACATCTGGAGGAGGAGGTAGTTCATAGTAATTCATAGGAGTCGCTCTCTTATGAATACACCTCTTCCAATGTCACTGGATGACAAATTGTGTCACTGTACCTTCTATGGGCACAGAAGAGCAGACCTCTCTGTCTTCTTTACAGGAACATTCCTATTTTCAGGCCTGATTTATCACTGCACATAATGTACTTATTTTGTGGACATATGTCCCTATTTTCAGGCTTGATTTACCCGTTAACCCAATTTTCTGACTCCCTCTCATCACATATGATTTTTGAATCTGTCTAGTTCTCAAAGTCGCACAAATAATTTAAACAAAAGAAGACACATATTGTACAAATCCCTTTAACAGAAACAAAAATTAATGGCCTTGTATTGTAGAATTTTACAATACATTCAGTAAAATCTACATAGTTTACATCATCTCTTTGATAGCATGCTTACATCTTCCATCATTTAGTCACTCTGCTTTGTAAACATAGGTTTCTCAGTAATATTACACATTCCTGCTTGAAAAAGAAAGAATTATGTGCTGTTTAGTATTCAGATGTTGTGCTAATTAGATGCCCAGATTTTTTATTGGATATACCTACTTTTCAAGGGCCTTTGTACCCCCTTTTAATGTTGGTAGGTTGAGAGGTATGCAGGAGAGCTGTGCTGTCTCTAGCTTTTACTGCTTCTTGTTAATGTTTGTATCCATCATTAATGATAGTTCCAGGGCACCTTTGTCAGCCAAACGATGACACTTTAACTGCAGTTTTCATTTAACTGTCTTCACTGAGGTAGCCATCAGTGGTTTGTCATGCCTCCTGAACCCATAATTCAATAATTTCCTTATTTTGAGTAATTGCCCACATCTAGCTCTAGACAGTGAAGGTAAAACATTGGAGGAAAATTCACACCCCTAATTCACTCTCTCATGCATTAGCAACAGTTTGTTAAAATGTACATGAAAAGGTTCTTTATTAATAACACTTTTAAATATCCTCACATAGTCTGAAATATGAGAAAAAGCTCACTTATGTAAAATATGTCCTACAGCAAGGAACAAGTCACAATTTATGGACAGAAGTCTGTAGTGCTGCAAAGGCCTGTTTTATGGTTTTCTGTAGTGTTTGGGATTCAGTGGAGGAAGCTTACTTGGGGTTGTATAGTAGTGGGCAAGGTAAACATTGTATAGCAGTGGGCGGCATAAACTTTGTTATGGTCCTAGCAATGATGTCTGTGAATGATGTGCTACTCTGACTCATTAACAAGTTCAATGTTGTAGAGGTGCAGATAATAAAAATAAAGCAGCCTCTATCCCACATTTATTGAATATGGCAGTATGTGGTGAAAATAATGGAATATCAGGACTACTTCATGCAAAATTCATGCAAATGAGCTCACAAGAGTGTGGGTTCAGGGAGGTGAAGGACATCATCTGCTGAAACACTGACATGACATCTATGTCATAGGTTCATAGGTTCATAGGTAGGTACTAGGCTATCTGCCCAAAGGCATTTATAAGCCTAGCCGGAATGTGTTGGCTTTCGCCACCCCCTTAGATTAGTTCCCCATGCCTCTGTCCAGCAGAGCCATTGAAGTGATCCCTAGGGTAAACTTTCTGTTTCCCATCCACTTGTCAAGGTTTCTCTTGAAGAGGATTAGCGAAGAGCTCTGCCTAATGTAGATTGGAATCTTGATCCAGAGCATGGGACGTCTCTGGGACAGGAATCTATCCCTCCAGCACGTCATATTTACTGTTGTGGTGAGGTTTAGATCCCTGGAGTGTGTGGCTCACGGGGATATGGTTTTCTTTAGGTGGAGCATGTCCATCAATTCTGGGTTGGACATGGCCTTGTATGTCAGGCAGAGATCACCTCTGAGTAGGTGGTATGCAACCAAGTACAGCTGGAGTTTCTTCAGTCGAGCTGCATAGGGCATCTGCTTGAGGCCAGTGATCCTCTTGGTGAGGAACTTCTGTGGTTTTCCAGTTGTTGTAAGTGTCTTGTAAGGTACATCCCAAATGGGGCATTGTACTCTATGATGGGTCTGATGAGTGATGCGTAGAGGGGCCCAATGACCTCTTTCAATCTGGATGCAAACCCTTTTGTGATTAGGTGGGCCACATTCTAATCACTTTGGCAAAGTGATTATCAAAGGAGAGGTTACTATCTACTTGGGTCCCCAAATCCCTTATTATGTCTTCTGTATTTAGGGGGCTACCACCTATGTGGTAGTTTGTGGGTACTTTGTTTTTTCCAAAGGGGATGACTATGCACTTTTTGGTATTTAGCTTGAGGCCATGGTTTTGACACCAGGTATCTGTCTCTGTGAGACCTTTTTGGAGGATGTCTGTGTCAGCTGGAGAGTCAATTATAGCCCCTAGTTTGCAGTCGTCTGCGAACTTTGTCAGCCATAGTCCTCCTGTGCTTGCATGTAACCCTGAGAAGTATATGCCGAACAGGAGGGGTCCTAGGACTGAGCCCTGGGGAATTCCACTTGTAACCGGTTCAGAGTCAGATCTAGCTCCTGCAACTCTTAGCATGTGGGTTCCATCCATGAGCCAGTTGGCAAGCCATCTCATGATGTAGGGGTTTATGTTCAGGCTGGTGAGCTTGTCTATAATACCTGAGTGGGAAATGGTGTCGAAGGCCTTTGCAAGGTCTAGGTAGGCTGTGTGGATCACCTTTCCCTCATCTATAACCTTGGTAACTGTCTCAAAGAAGTCCACCAGGTTTAGGAGGCATGATCTGCCCTTAACAAAGCCGAACTGGGTAAGGTCCAGTGTTTGGAGGTTTCCAATGTCTCTGTTAATGAGATCCATGATGATGTGCTCCATAGCTTTGCAGACCAAGCTAGTCAGGCTTATAGGGCGATAGTTCCTGGGGTCCGTTGTGGCTCCACCTTTGTGGAGCAGAATAACCGTTGCTGTGCACCACTCTGTGGGAAAATAGCCTGTGGAGAGGCTGAATTTAAACAGTGTGTTTAGGTGAGGAGTTAGTTCATCTTTGAGCTTGTGTAGGACGCAGCCGGGGACACTGTCTGGTCCCATTGATGATGTGTTTTTGGCTTTGGAGAGGGCTGTTTTAACCTGAGTGTCTGTGATTTCAGTGGCACTACATTCTTCTGGTATAGTTATGGGCCATTTTGGGGGTGAGAGGGGGGTGAAGTTTGCACTGAACATATCTGCCAGGATGTTGGCTATATATTGGTCGGTTCAGTGTATTTTGGGCCATTCTGCACTAACTCCAAGCAGATCTGAGAATTACCACTTAGATTCTTGACATTGCTAAAGAATGCCTTGTGGTTATCTTTGGAGTCCATGGCAATTTTTCTTTCGAAGCTAGCCCTGGATGATTTTATGAGGGAACGTAGTTTCTTGCTGATACTGATCAGGGATATGTTCCCTTCTTGGGATTTTACTCTTTTCTGTACTAGTTTCCTCCTTCTATTGTATAGCTTGTTTATTGCAGGGGTCCACCAGACTGGTTTCCTTTTCTTGGAGGAGTGAGTCTTGGTTTTGTTTGGGATAGCACGATCCATGCATTCTTGTAGCTGCCCATAGAGTGCATTAGTAAAGGATTTTTCAGCTTGGACAGCATTATACTTTAGCATGGGGGCTTTGAAAATTCCCACCTTGGTCTTAAGTAACGTGAAGTTTGCTTTTGAAAAGTTTTTCACGGTGGTTTCTTTGACCGGGGATGGTGGCAGAATGTGGATATCCAGAGTGATTAGTTTATGCCAGATCTAACCAGTGAGGGATTGACCTCCGGTGTGGAACACCAGTCACCCATGTTGGTGATGACCAGGTCCAATATGTTGTCCCTATGGTGGGGGTGTTGACCAGTTGATCCAGGGCATTTGAATTTATAAATTCTAGGAAATGTTGGGCAAGGGAGTTTGTACTTGAGTAGTTCTCCCAGTTAATGTTTGGGTAATTGAAATCACCCAATATCAGGGTGTTTGGTAGGACCTTTATGTTTCACAGTGTTTCCAGGAATGCAGAGTGGGGGTCCTGATACATGGTGGGTGATCTGTAGCAAGCTATAATTTGAATAGCAGTTTTGCCCATTGCTAGTTGCATGTGGATGATCTCTGAAGCATCGTGCTGTGCCATTAACCTGGAGGTGTGGGTATCCTTGATGAATATGGATACTCTCCCGCCTTTTATAGTTCGGTCCGGGTTTTATGGCCAAAATGTATGGTATGAGTTGTACCCTGGTAGTGCTGGGGTGCTCTCTGGAGTCTTAAACCAGGTTTTTGTTACTGCACATATATTGATTTTCTCCATACTGAGGAGTGCCCCGAGTGCATGCATTTTGAGGTTTAGATTTCTAGCACTGAGCAGCATTACCCTCAGTTTTTGTTACTTGTGCTATTTACGGTGGTGGGTTTGTCTTTTGAGTCTTGCCTAAAAAAGGCACTATGGGGGTGGCAAGAGCCTTGGCCAGTATTCGAAAGTCTAAGGGTGACAGGTGCAAGCCATCTCTAGCAAAGCAGCATGGCTTGTCGAGCATGTCATCCCAGGCTGACAGACACTGGATCCCCTTTGGATGACACCAGAAGCTTAGCCAATTGTTGAAATTGATATTTTTTTCTCTATACCGTGGTATCATTCTTGCTGAGGGAAGGATGCTACTCAGGGTCAGGGTCATACCAGCCTGAGCTACATGATCAGAGAGCTCCTCCATGTCTCTTTTCATGTAGTCCAGGGAAGTACGGCTCAGGTCATTCACACCAACATGGAAAATGACAGACTCATATTTGTACTTGTTCAGGAGTGACCTGAGTGCTTGTGTTATGTGGCAGATCCTGGCACCCGACAGGCAACTAACAGTAACCTTCTCCTTGTTCAGCCTAGTGAGTGGGACGTCAGTGTGCCTGACTATAGAGTCACCTATTACTAATGTATTGGGTATGTTATTTTGCCTTAAGGGCTGTGATTGTGTGGCACACTGGTTTTGTGAATTATGTGTCTTCATGGTTTGTGTTGTGGGGTGGTGGTTGTTTGGATGTCTGCTTTGGAATTCTCTGTTGTTTTTGCAGATTTTTATTTAGAGCCTCTGAGTATGTTTTTGTGTATTTTGCCAGTGCTGGTTTCATTGGTCTATGTGAGACTGGTGGTGTAATGCAAGTAATTCCCTTCTCCTCTTTCTGCCTGGTCTAGTCTTGGGTTGAGAGATCTTAGCCTCCAGTTTGGCTGTATAATTGCATCTCTCACACGTATTGGTATTTGGTGGAAGGAGGAGAGGGTTGTCTGTGTACATGAGGCAATTGTAACATTGCCTCAAAATGCCCAGATTCACCAGTTGGATTGGAGAGTACACCTGAAACTGCCCTTTGGACATGCCTGGAAAGGTACAGTGAACTGTTTTACTGACTGGCTGGTAAGGTCAAATAGAGACCCTTGTCCTTCTCTACAGTGTAAGGGGGTCTAGTGCTAAGGTTTATTAGTGCTTGCTATGAGTTTTGGGCTAGTGCCGTGATGAGAAGTGAAAATGCCAAATACTTTTTTACAAGCTGGGATGTAGAAGCTAATTGTTTACCTCTCAGGTGTGTGCATATATGTGGGTACTAACAATAATAGCAGTTTTATCAGGTTAACATGGACTGTAGTAATTGACAAGCATTTTAGGTCTAGGCCATGGACACATAGCCACACTGATCTGGCAGACACTGATATCTGAGATACAAACTGAGTTCTTCTGCAGAATGATCGCTGCTCAGTCAGTTATGGTTTAGCAGGAACAATTCTCATCACTTCTTGTCTTAGTGTGCTAGGTGCTAAAGCTGTAAAGGCCTCCAGGCTGGGGGGCAAGTGTACTATTCTTTATGAAGTTATGAAATTTTAATTATATAATTATATAGTTAGATGAACAACACTTCAACACAGACATATTGAATAATTTCAACCTTTCAAATGCAGTGTTCCAAGCCAGGGAATGTGTTTATCCAATGATACAACAAACTCAACAGCTGGACTAATTAAACGAAAAAAAAATGGTGTGGGACCTAGTCCAACATACACTGTAGGGTTGACTTTGAATTTGCATAAAATGTGTTTGCTGGGATTTTAGCTGGACTTGTATGCATTTCTTAACATTCATTTTACTTGAATCATTGTTCATTGAGTTATAGCATGCTTATCCATGTCACTAGCTTTTTCATCATGAAGCTCTTGAAGGAAAATTGACACATTGTACATTGTGGAATCTTTTATATATCATTGACAGCTACTGCTGCATTATATTATAAGATTTCTGAATACCAAGAATACACCTGGGGAGTCAATAAACTCCATGTAGGCTTTGTGTAAAGCCTATACAGAGTTTACGTGTTTGCACAATGAGCATCAGCGCTAATAGCATATGCATGCTGCCCATCACTCTTACATGAATGCAAGCAAAGTTTCATGGCCAGCAGCAGTGTTGCTGGTCAGGAAAACATGCAGAGAATAATGAATGCAGAGGGAATATGCATACAAGTTTATCTGTGGTCAAGATTGTGTGGAGAGCCGCAATGACTACCAGAGGAAAAATTACTGCAATGAATGATTACAGTATTAACAAATTGCATACAACTGTACTCACTGCAATGTATACTACAACAAGCTTTTGCATAATGAAATATTGGATGTTGGAGTGATCAGCAAGGGCAAATACAATGCAACATTGATACACTAGGCAGGAAAAGTGTGCTAATTAAAATGACCACAGACAAAAATGATAGGAATGAAGAAAGAGGAAGAGGGCATATACAATATGACAATGTACACAAGTCAGGATATGTTAATGTATATACACTTACAAGACAAATCAGTAGCATAAAATTAACTACATATGTACATATCACACTATATACTGCTGTTTACACCTTCTGTGCAAGTATAGTCATATCCTCACACAGTATAGTATATACGTGACTGTCGCACAAGTGTACATGTAAATGTAGATGAATGGTTGTGATACTAACATCACTGACTGGAGAGGACATTTAGCAAGAACGTTTTGCTTGATTATGACTGAAATATCAGCATACCTCACAAGCAATGATGGAAAAATAAGCAACATTTTCATGGACAACTGCTGACAGAAGCAGGCACAATGAGAACAATTTTAAAATATTACAAACATTAACCTGTTATATTGCCAGAATATGTTATTATACATGTTCTGCAGGAACAAATGCGTAAAACTATAATGATTGCAAGTACTCTATGAGGTGAAGTCACCACCACATTCCCAAAAATAAACTGCCTTTGGAGGGTTAAGTGGGACAGTGTTAAATTCACAGCCATGCCTGGCCAATTGAGAGGTCTGCATGACACATAAGCCACAAGCCACACGTGCAAGATTCAAACCCATGGCAACAATGTTGTCAATGATCTTTATATTTACTGGGTGCAACACAGAAACACATATCAGACATGCATCTTGTACAACACCTTGAAGGGAAGTCTGCACTGTCAATTACTACTAGGTCTGCATACCAAAGAATAGTTCTGTATGGGCTGCAAGATATGTACAAACTTACTGAGCCCAGTGTAAGACACCTGACTAAATCATTCCCGGCTGACAGTTATTGGTCATAAAGATAAAAACACTTACAAACAGCATACTATTATGAGTGGATTCACTACATACAGCTGAGTATTGTACGTCTGTGTCACATATAATAGCAATGGTTATTGTCTGAAGCATCTGCAATTGATGAGTGAATTAAGAAGTGTGTTATAATGAGGGGTACAGCAGTATGTCAGACTGATGGCAATGCATCAACTATGCGTGTGTGCTTGGAAAGTACAAAAGTGCAAAGTCTAATGTCAGTTAGCATGGAACCTGTCACTGTGTTGTTGTTCACTTACCAAACAATGCATGGAACACACTTTAGAAGGACATGTCAAACCTCAAGACATATGCAACGTGATCATTGTCCCCTGACATTGCCAGTGAAAATGTTATACTGGCATGAAATCCTGAAATGCAAAAATATGTGTTCATTCAAACTATCAAATGGTAATACTGATGCAGTGTACTGTTACATCAGTGATGCTGTACAGTCACAATATAGCTGTACCTAGGACACAATAGGACTTCATAGTTCCATAGGAGAGGACAGGAGAGTACTAGGCTATTCCAAGATGACATAAAATCCTAGACATATTTAACATGAGTTTCACATGTTTAAATAGCTGTGTGAACAAAGGGCACATATTCATGAGCCTATGTAATGTTTTCTAAGACCATCTGCCTCTGTCCATGAGGGACATGGGTGTAACAACATAAGTACAATTACTATTAACTATCCACCGATGTAGGTTACACTTGAATGCAGTCTGGAAAGGCCTTTTCTTTACAAGAATAGCAACCCTGTTCCATAGAAGGTGTAGCATTTGAGAGACATTTCTATCTCTCCAACATCATTTATTACGTGAGACGTTAGGTTAACATCCTTGGAATGAGTGACCCTTGTGCAATTTGCTTTAACAATGTGAAACATTTCCATCAGGGCCGGATTGTAGAATGCCCTGTAGGGCAAACACAAATCAGCCCTTAGTAGTCTGTAGGGGACAGAACACAGTAATATGCCTTTCAATCTTTCCACATAGGACTAGTCTTTTACACCCTGCATCTTCATTGTGCAAAATCTCTGGTGTTGCTCTAGCTGTTGCAAATGTGTGGTGAGTTACATGCAAAAGTATGGATTGCACTCAATTATTGTTGTGATGATGGACAAGTGCAATGGAATCATAACGTCCTTTGATCTGGATGACATTCCCATACTTATAAGTTATTGGTGGATTATTGAGGGATTTGTCTCCAATGTGGGCCCATGGTGGTCAAACTTCCAATTGTTATCTACTTGAGTACCCAGATCACATATCATTAAGTTCACTTATTGGGGTTTACATATGTAATTATCTGGGGAATTTGATTTACAAAATGTAATAATTATGCTTTTTTGGACATATTAATGTGTCTCCATGGCTCTAGCACCAGTCAATTGTACGAGTTAATACTTTCTGCAGTATATCAATACTGTTATTAGATTCAAGGATTGTCCACAATTTGCAGTTATCCCCAAACTTGGTTATACAAAGGCTGTCTAAGTTTGCCTTGACTTCTGTGTATTAAATACCAGACAGGAAAGGGCCTAGTACAGAACCCTGTGGTACTGCACTGTTTACTGGCCTCTTGCTAGAGGTGAATTCACATACTTCAACAGTATGTGTCCTGTTGGTGGTCCACTTGGTGAAGTACAGGTTTATGGCCAGTTTCTCTATAATACCTGAGTGCGGAACTGTGATAAATGCTTGCCAGGTCAAGTAATGTTGGATGTACATTCTGCCCCTCATCCATGGCTATGTTGACTTTCTCAAAGAAATAAACAAGATTTAACAGACATGATCTTGCATTAACAAATAAAAATGGATTGGTTACAATCAGGAGATTGCATACATCTTTGTTGATAAGGTCCATAATTATTCTTTCCACTGGCTTAGAGATGAGGCCAGTCAGGCTTGTGGGTCTATAATTACCTGTGTTGGGTGATGCCCCCCCCCCTTTGCTCAGACAGATGACTGTTGCTGTTCACCATTCTGCCAGAAAATAGCCTGCCCAGAGGTTGTGGTTAAGTAGGGATCCAACTGTGTCTGCTAGGTTGTATTTTAAATTATTGACAAGGTAATGTGGGATGTTGTCAGGGATCATTGATTTTGTGTCTTTAGCCTTAAAGAGCACACAGACGAGCTGCTGTCTTGAGAAAATATGTTGAGTAATATTTGTATGTATGCATTGTGAGATGAACAATGGGGTGGGGGTGTGAAGTTTGATTCAAATCTGTCAGCTAGTAGGTTGTTCATAGGTTCATAGAAGGTTACTAGGGTATCAGCCCTAGAGCCTTTACAAGTCTAGCCATATTTATTCCAAGTTGTCCTAATTGTCAGTAGTTAGGTGAGTGAAAGTCACAAAGGTAAGGGTCTATGGTAGTGAATGCCAATTTCCACTCTCCAAGAGGGATATAGATGCCACCCCAGGAGTGAATTTGTGGTCATCTATCCATTGATCTAGGATTTGTTTGAAGAGTGTCAGGAAGAGGCTCTGCTTTATGTGAATTGGAACCTTGTTCCAGAGAAGGGGCAGCCTCTGGGAGATGTATTTATCTCTCTGGTATGACCTGTCTATTGCCTTTAGTTGTGATTTGGTAGTGCCATCCACAACCATGTTTGTGCATAGCTGTGTATTCCCCTTGAGATTTTGTACTTAATTAAAAAAAGATTTGTGACAACACCACCAAATACAACATTGGGTGTGCATTGCATGACACACAGTGAACTGTTAACACATACGTACAGCTTTGCCTAGTTCATGTCATTGCATTAGTTGCACATCATATGCCTATATGTTTACCATTGGAAAGGTAAGTGTGAGGGCTCAGATACCATATACGGGCACATTACAAATGAGATGAATATGGTGCATGCAGAACAGTTAATGACACAGATGCTGATAATCACACAATGCTGCTGGGCAACACCTGACTAATCCCCTACTGAGCAGCACAATTGTACATACAATGAATTCCCCAAGGCTGCAAGTGATCTGACTTGGTTATATGTTTTAGTATATAACAGCATTACCATATGTGGATGATACAAGGCGTATGTGCTCATTTAATCAGTAAGAAGTAATATTACCGTATGTCACATAGCAGTTCATGATGGTAGGTTTACATATGCACATATGTGCCACACTGCAGGTGTCACTGTGACGGCTGAATGACAAATGTGTAGAATGTTGATATACTCCACTACAAGAACACATGTCTTACTAAGGCAACCATATACATAGCATCATCTCCATGTCAACAGTCCTCAAGAGGCATATTACTACAGCTGTTATGGAAGGAACATTTAATAAAATGACAGCAGTGTCCCTCAATACATTAAACCAAAGCACAGATTGAAATACACTGTTGTAGGTCTACCATATATCCATAGTTCAACAAAGCACACATGGATGCCAGCAACACTGACGTGTACAGTCATCATAGGATCATAGGACATTACTAGGCTAACTGCCAACATCACATAAAATTATAGCTGTTAGTATAACATTTAAACCAAAATTGCCATATCTATATGATGATAGATGGTAGGGTTATGTGCATATGTGTGTATGCATGGGATTGTATTACATACTGCCTCTGTCCATATATGACATGTGCACCATCCCACAACAGAATTAGAAATCACACATCCAGTGGTCTACAGATGGCTTGCAGAAGGTCCTGGAAGGGCTGTGCTTCATGATGAATATATGCATCTAGGAGATGATGACATCATCCATGGTTTTGAAAAAAGCATGTTATATTGACAGAGGGAATTAGGGCATCTTGAATTTATGGGGTTATGTTAAAGGTTCTCCTGAGTGGGGTTTAAATAAAAAAGAAATTCAAAAGATCATATGGCAGCAGTACACACACCCCCAACTACACACACAGCAGTTGAATGAGGTCAGATTTGAACATTAGGCCTATGTAGTTATACAAATTCTGAGAAAAAGATGTTGGGGAGGAGTTTGTCACATAAACATGGATTCACATCTTGGTGTAAAATTGTCTACCCACTCAGTGTCTGGTGAAAAGAAGAAGGTAGTAGGAGCATCTCATATGCTCTTTCTAAAATGGTGCCCAGAATGAGAGCTAACTGAACACAAACCAATTGATTGGGGTGAAACTAGAACCCCTATCTAGTAATCTACAAAAGGCAGCACTTAACTCAAGCACCACAGCACAAGTCTGGTGTTCATAGAGTCAGACAACACTTTATAGCGATGACATCATCAGTGTCTTGTGAGAAGAAGATTAGAGGTAGGGTGTCTCACATGTTACTCTAAAATGGTTTCCACAGTGAAACTGAACACAAACACCCACATCCACATACAATTTGACTGAAGTAACTAGAACTCTGCAAACACAGTACTTAATGCAAGTGCCACAGCACAAGTCTGACCTTCATAGTGCCAGACAACACTTTATAGAAAATGACATCATCAGTGTCTGCTGAGAAGAAGTTGGTAGTTGGAGTGTTTCACATACTGCTCTAAAATGGCCTCTAGAATGAGAGCTAACTGAGCATAAACACACACAAGTTGACCGCAGTGAGACTAGAATCCCTACCTAGCTACAGAAAACAGTACTTAATGTAAGTGCCACACCCCACATCTACTTTCACAGTGTCAGACAATACTTTACAGCAGATGACATCATCAGTCTCTGGTGAGAAAAGATGTTGGGAGAGCTGTATGAACTTACTGTGTAGTCATGTATGACTGTAAATCTTTTTCCCATTGACACCTGAGTGATATCACAAGGACACAGACTCATGCTCAACTGACTATGCACATACACAAAAGTTGACCTCAGTGAGATTAGAATCCCTACCAAAATAGTTGCACATGCTACAGAGGACAGTATATAATCAAATACCAAAGCACAAGTCTGACTTTCATGCGGTCACAAAAGACTTTAAAGCAAATGACATCATCAGTGTATGTTGTGAGGACTGTATGAACTTGCTGTGTAGTCACGTATGTCTGTAAAATTGTGTTCTCCATGAGACATGAGTGATGACATAGGACACAGAGCCATGCTTTTCTGATTATGCACATGCACAATTACACATACAGGCACACACACATAATGTGTCTGCTGTGCAATTTAAACCCCTACCTAGCTATTTATTCAAACTGAAGAACACAGTATTTAACATTCGCACACCATCACTGAAGTCTGATTTTTTTTTCTTTGTCATAGTGGTCTTTATAGAGATTGCCATAATCATTTTATTTTGCAGGTAAGATATACTGTTATGAGACTGTAGTGCAAAGTGTGGACTTTGGATTTGCTTTGGTGATTTAATTGTGCACAAATACTTTAAAAAACAGCTTCTTAACCTATATGCAATAAGTTGTCATAAATGCATGTTGCAGAACTTAGACATACATGTACCTGTTTCTCAATATGTTGTGTACATAAAACACACACACACACACACACACACACACACACACACACACACACACACACACACACACACACACACACACACACACACACGCACACACACGCACACACACTCACATACACACACACAAACACACACACACACACACACACACACACACACACACACACACACACACACACACACTTTGTAAAAAGCATGAATGCAAGTGTTGCTGTATGAGTGTTCATACTGGAATGAATCATGTCCACTGTAAGTCATGTATCTGACCATCTCAATGCCTAGTGTCAGTATAAAGCTTTAACAAATGTAACAATACAATTGTGTGCTTTATTTATGTATTGTAGTTGACATTAGATCTATTACTGACATATCCATTTTCAAGTGCATGGGTACAGGACACACATAAGTCTGCATAAATATGTGTTCATTGACTAACAAGTACATTCCCTTTTGTTGTGTTTTTAAATGCCTTTGGATGGAATGAAGAAAACTGGGCAATAAACTTAGTAACGCATGCTAAACAGCTTACAATGTGAATCACCGAGAAACTGATTTGCTCAAATCATGGCAAAGTGTTGTGCATGTGAGATTCATATTTAATGAATACAACTTGAACTTGAGAAGTAGTTATGTATATATGCTTTGGGAGAAACAGCTTACAGATACTATGGTGTTCATGGTATAGTTCATATTGTAAATGTTGTGTCAAAACTTTTATGACATTAAGAACTGTTGCTATTGCTTTCCCCATTTGAGTAACATTAAACAATGCGCAAATGTGATTTTCTGCTTCAAAAGGAAGATAGTAATATTTCTCTTGGTTTGCTTTATTGGCACAGACAGGATAAGCCATGAGGCGCGTCAATACATTGGACAGTGATGAGTGCAAAACACTGAACCTGTTGCCTTGCTTTCCCTGTGGCAGTAGGTATAAGAACACTGAACTCATTTTTAGAGCACAAATAACACAGGGTTCAAATCCAGCTCAATGAATTTGTTTATACATGGTGTCAGAATGGCATTACATAAGTAATAGTGATAATTCCTGCAAATGTGAGAACCAATGAATACATTGCAGTACTGTATAAAAATTAATATCAGTCAACTGATTTATGTCAACACTCCCCATAGGAATTTGCATTTTTCTACATTTAGCAGTTTAAATAACAGTCAGAGTAAATGTTTCATATTACTGCTATTACTCTACATTACCTCTGTTTTCCTTTAGTGCAATGAGTTTGGGCAGCATTGTGTGAGGATAACTGTGCTTGTGCAGCTGATGTAAAAAACTTACCAGGTTTTGACATAGGACATGAAGTGCCACTCGATGTCACTCAGCATTGCTTCACAATGCCAAACACCATGCAAATGCAGAGGTCAAAAAGTGAGGGCTTTATTAGGGAGCATTTCTGTCATGTGTGTGGTATGTGATTCCATTTTTTGACCAGATTAAAGGTGTGAAAATGGGGTAGAAAGGAAAGTTTTGAAATGTGGGGCAATCAGGCGGAAGAACAAAGGGGAAGCAATATAGTAATTTGCAGGAGGAAATTAGGACAGAACCATAGCAATCCACTTCTTTTACAGTGTAATATGAACAAGGATAGAAAAATGGAGTAATTTGGACTGTCACCACAACACAGATGGGTGAGGTTACAACAATGCAATCATGTTATATAGCCAATTAGACCAAATCAAGTGTGCTGAGAAGACACATATATGAATTGGAGAGCTATGTATAGGACTTTTTTTTTTATTTCAAAAAGAGAGGAAAGTTGGGGAAGGGACACAAGAATGTCAGGGTCAGGTAGATGGTAGTTGAGTAAGCAGGTGCAGAAAAACAGGACAAACAAGACAGACACAGGGGTGGTAATGGACACAAAAGGCTGGGGAGGGAAACACCATGATTGGGGATTGGTAGAGGACATCAGAAGCGCATGTCCGCTAAGGATGGGGATAGTGAAAATCTAGTCCTCACCCTCAGAAGTGGCATCACGTTCTGCTTTCTTGGCTTCCTGTCAGATTTTTTAAAGTTTGTTTGTTTTTTCTGCATTCCCACTAGCAACTTCTCCAGATGGTGAAGGTATGCAGCAATTCTACTTTCCAAGGCCTCACACACCATCCCTGTCAGCTCCTGGTAGGTGACATAATCCACACCTCCACTACTACTTCCAGAGGGTACCAATACACAAGCTGCCGAGGCAATGCTACCTGATGTCGATGGCTCAGGTAGTACAGGGGCTGCAGAGGTAGTACTGCCAGGTTAGGTCCCAGATGTGCTGGGTGTTGGTGTGGCAGCCATTGCAGGGGTGGCAGGCTGCTATCTCCCTGTGCTGGAAATAATTTTTTTTATTGTTAGAAAATTATGACATCAGAACGGTGTGATCATACATATATAAAATAAAAAAATCAGAGATAAGGGGTGGGGTAAGAGAAAAAATTATTAGAACCACTGTTATGTGAAATGTGTTCTTTATTACAATTAAGTATACTTTTTCTATTATATTGGCTATAGATCTTTCAAAATCAAAAACAAATACTCCTTGCAAAATGCATATATTGCATACATGCTGTTTAAGATAATACAGATTAAGTTAACAACATAACATTATGGCAATTTTAATGAAATTAATAAAAAAGAATGATATTTTTCTAATTAGGATGTATTGGTTATTAGTGGAAATTGAACCCACCAAATTTGAATACACTGTAACACAATTACCTTGAGACACAGAATAAAGCATGCATGCATGCTTGCTTTTACAGTTAAGATATGCATGCTTAATTTGCTAGTAATGTATAGCAGAGCAATACTTTGTATAAAATAATGTTCATTTGTGCTGCATACTTACCCCTTGCTTCTCTGAGTCTAAGTATTCAGCATGTGCCTCCTTGTTCACTGAAATCTCCTGGGCAGCTGAAAAATAAAGAAGGGAGAAATAAACACAAAAGCATTATGCATACAAGCCTTAGCTATATCCAGCTTTCTACATCAGTTAATGTATACTTACACAACTGTGGAATATCAGCAGTCCTAAATTCATCCAGCCACTGGTTGAATTGTGCCTGCTTGAACCATTTCAGTTTGTTATAATGATGACTGTATTGCTCCCCAAGGCATGGAATGCCAGTTGCACTGGGAACAGCTTTAGCTAGACTGTTCCAAGTTTCAGAGTTATACTGAGATCTGTGATAGTCCCCCTGCAGCAGCCTATGGGTGTATTCCTTTATGAGGAGTGCAGTGAATATTCTTGACTACTCTTCACACCTTATTTGAGCTCTAAATTGGGCCCCATCCTTCCCACTCCTGCCATGACTGCACAGATCATCCACCAGTAGTTAAAGTGTTTTCCCTTCAATTCATGATATCATGCTTTACAGCCAGTGTGCAAATCCGCACAACCATACCAACTATGTTTGCACAATGGTGTGTGGAATGCAACACTGCCAAACAGAGAGGAAAGCAGTTCATGAAATAGGAAGGATAATGTGACATTTAGCATCAATTTATGTCTTGTCTGCTGCTAGAACTAGCAAAAGGTTGTCCAGTGGTCCAGACTGATATGTTAAATGGCTTGACTGTTAAGACCCGAAGTGGTGGTGGTGTGGGTAAATTTTATGACTTGACACATGTTTTTTGTGACCTTACACACTGATAAAATTTGTATAATATGGGATCCAAACCTATGTAAAATAGAGAATATGTATTCTTCTACATAGGTGTTTTTTTTTTCTCATTGCCACAGAAAAAGTGTCTGCCACACATGGTCATTAACTATATAGACACATTAAAGAGTGAGTGGTGCTACACTTCAGTTAACCATGTATGTGTGTGACCTGACAAGATCCTGGTTTATGCATTTTCATGTGTGATGCAGGAGTAATATACTGGAAATGCATATACATGTATTACTTTCAGAGTAGATTTCTGATTTCTGAGTCAGACCACACAATACATTATGTTTAACAGCTATACTTGTGTTATATGAGCTGCATAGGCAACTATCAGCAAAGTTTGAAGTCCATCCCCAGAGCAAAAAAAATATATTTAATTACAGAAACATAATTGTCAGGTTACAGCCAATCACACATATAATTCATATGAAATCAACTACTATACATAGTGACTGTTATTTAATATTAGCTTTACATTGTTATTTTCATATAAATTACAGTGGAACATCACTAAAAAAAAATCAAAGTGTGCTTTATTAGAACCCTTGCTCATTTGTGTTGTGGCCATGAACCTACACCTGGTACTACAGGGAAAGCTATGCAGCAGGTGTAATTTTTACAATCTGTAATGACCAGAGTGTTGACAACAGTGCAATGCCACTTAGCATGTTTGCACACAGGAAGGTGAAACAAGTAACAATGTTTCATTTTAGCAAGTTGCAATGCTTCTTTTAGTCTGCAGGTGTCATTTATGCTGTCATTATTTCCTAGAGTGCTGATCTCTGAGCAACAATGTTTAGCATGTTTGCACAAAAGAAGGAGAATGAAATAAGAATGTTTCTTCTTTGTCTACAGCAATGAACCCTGTTTGTGCACAGGTGAGCAATGCACAAATATTGCAGGCAAAAGAATGTTTATGATTGTTTATCATTACAAAAATAATACAGGACTCAAACCATGGTATACTTATCTTATATATTGTGTGCCTTGAGGTCTTTACAAGGTGTGCTACATACAAAATTGGCTCACAGGTGTAATTTATGATGTCATTATTATCCAAGGTGCTGACCACTCCTCAGTGAAGCTAAGCATGATTGCACTTCCTAGGTAACTAACATAAATTTTTGAATATTTACGTTTCCTCATGTTTGCATTAAGCTGCGCACTACACAAATATTAATAACAAAAAAGAAAAACAGTTTAACACAAGTTAAATACTTACACATTGCTGCATTTGAACTATCAGACTAATAAAATTACAAAACATAGTAGGAGTGTGTTATCTCTCCATCCCATAGTCACAGCTTTGCTGCATCAATCAAACCATGTAATACAAGCAACTCACATTTTCTCTATAGTATTAACAGGACATACACGTGTATATTCTCATTTGGTTGTACATATGCAACTTAAATATTTAGTGCAATGAGTGATCACACAACCATTTATAAATATGTTTGCAGAAATGCAGCTCTGTCTTCTCTTTGTATTGTGTTCATTCTTCCCTTATCTCTGTTGTAATCTCAGAAATGCAGGCTATAGTGCATTGTGTATCATTCTGCTTAAACTGTATGATAAAATAAATGACAGCAAAAAACATTTTTCAGCACAGATAGAATAGGTTAACTATTATTGAACAAAAACTGATAAATGTGTGGTGTATTGTTTCATGTAAAAACTTGATGAAGTTAGTTCCATACTTTGGAAGTGTATCCTCAATGACATACCCATTGCAGGAAAGGTTGTCTGAATTGCTGTAGTGTTTTCCTTCTCTCTCACAGTAATCAATTACAGTTACAAGCCATTAACAGCTAACAGTGATGTAGATCCTACAATATATATACATCTGCTGCACAAAATAACCTTATTTGCATCTTCACCATGCTCAGAGGACTGAACCTACACTACAAAAAGGTAACCATGTAGCTAGGGAACTTGAAGGTTAGAAGACTTATGGTATTCCTTTGAAGGTGATTTATCTGTAGAAAAGGCTTCTAATTTGGATATGGCATGTTTGTATTATTCAAGTACAGTCTAGATTTTGTAAAATGTTACACATTTATTTATATATCTGGGGAAAACTGGAACTTTTATCTCTATGCACTTCTTATATGTTGCTGTTGGCATCGGCATTTTTGTCAGGCATTACATTTTGCAGATAGAGAGGTTATAAACGTTTATCAAGTATTATTTCTACCATTTTGGGGTTTGACAATATTCTATTCTATTGGAGAGAAATGTAATGTACATATCACTGACACAGGAGATATGCTTCTGAGATGGCCCAGGGCCACCTCAAGGGGAGGACTGGGCACAGTGAAAACTGACTGCCAGTCATAAATTGTCTTTTCTGTTGTAAATGTGTATACATCCTGATAAGTGTGTGAAAAGCACATATACAATTAATTCTGTGGTATTCCTTGGTTTGTATGAATGAACCACTTGATCTTTTTTGTTGTTTTGGGGGTTGAGGAGCCACCTACCATTGTGTGTTGCAAGAACAAAAGTGTGCTTCAAGTGCTTTTCTCTTGAAAATGTGTAGGAATCCTGATATCTCAGTGGGAAACATGATACATTTCTTAACTGGTATTCCTTGCTTTGGACAAACCTTGGTTTCTGTGTAAGGGGCAATGTGGGACAACCACACAAACTTCAGTTTTACTAAATAAAAACATATTTCTAGTGCTTAATGTTGATAAATGTGTATGTAAGCAATACATTATTTAGATGATATTTATGTGTTTTGTCCTTCTCTGTTTTATATCACATAGGATTATGACACCCAAGCCTACAAATACATGTATCCCCCCTTTCAGTGACTCTGAAAATGAAGTGATACTTCAGGCTTTCAGGCAGCATGGAGCCTTTCTGCTTGAGAGGTGAAGTGGGGATATGGCTGCCAGAATGGAGATTTGAAACCAGTTAGTGAATGATGTCAATACAGTAGGAGGTCACAGCATGAAGTATGATCAGGTACATCAAGGGGCCACTGAAATGATTTCATCAGCCTGGAGAAGAGCAGCTGCAGTTGCCCAAGAATAACTAGCTAATGGGGTGATCCTGCTACCAAGCCCCCACGGACACGAAATGAAGAGTTCCTGTCCACTGTCAGAGATTCAGACAGCTCAGGGGAGCCTGCACACTGTATGCTTGATGCCAGTGCTTATGTGGCTGGGAGGACGTGTGTGTCCCAGGAGCAGCTTCTAGGTAAGCTTACACATGGCAAAATTTATATTTGCTTGCATACTGAAATATATAATTTGACTAATACTTTTCCAGGAAATTGATTTTTTCTGTACCTATTCATAAGTTAATAGATTTATATGATGCAATTATTCAGTGCACATGGATGTGGGTGGACAACTCAGACAAGTTTCAGTTTCAGCTATTTCTTACAGGACATAGAGGTGACTGTGCATTTATTGTCCCCCTGTGTTATTCCCATTGTGGTGGTTAATTGCTGTTCTTTCCTTGCTTCATTCCTTCAAGGACCAGCCTCCCTATAAAGTGTAAAGACATCTGCACATGCTAAGCAAATATTTATTTGCTTATTAATGACCATTCTTTAGATGCATAAATGATCTGTATGTGTGAGGTGGGTGTAATGAGTATCTGTATTTATTGTACCATCTGTAATTGTGTGACCAGGGCTACTTGGTTATCATGTAAATTGGTTCAATATTTAGTGTAGTAGTAATATAGTTGTGTTTTTTGCTTATTATCACAGGCAATCCTGACAGTGGAAGTGTAGGACTCCTACTACCTGATATTAGAAGATCAGTAGGCTCTGATGAAGGTGGCAAAACAGAGGCACAGTTGAGGCATGTTGAAGTTGAATCTAACACTGAGGTTGAGAATCACCTATTCCCTGTATTTATTTCAGATGCAGTCAGTATGCCTATGTATACCCATTCCAATGAGCCCTCAGATTCTAGACTTTTTGAGGGTGACACACTTTATCACTGTAAGTGTGGTTACTGTGGCTTCAGTGCTGGTTGACTCTGTGGGTGAGGTGTCATGCAGGAGGTTTGTTAGAGGTGTTCAAAGGAGGCCTGCTATCCACCCTCCAAATGATCCTGCTGTGTCATTTCATGCAACTGGATGTATGTCTAGGGCAATCATGGAGGCACAAGCATATTTCACTCGGGCTTCTGAGTTCATGCTTAGAGTTGTAGATGTGGCACAGGCTGACATGCATGATTGTCTCCACCATGTGGTGGATTCAGTGGCTCTGATGAATGACACAGTGCAACAGGCAGTGTCTGTAATGGAACATCTGCTGAGAGGGGAGCAGCATCCATGTGGCTGCAGGTCATCATCATCATCATCATCTGCTGTTAGCCAACATAGCCATGCCCAATCCCGATCTGGTAGTGGCACTACTTCTAATGTTTTGTCAGTAGTTGAGGTGTCCACACCCAGATGTGGTAAGCCATGGGGTCGTGGACCTGGGCATAGTCATGAGGAGAACTTGTCCAGCAGATATTGCTCACATTTGGATAGCACCAGCACGTGACCATGGGCATGGACATTCCAGTACAACTCCTGGCAGAGCCAGTTATCACTGTCGGGGGTGATGATAATGAACTGATACCTCTACCATGCATGGCTCACACCTTTTCATCATACCAGGATATAATGCTAACACAGAGCTTGGCTGTGTTCATGCAGACACTCACACACACATTTCACATCGAGTGTCCATACAGACACACGCACACAAAACAGCAACATGAGGCATTTGTGAGACTTGCAGCTCATTCTGTCTCACTGGCCATTTGATACTTTGTCTAAATCTCTGCCTGTATTCCTTCTTTAATGCAAAGAAAAAAGCCAGGAATACGACTGTTTAAAATTACTTAATGTATTTTAATACAATTAAAAACAATAAAATAGCAAAGCTTTTAAACCATCAAGACTATTTTTCAATGCATAGTAAGGTTAATTAAATACATGTGTTTTATATATAAAAATGCAAGCTTATCACAATAAAGTTTTTAATCACATGGTTTATCAGTTAAAAAGCTTATCCTACATAGATACAGATAAAAAATAAATGTAAATAATTAATCCATTTGTACTCTGGTTTCTGGGCTGATACATCACCAGGTTTAATAGTAAAAGTAGTATTAAACCAGTTCTCAAGAATAAACAGATATATATATATATATATATATATATATTGATCCTATGCATTCATATGTTTATAGTTTTATATATTTTTTTACATTTGTACACTTATTTTTATCTATTTTATTGATTTTATTTGTATTAAAATATATTAAGTGTTTTAAATGGTCATATTCCTGGGATTTTTCTTCGTATTATATCTATTTTGCTATCTGGAGTCCATTCGGCAGCCTACTGAAGTTATTATTTGGTGTCTGTGTTTTTTACTTATGCACAGTCACTACTTTTGTGACAGCCTTGACCTCCTGTCCCCAAACAACACCCTGTGCAATTGATAACTGTGCCATATCCTTTTTTCTAGTTTTGGATTCAGGGATACATAAGTCTTTTGTCTGATGCCCAGGGAGCATAGCTGACTGAGTGCTTAGTATATATGTGTTGGTGATACTATTTTGAAAAATGCACTGCTTTCTTACAGTCTTTTTTACTGTTGTGACTAATACCTTGAAATTGGCAATATGTCAGCGCAGCTTATTCTTCCAGTTGTGAGAATGTAGGAATAATATGTGACTTGGTAATGGTTTTTGTATTGTGTGCATTTTTGATACATGAGGCCTCTTAGCTGATAAAGAGCAGACATCTATTGACATAAGTCAGGGCTGTCACATATTGATGTCATTGCTGCAAAACACACACAACTTCTACTTAGGTTCATAGGTTCATAGGTGTGTACTAGGCTAATGGCCCTGGAGCCTTTACAAGCCTAGCCCATAGAAGTGCCCTGGCATTGTGCTGCCCAACGTTAGTTCCTAGTGCCTCTATCAAGTAGAGCCACTGGAGTGATCCTCAGGGTGAACTTTCTATTTCCAATCCACTCATCAAGATTTCTCTTGAAGATGGCCTGTGAGGTGCTCTGCTTGACATGTATGGGAAGTCCATTCCAGAGCACGGGCAGTCTCTGGGTTATGAACCTGTCCCTCCAGCATGTTCTGTTGATTGTGGTAATCAGGTTGAGGTCTCTATGGCATGTGCTGCGGAGGGATTGGGATTTCTTTAGATGTATCATTTCTAACAGAGCTGGGTCAGACATGGCTTTGTAAGTCAAGCAGAGATCACCTCTTAGTAGACGATATGAGACAGAGACTAGCTGGAGATTTTTGAGTCTCTTCATGTAGGACATGTGTTTAAGGTCTAGAATACTCTTCATGAGGTATTTTTCTGGCCTTTTCAGCTGTTGCATGTGTCTAGTGAGGTAAATGCCAAATGGGGCATTATACTAGATGATTGGCCTAATGAGGGAAGAGCAGAGAGAGATGCAAAACCCTTGGTAATGAGATGTGCACATAGAAGGACTTTCTGACCACAGTGGCAATGTGGTGGTCAAAGGAGAGGTTGCTGTCAACCTGTGTCCCCAGATCTCTTATAACACCTTCAGTGTTCAGTGGGCTCCCATTGATGTGGTAATTAGTGGGACCTGAGTTTTTCCCAAAGGGGATGACAACGCATTTTTTGGCTATAAGCTTAAGGCCATGGTTTAGACACCAGTCATTGATCTCAGTGAGGCCTTTCTGTAGGATGTCTACATCAGTTGGGGAGTTAATAATGGCTCCCAGCTTGCAGTTGCCTGTGAACTTGGTCAGACAGAGTCCCTGTGTGTTGACCTGGGCTTCTGAGAAGTAGATACCAAACATGAGGGAACCCAGGACTGATCCCTGTGGGACTCCACTCTTGACTGGTCAGCAGTCTGACTTGGAGTCAATGGCTACTTTCACACTGTGGGTTCTATCTGTGAGTCAGTTTGCAACCCTTCTAGTGATATAGAGGTTGATTCCTAGTTTCGTGAGTTTATCAATAACTCCTGGGTACATTTGCAAGTAACAGTATGCAGGTATGTGGTATTCATTTGTGTTTTTACCCATTTATTTTCTTGTTCCAGGTTCAATTTGGGGCTGACTCTTTGTGATGCTAGCAGTGCACACTGATTACATGGGTAAGTAAAGGTTGTAAGCATTGCCTGGCATCAATTTTGCTGTGTGTATGCGCAGAGGATGAACTTTGTACTCATAATGTGGTCAGCATGTGTGCTTCTTGACCAGGCCAGGGATGTATTGTGCAGGCCTATGTCTACCTGTGCCCACAACAGCTGGTGGTTTCTCCTCTGTGTCCTCACTTGCATGTGGCTGTGGTGATCTTGTCAGTGGTGGTGGAATGTGTGCTCCTTCCCCTTGGTGTTCTTGTTGCAGCTGTTTTCTCAGGATAATATTGTGTAGGATAGCATAGGCACTGAAAATTTTAGCACAAGTACTGGGATCATACTGCAGGGCCCCCTCTGAAGTATCTAGGCACTGGAACCATGATTTCAGCAGCCCAAACACATGCTCTGTGATATTTCTTGTTTGAGCAGGTGCCTTATTATAGTGTTCCTTTGTGTGTTTGTGTGTGTGTGTGTGTGTGTGTGTGTGTGTGTGTGTGTGTGTGTGTGTGTGTGTGTGTGTGTGTGTGTGTGTGTGTGTGTGTATTTCTGATGAATGTCATTAGTCATGGTTTGAATATGCATCACCCAGTAAATGGCCTTGTAGGATATCAACCATGAAAAACCGCTGGTAGAGCTGAGAGCTGTGTCAAATATGGTAGTCGTGATAACTTCTGGGGTTGCTAGCACACACATTCAGAATGATTCCCTTAGCATTACACAGAACCTGGTAGTTAATGGAATGGAAGCCCTTTCTGTTTATGTAGGCACTTCCCTGTTTCCCAGGTGGTGCTTTGATCTCAATGTGTGTGCAGTCTATTTGCCCCAAGACTTCAGGGATGTGTGCTATTATGTAGAAATCCTGCATAGTTGTAGCTCTGTCCTTGGGGTTACAGAGAAAATATAGTACTCACTGGCATGCTGTAGCATAGCATTCAGGAATTGATGTAGGATCCTGGATGATGATGCCTGTGACATTTCCAGCATATTTCCTACTAGTCTCTGGAAGGTTCCTGTAGCTACAATTCTATGTGCTAAGCATACCTTGGTCTCCACAGGCATTGGTTCCCCTCAGTTTGCCCTTGGTCTCAGTTGAGGATGACAGAGGTTGCAGAGTTCCTGTAGTGTGTCTCTATCCACCCTGTAGTGCTGTACTATTTCCACCTCATGCACACCATGAAAATTTAAATGGTGTCTAAACACTCTTCTGCTTCTTTGCAAGGTCTGTTAGCAGCAGCAGCATAGACTTGAGCCTGTTGCGCTTACACATGCAGAAGACCTGCAGCAGCAGCCCCTAAAATTCTTTGTGTAATTCAGTTCTGTGACTGTATTCCACTAGGTTTTGGAATGTAAAGCCAAAACTTGCACTGAGTGTACACAATTGCTTTCTAGCTTGTTGAATAGCACCTCCATCTTGGATTGGTTGATTAGCATACAGTTCAGCTACTTATGCTATAATTAGCACACCACAAGACTTACTGGGTTTGCACAGCTTTACACACAATGTAGACCCTCTTACTAAATGCAAACTGGAGTACTTCTGTGTGCATGCTGCAGTCTTAGTGAGCCATGTAGGGTTTATTGAATTCAATAAACAGTGTAGTCTGGGCAAAGTGAGATATCACCCATGGAAAATGTCTTGTACAACATTTGTGATGACTCTACAAAGGATTCAGCAGGAAATACTAATGATGTTACTTTTGTGAGTTGTGGTTGCCACCTCCCACTGATTCTCCAGTTAATTTTGTGTGCATATGAGTGTGTGTGTGTGTGTGTGTGTGTGTGTGTGTGTGTGTGTGTGTGTGTGTGTGTGTGTGTGTGTGTGCGTGCGTGCGTGCGTGTGTGCGTGTGTGCGTGTGTGTGTGTGTGTGCGTGCGTGTGTGTGTGTGTGTGTGTTGTATGTGAGATAGAGATTTGCAGTTTCTGCCTTTGAGATTCTGGCAAACTTCAAACTCATTTGGAAAATTGCACTACTTGAAGATGCATCATCTCTGAAGGTTTGTATTTATTTATTCATTTGTCTGAGTTTGTGAAACCATCTTAAAAGTATTTAGCAGGTGGTTGCAGTCTTCCTTTATCCTTCCCTTTATGATGTAGAGACTTTCTCTTCATTCTCCTAATTTTAAGATTTATTATCTTTGAGGTTAAACAATGTCATAGGTAAGTGCAATATTATTATCCCATCTTTCCTCCACATCAGTGCAGTCTTAAAAGCTATATATTTAGAAAATGGGAATGTTTGTTCTTTGGCACAGTAAATCTATATTTACTTCTCAATGATGTCATGATCATGAGGAAGTAGACAATGACTAAATGGTTAGTGTAATGCTGGTGATGGTACACACACACACACACACACACACACACACACACACACACACACACACACACACACACACACACACATACATTTTTGTGTAATCAGTAAACAAGCTTGTTATTGAAAGACTGGATGATAGTGAAATAACTAAGAAAACACTTGGAGACACAAACTGGAGATTTAAATTCCACACAGAGAATGAAGAGCGGTCTATGAAACAAAGATGTTACCACTGAGCCACCATGCTGCAAAATATTCATTTTCATCCACTTGTAACAGCACATTGTTTCATCCATCGTATAAGCATGGCATGCTCAGTAACATAATTCAATATTATTATTAAAGTTTGTTGTTAATGTTGTTATTAGTACCCAGATTGTGGCTACTTTTAACATATGTCAAGACACGAACTGACATTTTTATTATGTAAATAATGTATTTTTAAATTCAATATGCATTCTAAGATTCAAACTGTCCAAACAAGTGAAGCATTTTTGTAGTCAAAGACAGAAGCAAAAATGGCCCAGAAAATGTGACAACAAACTACATTAAGGATTCTGTATTTGATAATGTTGATGATGATGTACTTTTTCAAGTGTACTGTATCCCTAAAGGCTGCGTGAAGCTAAATGCCTTCCTATTTTCTTATTCTTCTTATTATTATTGTTACTATTATCAATATTATTTTGTTTACTATTACAAACTCTAAACAATTTAATGTTTTTGATATTTTTAATTAATATGCTCCTTTAAATATACATAAATGTAATTTATTTTGTGTAGTTGCAGGTGGTACAGTGGTGCAGCGGTTAATGCTGTCACCTCACAGCAAGAGGTTTTCTGGTTCGATTCTCGGCTTGGGTGCCCTCTCTGTGGAGTTTGCATGTTCTCCCTGCGTTCGTGTGGGTTTCCTCCCACATTCTAAAAACATGCTTCTGGAGCTTTTCTCACCAGGCCTCTGCTGAAAACCGGATCTGTGGAACCCTGTTAGACTTTCCCGGTCAACAAATGTTAAATAAATAAAAAATAGTCGCCATGTTTGTTTTTGACTAGTCCTGTTGTGGTTTTGTAGACTAGATACCCATTTTTTCAAGCATTTGTTTACATTATTAGAAATTTTTGAGCGCTCTGTAGTTTCATTAAATTCGTGTTTATATTATGCAAGATATGTGTCTTTATTTTAGGGGATGCCAATGATTCTTACATTAAACAAATATATTTTAGTGGTTACTGAAGGAGATGTCCACCTCTATAAGTATATATGCATGCGAGTCTAAATGTGCTTAGCAAGACCACTACAGCATAATTTATTTAGGAATAATTTTTCTACAAATCTTTGCAAAATTTTTATTCAGTATTACAAAAATAAATAATAAATGTTTTAAAATTGTTGATGTATATCTTTTAAGCAAAGATCTTGGGACATTAACATTTCCCTTTTAGAGCTATTTTATTGAAAACCTTCAAAAGTTTACAGGTTATGCCTAAAATGCTGAATGTCAATGCTAACATGTTATATTTCTGCTCTTTTAATTAGTATCCATTCTCCTTCTACTTTAAAATTTTGTTTTATATGCATAACTGCCTATTAGCCCAATTTTTCAAGTAAATGTCAAATCATCGAATGGCCACATTGTTGGATGTATCATCTTATCGACAATGCAGGCTGTCGAACCTGTCTGACTGAGATTGCATTATGGCGGGGATCAGGAAATTTGTCCTTTTCACCACTGTAGTGTGATCTTGGAGTTTGTAAATATATATATATATATATATATATATATATATATATAAATGGTTTACTTTGAAGCATCAAATTATCACTTCATTGAATCCCAAATCATCAAAAGGACTTCACCGAAACTGCAGAACATCGAACAACCAGAATATTGAAAACTTTCCATGGAAAAAGAACCACTTGGTGGCCACTATGGTGAACTTTGCCCTTTCCCCACTATAATGCGATCTCAGAGTTGGTGTATTTAGTTGTGGGGTGTGGGGTTTGGGGAGCAGAGTCCCCCACATTGGTGGGGTTGAATTGCTTTGTTTTTTTTTTTTGTTTTGTTTTTTGTTATGTTGAGTTAGTGGTTGTTTTCCTGGGGTTAGTTTATGATGTTCCAGGTGTTTGATGTTCTGCAGTTTTTGCAATGTTGCCTCGATTATTTGGGATTCGATGAAGTGGTAATTCAATGCTCTGAAATAGACCCATATATAGATATATAGGTGTAAATATATATATATATATATATATATATATATATATATATATATATATATATATATATATATATGTATGTGTGTGTGTGTGTGTGTGTGTGTGTGTGTGTGTATATATATATATATATATATATATATATATATATATATATATATATATATATATATATATATATATATATATATATATATAGGTCTACCTGAGAAGACCAACAAGCCAAAACAATGACAACGAGATAACTGACCCCAGAAGACCGACAAAGCAAATACCGGAAAAATGGAAATTTCGACACCGGAAACACCGACATGTGAAACGTGTGCTTGCATTTCAGCACGACTGTATAAGTGTGCAATAGTGACATACATTAGGGTTAGGGTGCGGGTAAGGTAAGTGTGTGATAATGACGGACTTTAGGGTTAAGGTGCAGGTAAGGTAAGTGTGCGATAGGGTGCAGGTAACGTAAGTGTGCGATAGTGATGGACCTTAGGCTTAGGGTTTGGCGTTAAGAATAGTGCATAGATAGTTGTGTATGTAAGGTTTACTGTAGGTTTATGAGGTTTTTGGTCTGCTTGTGTTGTGTGTGTGTTTTTCGGAGCAGGGAATTGTTTTTGTGTTGTTACCTGTCAGGATTGTGCTTTGTCGGGCATGTCAACTTTCGTATTTTTGCACTTTCGTTCTTGTGGTGTCAATGATCTCATTGTCGGTTTTTTGAGCTTTCGGTCTTGTCAGGTAGACCTATATATATATATACATATATATATATATATATATATATATATATATATATATATATATATATATATAGATATAGATATATATATATATATATATATAGATATTGATATAGATATATATATTAGCGGGGATGTGGGGGCTTTGACAGCCTGCTTTGTTGACGAGATGATGTCTGACAATGTGGCCTTTCGACAACATGACTTAAACCTCAGATTTTCTTATGTATCTCATGGATTACAAGAACGAAGGTTATATAGGTCCTTGAGAGTAATGAGGGCTAATAATTAATTACTACAAGGAATTATTAACTAATAATAAACTTAGAATTAACTGGACTTAAATAAATTAAGTTAAATAAAATTAAAATTAATATAAGGCTGAATTAATGACTAATTATTATAAGGACTAATAACATAAAACAAATGGTAGCTGGCTCACCATCTCATATAGCTTCCAGTTTCCGTATCCTAGTTACAGCCCACTGAACCTGAACTGCAAGAAAGCAGAGGTTTTAATGTCCTAACAACTGATCAATTGACTCCAACCTTCAACAAATTACTTTCACTGCTCAGTCCTGGCGTGCCTAGTGACCTGATTGCAGAATATAATAAAGCTTTAAAGTCATCTAGTCTGTTTTCTCCATCTCTGGTATGCCTTGTTCTCCTAGTTCTCCATAAGCCCTTGTCACATATCAAGCTAGATGACATGAAGAGGATGGGGAGAAGCATTAAACACATATCCAGGTCTGCTGCTGTCCCTCCTGACAAGCCATGGACCAGTATGCTGTTAATTAAACTGATCTCATAAAAAATGCATTGCTCTTGTATAGAGAGCACTCATCTGCATCAAACTGACTAGCTATGCTTGCTCCTTTGGTGAACTGGCTGTGTGACCTTACCTGTCTTGCCACTGACAGGGTGCTTTCTTTTGAAAAGTGTGAATTAGCCACTTAATTCTTTACAGGTAATCTGGTATCTTTGAGGAAAGTATTGTCCTCCACATTAAGCTAAGGTAAGACTGCATTATCCAAACTGAGATTCTTCCTTGGACTTGGTGTGAGATTCCAGATTACTGTAATATCTTCTCCATTGTTTTGAGCATGCACTGCCACCTGCAGCTTAGTCATGTACCTGACAAAGGCAGCTCTTTCGTACATAGATATGCTAAGGGCTATGCTTTATGAAATCATTTTGTCATCTTTGAATAATGGTGTTTTTTCAAACATTTTGAATGGGTTCTTGGAGATCCATCGGTGAATCTTTTTCTAAAACAAAATCTACACTTTATCTGGATGATATTGATAATTAACCTTCCCTTTGCTAGAAAGGTTATAGAGAAAGTAATACAATTAACACAGCCTAGTTTAATTTCACATTAGTATCAGATATAAGGCCCTTTTCTATCTGACTTCTTAACTGATATAATACTAAGATGGACCATGCTATGATTATGAATGAGTTTCTTGTGGTTAAGGACTTTTGCTGCTGTTCCACACTCATCATGCTGGATCTTTATTTAGCTTCATATGCAACAAACCACAAAATCTTTATAGGTCATTTACAACTTTACTGGGGAGCTTCAGGTATTATCCTAGATAATTTGTCGTGTTCCTTTTAAAATGTACCCAAGAAATAGTTTCAGGGGTTTAGTCTTTGTATACATACACTGTATCTCCAGTGTCCCATCCTGATTGGCTTTTGGTCTTCTACCATTTTCTGTATACAGATTTTAAATGTGCCAGCCCATCTATAGTTCTTGTTTAAAGAATCACTCATATTAACTTCTCCTTTTATCATGACACCTTGTCTGATGTGGATTTCTTAGGCAGCCATTCAAATTAATCAGAATTGGATGATTAGTAGCCAATTGACATTTAACACCTTTAAGATGATGGCCACAGCCACAAATGCCAATCTTATTCAATTAAGCTTTCCAGTTATGAATAGTATCATTACATATGATGGCAATACTACAGTTTGTCAAGAAGATAAGGAGTATTTATGCAGAATTCCATTAAGGGATCAGATAACTTCTACCGTCAGTTCATCTTGCTTCAATTTGGGCAATATTTCATGCACTGAAAATTAATTCTCACCACAAGAGTTTGCTGTGGTAGTAGTGCATATGGTAATTATGTCATTTGTGGGCTTTTAGACCTCTCTTTAACTTGGGCTAACAGATGGTAACATCTTGAAATGTTGAGACTGACAATGGTGAATTTTGTAATATGGAGATTTAATAACCAAAAATGTGGACTTGTATACAAGTCCAAGACTGCCATTTCTCAGAATATTCCCTTTTCTCAGAATTATAGTGATCACCCAGTTGGTATATATAAGTTTGGATGGCTTTTCCCCTGCAATAAACAAGTGTAAAGGAGAATCTTTATGTTCAGTATGTGCTTTACACCCGTATTTTCAGTCTTTTCTTGCATTTTAGGACTCAGCACTGAAAGCCTCAACATTTTTATTCAGAAGCTCTTCCAGACACAGAATTGAATACATTACAACACATGTGGGATTCCACAGCTGCCTAGTTAGTTTTTGACAAATGGTCATATCAGCATGTTTTCTTGATTCTCTGGATCCGTCACTTACTACCAAGTTAGTCAGAAATCATCTTTAAAGTGCTAGTGCTAGTTTCAGTAGCACTACACAGTACAGGTAAAGATCCACTTACCTGAAAGAGCTCCAGATGTCCTTCCCTAATCACATTTGAAATATTCCTTACAATAGGGATACCCTGCCAAGAATAGCCATATATTCAAACAGCATTACAAAGCTTTGGCCCCTTCCATGATCCTAGTGTCAAACGTGTTTCGCACATCCAAGGCATAAGCTCCATAAGGGATCTACAAGCACCATATCCTTAGAACTTCTTTGCCACCAGCCCAAACACTGTGTTTTGAATTTGAACTGAAAGTCATTCATCTCATATCAGCTCTGAGCCTAGGGCAGATAAGTACCCCTTTGCAGACTCTTCCTTTTTGTTTCTTAATTTTGGTTTTGGGAAATGTGAGTGTGGGAGAAAGATTCCCATACGAATAGACATGAGAAGTGCCTATTTTGTTTATATGCAGACCACAGTCACAAACAACTTGATATTTGCTGCACAATTTTTCCTAAGACCCTGTGCAGCCATTTGTCTTCCCTTTCTGTATATTTTGAAAATCATTGGTTGAAGTTAATTGCTAAAGAGGCCATGACTTCTGAATCCACCCTCCACAACATCCAGCTGACTTCAAAAAAGAAGTCAAAAATTGCAGTTGGAGACTTCTGCAGTCCAGCTTTTGCCAAATGTTTCATTTGGTTCAGATGAGTCCAAGGGCCATCCAGTTCTGAAGCCTGCCCCCTCTGTTGTGACCCCATTGGAGGCTGACACTGAATATGCCATTTACCCAACCTCTGAGGCTGAGCCAATGTCTCCTAGAGATGAGAGGGGGGATCTGTGGCTAGTAACTTAAGAAGGGCCTACAGGGATTCCTCAAATTCTTGTCAGGGAGGAAATACCTGGTTCCATTATAGATGAAAGGCAGGGTTCAGCATCTCCTGAGTTTGTTAAGGCTGTAAAAAAAGGAAAGGCTCTTGGAGGCCCATTCTAGTCATCTACTTTCTCAACACCTATTTGAAAATTCCATCTTTCAGAATGCTGGCACTCTCCAGTCTTTGTTCCCTCTGCTTTTTACTCAGGCCTTTTTAGTGTTTCTGGACCCAAAGGACATATAACTACATATGCCTATATACACTACTTTCAGAATGTGTTTACAATTCTCTGTTTCTTCCTTTCATTATCAGTTCTCTGCTCTGCCTTTTAGTCTTTCTACTTTTCTTCTTTTTTTTGACAAAATGTCTAGCCCCAGTAATAGCCTTTTGCAGACTCATGGTGTTAAGAGCTTTCTCTATCCAAACAACCATCTTATTCAGGCCCCCTCTCCACAATCTCTTTTGCAGGACTTAGAAATCACTGTGCTTCTTCTTCACAAAGTGAATTTCACTCTAAATCTCAAAATGTTAATTCTGACTCAGTATCTAGGCTTTCCTTTTCATTTCACTCATCTACCCAGGAATTGTTTACAGATGTTCAGACCTGGACTGGGCGGAGGCTTGTTCTAACAGCATTATAGTGCAGGGTGTTTGGTCTCCACAGGACATAAAAGAGCATATCAACATCAAGGAAATTAAATCTTTTATCTTGGCTCTTCAGGCTCTCCCTTACCTTTGGATTGCAGGGCCTCTCAGAGTTTTCACATACAACAACTCTCTTATATGATACATAAACACACTGGGGGGGGGGGCAAATTCTTACCCTCTTTGCAGACTAACCCTCATAGCATGGGATTTTGTCATACACCACCAAATGATTCTTCAGCCAATTTATATTTCCTCAAAGCACAATGCTGTGGCAGACAATCTGAGCAGATCCAGGGCAGATTCTTATGCTCTGATGCTTCTGAGAGAGATTGTCTGGGACACTTCCATTGGTGGGGTGCTCCTCATGTAGATCTTTTTGCCTCCTCTCATAAGAGGCAACTTCCCAAGTTCTGTTCCAGAGTGCCAAGTCTTTTGGCTTGAAAGGTGGATACTGCATCTTTTCCTGGAGAGGAATGTTACTTCCTGTGTTGCTAAAGGTCCTACACAAGATCAAGTGGGACAGGCCGAGAATCTTATTGGTGTCCCTTTTGGCGCAGATAGCATTGGTTTCCATTTCTTTTTCCTCTGGCCAGGAGAAATCATCACAAGTTTTCCCACAGGATGGATCTCCTCACATAAGAAAGGGCTTTCTAATTCTCCCTGATCTACTCACCCAACAGTTGACTCTCTAGGTAACAGGGTTTTGATTCATTTTCTATGCCTGTTTTCTGAGGACATGCTTTGGGTTTTGCAAGAAGCCATAATGCCCACTACTAGAAAATCTTATGTTGGAAAATGGAAACAATTTTCTTCTTAGTTTCACAGCTATGAAAAGAGCCTCTTTTGTGGGTATTCCTATGGTTCATTCTTACTTGTGAGAGTTGCTCAATTCTGGTCTGGCAAATTCTTTTGTTGAAGATCATTTTTCAGTCATTTTCCCTGTCTGCCCTGTATCCCCCACTTTCCAATAATTTTGGGGTTAAGCAGTTCCTAAAACGCATCCTTCCTATTAGGCCTCCCTTCTTGAGAATTTAATTTTGTTCTTGAGAAATTGACTCAGTCACCTTTTGAAACAACAGCCTCTTCCTCTTTAAAACTCTGTACTGGGAAAACTGTCCTGTTGCTGGCCTAGGCTTCTGCCAAGAGAGTTTCCAAACTTCAGGACCCTATGGCAGTTTCTCCTGTTTTATTTTTTTCTTTATTTTTTCTTTATTTTTTCACAGAGACAGTGTGTCCTACTTTTATGTTTAAAGAAGACTGCGGTGGTGGTGCTGCAGTAGTGTTGTCGCCTCACAGTAAGATGTTGTCCTGTTCGATTCTCAGCTAGAGTGTCTTCTGTGTGGAGACTACCGTGAATGGGTGTACCTTCGTTAAAGGTTGTGCGTCAGGGCTGGCAACTCGGCACATAAAAATCTACTGCCAATCATTAGCGGACCAGAGTTCCACTGTGGTGACCCCTAACTGGGAAAAGCCAAAAGATGCAACGCAAAAGTCAGTGATTTGCCTTTGAATCAGACCATGAATCTTCCTTCCTTCTTTCCGTTTCATCATAAAAGTAAGGAGAGGGTTCTTCATTCTTTGGATTTACAAAGACAGCTCAAATATTATTCAGACAAGACCAAAGATATCAGGAACTATGAGCAGCTTTTTGGTTCTCTTCAGGACAAGAAATTGGTTTTAGCGGTTTCTAAGCAAACCATCTCTTTTTGGATTTCTAAAGCCTGCTTCTCTTCATATCTCTCAACTATCCAGATTTTTGCAGAATGTCCAGATTTTTGCCTCATATTTTTGGCCCATTCCTCATAAAATTTGTGGTTTTCATACAAACCATTGAAGATTGAAGTCAATAGATAATGACAGACATTTGAGTTTTAGACTTCATATTCTTCAGAAAATGCATGCTGGGCGGCCATGGTGGTGCAGCAGTTAGCGTTGCCACTTCACAGCAACAGGTTCTCTGGTTCGATCCTTGGCTGGGGTGCCTTCTGTGTGGAGACTGCATGTCCTCCCTGTGGTCGCGTGGGTTTCCTCCGGGTGCTCTGGTTTCCTCCCACATCCCAAAGACATGCTGTAGGTGGATTGGACACTCTAAATTGGTCCTAGGTGTGAGTGCATGTGTGTGTGTGTGTGTGTGTGTGTGTGTGTGTGTGTGTGTGTGTGTGTGTGTGCCTTCTGTGGAATGTTGGGTGCCGGGCTGGCAACTCGACACTGTAAAACTCCACTGCCAATCATGAGCAGACAGGTGATCCGCTGTGGTGACCCCTAACTGGGAAAAGCCAGAAGAAGAATTCTTCAGAAAATTCATGCTAACACAACACCTTTAAGTTTATAAGAGCTATAGTTAAGATCTGCCCCTATTTCTGGACTTTTCTCCCCCCATTATTTAAGACTTTGTCCAGAGGTTGAAAGCTATGCTTCTGTTTGTGCTCATTCTACAAAGGTGGTTGCCTCTTCTGGTGCTTTTTTCATGGGTCTCAGTACTAAATCCATTTGGAAAGCTGCTAGTTGGCCTTCTGTGAATACTTTTACTAAGTACTATGAGTTAAATGTGATTTCGAGAGCAAGAGCATATTTTGCTAGGTCTATCCTCCAAGGGTTTTTAGAGGGTTCCTCTGTTTCTTCTTCCTCCTCTCATCTTTTATGTAGCTCTACTACTCTCCCTATTGTAAGGAATGCTGCAACAGTGATTGTGTAAGAACTTATCCCAGCAGTAGATGTCCTACTTATTACAGTTGTCTAAGAACTTACCATAATAATGGATGCCCTACTTATCACTATTACAGAATTCTGTCCCTTATTCCTTCCCTTGTTGGCTAGATGGACTTATGAGACATTTTAAGCCAAGCCAATTACACTTTCAAAGGCAGGAATCAAACTCTGTTCCCTGTGTCTCTGTGGTAAACATCTTATTCATTATACCAACCCAACAACCCTTCGACTGGCCAAGGCATCTTCTTTTTCTTTCTTTCTGAATGTATATGTACCATCTTTTGTTTCTTTCTCATTTTCTGCTCCTGTTGTCCTGGGACAGTTAATTTCAGAGGATCTGGCACTTGTATGTCACTTATGTGCCTTAGATCTAGGACACAGGACATATATCTCATGCAGGGCACTTGGAAAAGCCTAAGGGTTTGATATGCTGGGCAGACATATGGCTAGCCTCAGAAGGTTATCCCTATCATAAGGAAGATTGCAACAGTAATAAGTAGGACATCTCCTGTTATAGTAAGGTCTTCTACTACTGTATTTTACCATATAACCCACTGAAATTGAGTTCCTCTTCCTTGGGGAGCCTAGTAATTCTAAAAGTGAATATGGGGCCTCAGTCATGCATGTATTTTATTATGAGGCACAATGACAGTGGAGTCTTCTCCCTCTATGCATGAGGACATTGTCATGCTAGCAATTTTAAGAGTTTAAGACTCATCATTTTGAAAAGTGATTGAATTTTGACTTTTAACTTTGAAACTACTAATTGTTATTATTTTTATTTTATTTCACAGCTACTTGTATTTATTTATTCCTTTTTTCTTTTATGATCTAGTAGTGCTTAGTTTTTCAAACACTTTAATTCACTGAATTTGAATTTGAATAAAGAACTGCAAAGTGTGTTATCTCATGTCTTCATTACTAACAAGAGTATGGACCTATTTATAGGTTCATAGGTTCATACTAGGCTATCTGCCCTAGGGCATTTATAAGCCTAGCCAGAGTGTGTTTGGCTTTCGCCACCCATTTTAAATTAATTTTGCTATGCCTTTTTTTGAGGTTAGTATACTGTGCCTCTGTCTAACAGTGACACAGAAGTGATAGCCGGGGTAAACCTACGATCTCCCATCCACTCATCAAGATTCCTCTTGAAGAGAGTCAATGTGGGACTTTGCCTAACCTGGACTGGGATTTTATTCCAGAGTGAAGGGAGCCTCTGGGTTATGAATCTGTCCCTCCAGCATGTCCTATTTATTTCAGTGCTGAGGTTTAAGTCTCTTGAGCGTGTAGCTCGATGGGATTTGGATTTTCTGAGGTGTAGCATGTCCATTAATTCCGGGTTGGACATGGCTTTATACGTCAGGCACAGATCGCCTCTGAGCAGGCGGTATGCCACTGAGTAGAGCTGGAGTTTCTTTAACCGGGCAGCATATGGCATCTGTTTGAGCCCTTTGATCCTCTTGGTGAGGTACTTTTGGGGTCTTTCCAGTTGCTGCAGGTGTCTGGTAAGGTACATCCCAAAAGGGGCATTGTACTCAATTATGGGCCTGATGAGGGATGAGTAAAGAGGTATGATGACCTCCCCTGATCTAGATGTGAATCCCTTCATGATTAGGTGGGCTATATAAAATGTTTTTCTAACCACTTTGGCCACGTGGTTGTCAAATGAGAGATTGCTATCAACTTGGGTCCCCAGGTCCCTAATGACTTCTTCTGTACTTAATGGATTACCACCTATGTGGTAATTTGTGGGCACTTTGTTTTTGCCAAAGGGGATGACTATACACTTTTTGGCGTTTAGCTTGAGGCCATGGCTCTGGCACCAGTTGTCTGTTTCTATGAGGCCCTTTTGGAGGATGCTTGTGTCGGCTGGTGAGTTGATTATGGCGCCCAGTTTGCAGTCATCTGCGAACTTGGTCAGCCACAGTCCTTCCGTGTTGGCCTGTACCACCGAGTAATATATACCGAACAAGAGAGGTCCCAGGACTGAGCCTTGTGGGACGCCACTTGTAACTGGTTTGGAGTCTGACATGGCTCCAGCAATTCTAACCATGTGTGTTCTGTCCTTGAGCCAGTTTGCAACCCATCTAGTGACATAGGGGTTTATATTTAAGCTGGTGAGCTTATCTATAATGCCCGAGTGGGGTATTGTATCGAAGGCTTTTGCGAGGTCCAGGTAGGCTGTGTGGACCACCTTCCCCTCATCAATGGCCTTGGTGACTGTTTCAAAGAAATTGACCAGGTTTAAGAGGCAGGATCTGCCCTTAACAAAGCCAAACTGGGTAGGATCCAGTGTCTGTAGGTCCCCAATATCTTTATTTATGAGGTCCATGATGATCCTTTCCATAGCTTTGCAGACCAAGCTAGTCAGGCTTATGGGGCGATAGTTTCCAGGATCTGTTGAGGCATCACCTTTGTGGAGAGGGACCACTGTTGCTGTACGCCACTCTTTGGGTACATATCCTGTAGTAAGGCTAAGATTGAACAGTAGTTTTATGTTTGGGTTTAGCTCTTCTTGGAGTTCATGTAGGACGCAGCCCGGGACACCATCTGGTCCCATTGATGCTGTGATTTTTTGCTTTGGAGAGGGCCGCTCTTACCTGAGCATCTGAGATGTCAGGGGGGCAGCACTCTGTTGGGATAGATATTTGCCCTTTTGGTGGGGAGGGGGGAGAAGTTTGCACTGAACCTGTCAGCTAGGATGTTGGCAATGTCTGTGGGCTCGGTGTATTTGTTGTCATTTTGGACTAATTCTGAGCATATCTGGGAATTCCCACCCAGGTTCCTAACATAACTAAAAAAAGCCTTGTGATTATCCTTAGTGTCCTGTGCAATTTTTCTCTCGAAGCTGGCCTTAGACGATTTTATGAGTGCCCATAGTTTTTTGCTAATACTGATCAGAGATGCCTTCCCTTTTTGGGATTTTGCTCTATCATGTAGTAGCTTCCTCCTTCTATTGTATAGTTTGTTTATGGCTGGGGTCCACAAGAGAGGACGTCTGCCTTTGGAGGATTGGGTCTTGGTTTTATTTGGGATTGCATGATCCATGCATTCCTGAAGGTGTTCATAGAATGCATTTATAAAGGATTCTGCGGTCTGGGCCGTATTTTCCACAGGCCCGGGGGCTTTGAAGGATTTTGCCTCAGTTTTGAGGCGTGTGAAATTTGCTTTAGAGAAGTTTTTCACTGTGGTTTTCTGGGCAGGGGGTGGGGTCGGGATGTGAATATCCAGTGAGATTAGTTTATGGTCTGATCTTACCAGTGAGGGATACACTTCTGGTCTGGAGCATAGTGTCCCCATGTTGGTGATGATCAGGTCCAGTATGTTTTCCCCTCTTGTGGGAGTGGTAACAAGTTGTTCCATAGCATTTGAGTTTATAAATTCTAGGAACCTTTGGGCTAGGGTGTTGGAGCTAGAGTAATGCTCCCAGTCTATGTTTGGGTAGTTGAAGTCGCCCAATATAATGGTGTTTGGAGAGACCTTCATATTTTCCAGTATTCTCAGGAAGGCCAAGTGGGGTTCCTGTGTTTGGGAGGGTGGTCTGTAGCAGGCTATAAACTGGAAGGCAGTTTTACCCACAGTTAGTTGCACATGGATAGTCTCTGATGCTTCGTGCTGTGCCACCAACCTGGAGGTGTGGGTATCTTTGACGAATATTGATACTCCCCCTCCTTTTGTGGTTTGGTCCAAGTTTTGGGGCCGAAAAGCATGGCATGAGGTATAACCTGGTAGTGCTGGGGTGCTCTCGGGAGCCTTGAACCAGGTTTCTGTTACTGCACAGATATCGATGTTCTCCATGCTAAGGAGAGTTTCGAGTGCGTGCATCTTGAGGTTTAGACTTCTGGCGTTGAGTAGCATTACTCTTAGTTTCTTATCCCTTGTGATACCTATGGAGGTGGGTTTGTCTTTTGAGCCTTGCCTAAAAAAGGCACTATGGGGGTAGCAAGAGCCTTTTCCAATATCCGAAAGCCCAGGGGTGACAGGTGCAAGCCGTCCCTAGTGAAGCATCGTGGCTTGTCGAGCATGTCATCCCAGGCTGACAGGCATTGGATCCCCTTTGAATGACACCAACACTTAAGCCAATTGTTGAAATTGATCATCTTGTCTTCATATTGTGGCATCATTCTTGGTGAGGGTAAGATGCTACTCAAGGTCAGGGTCATACCGGCCTGGGCTACATGCTCAGAGAGCTCCTCTATGTCTCTTTTCATGTAGTCCAGGGAAGTACATCTCAGGTCATTCACACCAGCATGGACAATGACTGAGTCATATTTGTACTTGCCTTGGAGTGACCTGAGTGCTTGTGTTATGTGGCGGATCCTAGCGCCCGACAGGCAGCTCACCATGACCTTCTCCTTGTTCAGCCTGGTGAGTGGGACGTCAGTGTGCCTGATGATAGAGTCACCTATTACAAGTGTATCAGGTGTGTTGTTTAGCCTTAAGGGCTGTGACTGTTCGGCACACTGGCTTTGTGAGCTATGTGTTGCACGTGTTTTGTTTTGGGGTAGCGGTTGCTTGGGTGTCTGCTTTGGAGGTCTCTGCTGCTTAGGCAGATTTTTATTTAGAGCCTCTGAGTATGTTTTTGTGTGTTTATGTGTTTGGTTTGTTGTCGTGGTAGGTCTATGTGAGACTGGAATTGTAGTGAGTGTGGTTTCCTTCTCCTCCTGACTGGTTACGCCAGTACTGAGTTGAGAGAGCTTAGCCTCCAGTTTGGCTATATGGTTGCATCTCTCACATGTGTTGGAATTTGTTGGGAGGAGGAGAGGGTTGTCTGTGTACATGAGGCAGTTGTAACATTGCCTCAAGATTCCCAGATTCACCAGCTGGACCGGAGAGGAGATTGACAACTGACCTTTGGACATGCTAGAATAGTATTGGGAATTCCTTTATAATTGAAAAAAAGGGCCAATGGGGAACAAGGTACTCAAGGGGAGTTTGTGAGGGTGCAGTGCTTTTAATTTTTTAGAGCTGACTTATATAATTGCTTTAGTGAGCAAGTGCCAGGTAACTTAAATGCAATGTGCTACAGGTAACTTAAATGCAAAAACGACAAACAGTAACTTTCTTTCAAGTGAAACAAGGAAATAAGTACAGTAAGCAATGCAGATATCACTAGGGATTCACAGAAGTGCTAAAAGGCCGCATTTTAGGTGGAATTAGCGTTTCAGGGAAATAAACAAACAACAAGCATACAAATAAAGCTAGATTCAGCAGGCCTGGATCTAGTCTATGCTACAGCAAACAAGGTGTACCAATTTCAGTAAGAAACAGTTAGAATATGCAGGCACTATAAGCCTCTAACCAGAAATTCCCTGCTCAGAAGGTCAGAGTCCAGCCTCTCCTCCCACAAGAGTTCATACTTGTTATAAGTTCAAAGGTTTGTAGGTGCTTACTACATACAAAAAACAAACAAAGAAATAGATCTGCAAGGATCTTAATCACTTAAGAAACTTAGCCTTACATCTCCATGGTAGTTTTTAGCCCTTTTATGTAAGAAATAACCCAAGGATGAACAAAATATGGATATGTTGGGGTATTTGCATACTGCCCCTATCAATGAAGGACAAGAGTGCTAAACTGGGGGTAATTTATGGCTACCCATCCATTCATGCTAATAGCATTTTAACAGAGTAAGAGAAGTACTTTGCTTTATTCAGAGTGGAAGACAGTTCCAGAGATGCTGAATTCTCTGTAGTACATACCTATCTCTCCAACATGTTCTTTTTATGTTACAGAATAAATTGAGATCCCTTGAACAGGTGTTTGTCATGAATGGACTTTCAAATATGTAATAGGATAGGGTCTGTTGAGGCTATATACATGATGCAGAGGTTGCCTCTCTGTACCCGGTATGATAAAGAGAAGAGTGGTAAGGCATTGGTTGATCTGCATAGTTTTTATTAAGTAGTTATTGGACTTTCTTAGTGAGGAAGTACTGTGGTCATTCCAGCTGTGACACGCATTTGGACAAATACATACTGAAAGGGGAATTATCCTTAAAGATCAGCTTAATGAGTGCCGAGTATAGTGGAATGATTATATGCCTGGACCCGGATGCCATAACCTTAGGATGAATTATATTACATTTTGATAACAAAGGTATTTGCAGGAATTGCTAGTGAGGCAAAAGCATAAGGTCTTTGAGATTTTTTTTAATACATCATGGATATTTAAGAATTAAAATAAGTGTAGAGTATATTTTAGCCAGTTTTGTTTGGTACAGTACATAACTCGTTTCATGTCAGGTGATATATTTTTTTTTTTTTAAATTCTTTTTATTGATTTTTAGTCATAACATTACAAATCATACTTTACAACTTGACTAAACAATAAGTACAGACAAAAATTTCTCTATATACAATAACTATATACAAAGCCCATCTATGTAGAACCTCCAGACCGGAGATTCCAAGGTAGAGTGATTATGATAAAATTCCTTCATAAACCAGTTTCCAAGCTTCCCTCCATGATGGATTTAGCCTCATGGAATACCACAAATATTTATGAGCAGAGAAATGCTTCCCAATTATCTGTCTGAGTCCTTCCCAAGATAGGGTTGATCTATCCTTCCAATTTAGGGTGATATAGTATTTAACCAACATAAAGGCTGTTATTAGGAAATAAGCGTTCTTAATGTCCATGCCCACCGGGGATATGTGAAGAAGGGCAAATTGCCAAGACAGGGTGGATTTTTCATAGCCCATTTTTTCTAATTTGACTCTGAGGGCACACCATAGTTTGTAAGAGCACTTGCAACTCCAAAAGACGTGGATGATATCTGCTTTCATCATAGGGCAGAATTGGCAAAATGGTGGGACTTCCTTGTACATCTTGTTTAGCAGAGCGGGGGTGTAATACGCGTTATTCACAATCATAAGTTGGGTATATCTGAACTTTAATAGAGGAATAGCTTTGGAAAATTTTTGAGTGGCTTGTGCTATGGATTTGGACGAGATCGAGGGGTCTTGTTTTATCCAAAAGTCAGAATGGATAGCCTCTTTCGTGCACCTAATTTCTGATATTAACTTGTAGGAGTGAGAGATCATTTTCTTTTTACGAGTTAGTAGATTCCAAAGTACCTTACACAACTCTATTTGAGGATCGGGAATCTCTGTATCTCTCCAGTACTTGTTGCAGATGTCCATTAATTGTCTAAGCATAGTGGTGTAGTTGATCGAAAGCTTAAACTTGCTTCTGATAGAAGAAATGTGTTCCAACCTGCATAAAAAGAGGTCCAGCACAGTTTTATTTTTGATCAGTGGAAACGAATTCAGATTAACCAAATTCTCGTTTAATTTAATGTTAGGATTAAGGTGTAAAGGTTGGAGGAGATGAAAAGCAGACTGTAGTTCAAGGGATTTAAACAAGTTTTGTGTACACCTGATTTGAGACCATAGGTCATTTTGAATTTTGTATTTTCTTTTGGCAGATATGTCTAAGAAAGGTAGGGCCATAGGATTAACGTAAAGAGATTTAATATAATTGTAATAAAGTTTGATCCACGTTGGGCACCAAGCATTAGATTCTTCTCTGAAAGTTGCCACCTTGATTATTCTACTGCTTCTATTTATTTCATACAAAAGTCTAAAATCTGGAAGGCTTAGACCCCCCCTTCTCTTTAGGGTATATAAGTTTATTATAGCTTATCCTGATGGGTCTAGGGTGCCAAATAAACTTCGAAAGAAATGATTGGATCTTATTAAAGACTTTATTATGAATCAGGGTGTTGGTAGCATTTAGAACAAACAGAAGTCTTGGGAGAATGTTCATTTTGATAATGGCCACTTTCGATAGAACCAGGAGTTTTAGTTGAGACCATCTTTCCATATCCTTTTGAATCCCGCCCCAACATCTAGAGAAGTCCCCTTGATGATGTATATTTCCATCTGTTTGGAAGGATACCCCTAGGTATTGCAAATGGTCATTGACTTTTATAGTAGGTATAGATCTTTCACTGGGTAATTGCGAGTAAATGTTAATTGGAAAGATCGTTGTCTTATCTAAATTCACCTTATAATTCGAGTATTTAGAGAAAATTTGTAAAGTATTATTAATTTTGTTAATATCAGCGTTGGGAAGTGAGTAGTAAATATTCAAGTCATCTGCATAAGCTGATAAGGGTACTTCAGTATTAAATAATCTTGGGATATGGTGGAATGTTCTCTGCTTAATTAATAAAAGTAAAGGTTCTATATATAGGTTAAATAAAAGCGGTGATAGAGGGCAACCCTGCCTGATACCATTATTAATCAATATCCTTCTGGAGCTATGTTTGTTTATTTGTAAAGTAGTATACGCATTTTTGTATAGGGTATTAAGAGTGTATATAAATTGAGTAGGGAAATTAAATTTTTGTAGAACCGAGATCAAGAATTCCTTGCTAATTCTATCAAACGCTTTGGATGCATCAATAGCTAGGGCATAGATGGGGGTATGCTTGATCAGAGATAAAGAGGACATAGCATTTAGTGTAAGAGTTTGGTCGAAGGTTTGTCTCTGGTTTATAAACCCTGATTGTTCAGGAGAGATGATTTTACCAATCCCAGATTTCAATCTACCGGCTACGATTGCTGCCAGAATTTTAATATCTATATTAATAATAGAAATAGGTCTATAATTATTGGGGTTGGAGCTGTCTTTATTTGGTTTGGGGATTAGAATGGTTCGGGATGCATTTAGGTGGGGGTCACAAACCCCTTTGTGACAAATAAAGTTAAATAGGTGACATAGAATGATTGATAATTTCTGGCTAAACGCTTTGTAAAATTCCGCCGTGAATCCATCCGGCCCTGGCGCTTTATTGGATTTCAGGTTATTAATCGCCGACATAGTATCGTTTTGGGTGATATCGGTCGCTAATAAGGATCGGTGGTGTTCATCTATCTTTGGTGTAACTAGATTGTCAAGGAATAGGTTTAGTTCTTGTCTGTCTATAGGATTTGGGGTAGGATTGTATACTTCTTCATAAATATCTTCAAATATCTTTATTATGTCTTGTGTGTTACAGATATAATTTTGATGAACCTTAATTCTTGAGATATGGGGAGTATTGCTATGTTGATTAATCAGTCTCGCCAGAAACCTAGAGGGAAGTTGAGCCCAATGTGAATAATTAGCTAAGGCTCTTATCTCATAGAATGAAAGGTTATCCACCTGTAATGATGTTAATTTTAACTGCAGCTGGGTAATCTCCTTCTCTAGATCTGGTGTGAAGTTCTGTTGAATACGGGATTCAAGGGATTTTAATTCCCCCTGTATAGCCCTTTCTTTAGAGATAAACTCGTTCTTGTAATGGGCGGCTTTGTTGATTAATAATCCTCTGATCAAGACCTTAGTGGTAGCCCAAGAGATATCAAACGAGGTGCTGGAGTCCTTAATAGCGAGTATACATTGATCTAATAAGGTATTAATTTCTTTTTTAATATCCGACTTTCCTAGCAGATTAGGGTTGAGTTTCCACCCTCTCATCGGAAAATTTGGGGGGGTATGGCGGTACCATTCAACAGATAGAGTAATCCTTGAGTGATCAGAGATTGATCTTGGATCAATGTAGATATTAGTTCCAAAATTATGAAAAATATCTGAGATTAGAAAAAAGTCCAGCCTGGACCAGGACTTATGACATTGAGAAAAAAAGGTATAACCTCTGTTCCCAAAGTTGTCGGTATTATTACAATAGGGGTCAAATAGATTAAAGTCACTTTTAAGATCTGCAATAGCGGAGGAGGCTAGTGGATTATTTACGGACAACCTATTAGATCTGTCTAGAGTTGGGTCCTGGATAGAATTCCAATCCCCCCCAATTATATAGTAGTGATACGGGAACTTATGCAGGGTGTTATACAATTTCATTATGAAGTTATGTTGTAGCGTACAAGGAGCATAAATGTTTAGGATCACAATAGGCTTAACTAAGTAGTCTACTTTAGTTACAAAGTAACACCATCTGCCCTCAGAGTCAAAGTCCTGTTTTAAAATAGGATGTTTAAAGGAGTTTTTAATAATGATAGCTACCCCAACTTTATTAGTTTTACTCCCCGCTGCTATAATTTCCTTAATCCATCTTCTATTTTTTATGGAGCTCCATTGCTCTCTTAATAAGTGTGTTTCTTGTAACAAGATGCAATTTAGATTGGATTTAAACAGCAAATGAAGGATAAGTTTTCTTTTGCTTACAGCTTGTAAGCCTTTGACATTCCATGAGGCTATCTTCCACATGACAATCTTAACATTTGTGGGTAAGAAGCAAGGTTAATCTTTTCTAAGGTGTAGTACTTTAACACAGAGGACGTAAACAAGTAGAATACATTATAAATCCATAGATGGGCGACTCTTCCCGCGTACCTCCCGTGCATAACCACATCCTCCCTTAGCCTGGAAGAGATTTGGATACCTAAATTATTTAAACACATTGCAAACAGTTGAAACACTCTCCTTTCTACGTGTAACGTTAAAGTACCAGTACTATTTGAGAAGTAATGTATCCCAGAGTATAATCTACAATTCTACAAGAGCTAGAAAGCTACGCTGACTTCGTAGACATATCTAACTTGACCCAAAATCTGTTAGTAATATTTTAAATTCTATTTTCCCAAGGGGAAGGAGTATCCGAGCACAACCATCTAGTCCACATAGGTCTATGTAAGGTGTATTATTCTGAGGACCTCTATACTAGAATAGGTCCTCATTACTTCTAGTGTGTATTGTATATAAGAAATACAAATCTTTCCATTCCATTCCAGATAAAATACAAGTACTGGGAATCTAGAACCCCTTAGGCTGTCCAGTCCTTGTCAAAATATTATAAACAGGAACATACGTCTTCTAGCAATATTAAGTCAAAAGAACTTTACAAACACACTTCTAATCCTCTTCATTAACATCTCATTTAAGATATAGTAAGTTACTTCTACTAGGAAAAGCCCCGGTTTACTATTTAACATAGAAATCTCACCTAATACCCAATAAACAACGATCCAGGATTAGACAACAGGAAATAATTAGGTAGTGTGCATCCTAGATCTTCCAAGAAATGAAACCCCTTTATAAACCATGTTCACTTACAGTAGCAGGACGATAGTACCCGTAAAGTAATATTGTAAAATTGCTCAGCTTTTACATCCTTTAGGACTTATAATGACTAGATCCCTACCAAATTCAACATAACATTCAATGTATCACATTACTTATATGCTCCCAGAGTTTACATGCATCATCTGTTCTTTTAAGAATATTGTAATCAGTGCAGTATATATTCAAGGTAATTGAGATTCATTTATCTGCAATGAGCCTGGCCTCGTAACTGGTTATATGGAGCATTGGCCCTGTCTTGACAGAAAAATAGATTTAACCCTAAACCGGCACTTAGGTCTGTTAAGTTATCAAACTTTAGCTGACCACGCCAACTTTACCACATTGTTTTTGCTTGACACACTAGTAAGAGAGATAAACAATTGTAAAAGACATATACACTTAAAGGGTAGTCAACCAGTAAACCCACTAATTTGTAATGTTTCAAGTAGTGCTGATACAAGGACCTCATGGAAAACAAATGTGTTTTTGTACATGAAGAAGAGCATCCCTGTTTCAAGTAAGTCTTTTATGTAGTGGAGTGTAAGTTAAGAAGGTTGCTGAATAAGCTAGTGTGGTCCAAATATTGGCCAGGGGTCAAACCTACTAGAATGCTGACGTATTCTGCCCTGCTTTATGTGTTCTGCATATCCTGTATGAGTGTGTTTTCATAAAGTTGAGGCAAAGCCAAGAAGGCCGAGTAGGTACATTATGACTCCATTATGTATTGATGAATCAAGATTTCAGTACTCTCTGCAAATTACAAAATGAAGCAGGCAGAAAAACATGGTGATGATGCATGTAAATTCCTGTTAGCTAAGCTGGTCACATGGCCACCAACCTTTAAGGAAAAAAGACCTTGACTTACTTCACTTAAGGCCGTACTGCAGAGACAAAGAGAGAGAGATAGAGAGAGAGAGAGAGAGAGAGAGAGAGAGACGCTACAACAAATGAGTATATGATCTGCAAGGGACTGTTTAATAATAATGTTCATTTTGTGCAAATACTGCAGTTTATTCACAGCAAAAGGGATCAAGCAGCTGCGGGGTCTTGTGGGGGGGTACAGCTTGCATCTACATAGCCCGGGTTTAACAGTTAGGTACAAGAACGGAAAAACAGGGAGAAAATTAAACCCATACCGGACATGTAAACTGCAAGCATTGTTGGACTGTAGCTCGTTGACCCCTAAATAGCGTCCTTGCATAATGCAAAAGATCAACCTGGGTATTCTGCGAGCCTTCCTTCTGAGGTGCAATGCGCTGAGTACCAGCTCTCATCCGTTACCTCTAAAACGTTGACCTTCTCAGTGCTGGTAAGCATTATAACGGCTAGCGATTCCACGAGTGCTCCTTTAACAGCGCTGCAAAGTACATGCTGTTGTAAGTGAAGAAGGGCATCCGTCGACCCTGTTTATGTTCCCGTGGATCCATTTGCTGCTTTCTGGGAATAAGGCAACCTGGGAGGTCAGCTGAGTCGATGAGGGCACGCATGTACGGGCGACAGCTGGTGATCCTATAACAGCGCTGCGATGTACGCGCTGTTATAAGTGAAGAAGGGCATCCGTCATTTTGGCTTATGCTTCAGAGAAACCACTTGTTGCTTTAAGGGAATACAGCACCCTGGGAGGTTAGCTGAGACGACGAGGTCACGCATGTACAGGTGACTGCTGGGAAATGTAGTCGCCTTATGCTATGCTGAGGATTTACCACCACGAGGCAGCGCTTAGAGAACAAGACTTCAAGGGCCTACGAGAGGCAAGGATCTCTCCCCAGTCACTGCAGCCGCTACCAAAACAGGCAGGCCCCTCTCCATCATCGCTCCGGTGGCTCCTGGACGAGGTAGACAGATAGAATAAGACAGGGGAACAATTCTGGGTCCGGCGAGATCAAGGACAAGAAAGAGCTTTAAATATTAGATCTTCATCTTTGTAGAGGTGAGTCGCTAAGTTAAATAGATTAGATTACTTGGATTCTTGTCCCTCTCTATCTTGAAGCTTTAGCCGGGTTGGTACCAAAGAGCTTAGTAAAGACAGTAGCAGCATCTTCCTTGTTGGAGACTGTGTGCTTTTGTTCTTGGGCAGTAAAAGATAAGGAATTGGGGTACCTCATTTGAAATCTTATGTTCCTGTTAATAAGATATGCACAGAAAGGGGCTAATTGTTGTCTTGCCACCTTGATTTGTTGGGGGAGATCTTGCGAAATGGAAATTTTCATTCCTTGCCACGTTATTGATTTTTTAAGCTTGGCTGCAGTTAAGAGTTTGTTCACATGGTGAAAGTTGAGAATTTTTGCATAAACAATTCTGGGATTTGTTGCTACAGAGGGGGCTCTTAACGCTCTGTGTGCTCTTTCTATTGTAATTTGTTTAGCCTCATGGTCATTATCGAGTAAGAGACTGAAAATGGATGTTATCACCTCTGTTAACTTGGATTGTTCAATGCTTTCATGGATGCCTCTTATAATTAGATTGTTTCTTCTGGATCTAGCTTCAAGATCCAGAATTTTTGTATGTAGATCCTGAATTGATTTTTTATTTATTTTCAGTTCTTCCTGCATGGAATCAATTTTATTGTCCTGGTCCATTATTTTGGACTCAATTTTGTCTAGTCTTGTTAGAATCTTATCTGTAGATGAACCTATAGCTTTTGTCTGATCTGTAAGATTCAGTATAGCATCCTGTAATGGTTGTAGTGCTGCCTTTAAGTCATCCAAGTTGGGGCTTTCTGATTTGCCTTTGGCTGCATTGGTATTTTTATTGGTATCCCAGGCCTTCTGGACTCTGGGCCTTTTAGAAGAGGAAGAAGAGTCTTTCTCTGGAGAATTAATAGCAGAAAATTTAGTTTTTGTTGTTTGACTTTCCATATCTTCTGATGCTAGAGGCATTTTGATTATTGATTGATGTTTAAAGCAGGCTGAGATTTAGGAAAGTTTTTCTGATTTAATTTCAGGAGTGTTAGGCCGAGTTCCTTACTGTGCCGGATTCACATGTGGTATCCTGGCTCCCAAATAATCAGCAACAATCCAGTCTAAATGGTAAGAGTTTCAGTTTCTTTTTTCCTTCTGGTGATTGAAATGAAGTATATAAGTAGTTAATCCGTGCTTTTGATAAGCAAAATGTTAAGTCTTACTGGTGAAAAAAGCAGATGTAATATAAAGTGATGCTCTCCTGAGTCTCAGCACTCCCTACCGAACAGCGGCCATCTTGTTCTCCTCCATGTCAGGTGATAATATGTCAGGTGATATGAATATTACTGACATGGTGCTGAAAGCCATTAAACCATTATTTGTACATGAAATCATCATGCATTTTATAGGTTCATTGGCTCATAGAATGATACTAGGCTATTCGCCCAGAGGCCCTTATAAGCCTAGCTAAGAATTTTGCCCATATTCCCACAATGTCATCACCTGTTTCCCCTGTCCAGCAGGGACACAGGTGGGATCACAGGGGTGCATTTTCTGTTTCCCATCCAGTCATCCAGGTTCATCTTAAAGAGGGCTAGAGAGGCACTCTGCTTCACATGGAGAAGGAATCTATTCCATAGATAGGGGAGTCTTTGGGACACAAATCTATCCCGCTAACAAGTTTTATTAATGTCACAGACCAGGTTGAGGCCTTGCGTGCAGGTTGAGCAAGTGGAGTTTGACTTACAGATATGCAGCAACTCCATCAAGGCTGGGTTTGAGATGGCCTTGCATGCCAGACACAGGTCACCTCTGAGCAGTCTGTATGAGACTGAGTAGAGGGACAGGACTTTTAGCCTATCTGTATAGAATAGGTGGTTGTGACCCTGGATTTTCCTGGTCAGCAACCTCTGTGGTCTCTCCAGCTGCTGCACGTGCTTGGCAGGGTATATTCCTATATTCTCTTAATGCAGATATTTTGACATTAAACATACAATCAACATATTGCAACTGACAGTCAGAACATCTTTGAAAAAAATGTCTTCAAGGACAGTGATCCTGTCTATAGGGTCCCATAGGTTTGTAGATTATTACTATGCAATTGATCTCAAGTGTCAGTTTTACTTTAGCTAGGAAGAGCCCATTTCTAGTTTCCCCTCTATATGAGAGATTACAGGATTACACCTTGGGTGTATTTCTAGGTGCCATCGATTTGTTCAGGTCTTGCATGAAGCAATATAGGAGGGGTAGCCTGTTCCAGAGTAGCACTATTCTTACTGAGAGGCATCTATCCCACTAGCAAGTTCTATTTACATTGCATTGAACATTTAAGTTTCTTGTATAGGTGTCTATGATGCTGTAAATTTTCTGGACATATAGAAGGTTACATAAGATATGATGACCTATGGCTTTGTAGGCTAGGCAGAGGTCAGTTTGTAGGAGTCTGTAAAATGGAGAAGAGAAACACAGCTTTGAGATGTTCAGTATAGGTCATGGAACTCAGGCCTTGAGTTTTTGTGGTGAAGCATTGGTGAATTTCAGCATAAGTCATGTCTCTAGTCTAATGCATTCCAAAAGGAGCATTATATTGTAATATAGGCTGAATAAGAGAAGAGTAAACAGGGGTGATAATATCTTTTGTCTTAGATGATATACCCTTGGCAATAAGCTGAAGGATTTTCTGACCCCCACCAATAGATGGTAGTCAAAGGAGAATGGGTTATCAATGAAAATATGCCAGTAACAGTATATATTTTCAGAGGAGTGCCATTTATGTGGCAAGTGCACTGGTTCCCATGGTTTCCAAGTGCACAATGTTAGACTCTTTCACATTTGGTTTCAGAGCATGGCCCAGGCACCATTTGTTTTGTGGGTTATGCTTTACTGTAGGATTTGTGAACATTCTGGGGAGTGGATTATAATGCCACATTTGCGGTCATCTCCAAAACTTACCAACCATAACCCCTTTACATTGACTTTGATGTCAAGGAAATAAATACTTAACAGGAGTGACACAGTGTCAAGTGATAAAGGAACTCCACTAGTAAAGAGTTTTGTTTTTTTTTCACAGAGAATTTGCCCACATTTTAATTTGGTGAGCGCCATCTGTAAACCAGTTAGCTAACCAGTGGAGTACATAAGGATTTAAATTTAGTTTGGGTAATCTGTCTATAAACCTTACATATGGAATGATATCAAATGCCTTGATCAGGTCAAAGTAAAATTATATGGAAATTTATGTATTATTTATATTATTTTTTATTATTTATTTATCGTATGGAAATTTGATTCATGCAACATCTCAGTAACTGTTTCAAAGAAACCAACTAGGTTTAACAGGCATGCTCTTCCCTTAACAAACTCAATGTGGCTTGGATCTAGTGACTGTATACTGCCAACGTAACTGCTTATGAGGTTCACAATGACACATTCCATTATTTTACATACAAGGGTGATAAGATTTATTTAGTTGCCAGGAATTGCAGTGGGACTATCATTGTGGAGGGGAACTGCTACTGCTCTTCTCCATGCCTCTAGGATGAAACTAACTGAGAGGCTAAAACTGAAAAGACTTAGGAGTGGGGTAGTAAGATAGTGCTTTATGCTAACTAGATAGCACCCTGGCACAATGGCTGGCCCCAAAGAACTATTTTTTTTTTTTACCTCAGAGAGAGACGTTAAGTGACGTGATCATTAGGGGTACAAACCTAATGTTAACTGGGGGAAGTGAGGGGGATGGACAGATAGGGAGAAGAAGCTTGAAATAAATTCACTGATAATATCTTGGTTATGTTGTCAAAGGCAGAGTTGATTTACTGTTGCATATTGATTAGGTTCAAGTCTGTTTTTTTTTTCCCCAAAGATTTCTGATATAATTGAAGAAAGCAGTAATGGCTGCTCTTCACAGAGGGAGTGATTTTCAGTTCAAACGTTGACAAATGCAGATTTCATATTGTTTTCAATTAATTTTTTCATCTTCTTGAGTTTGATTTCTGTGTATGGGACATTCAGTTTATTCCAATGGCTGAGGAGTTTCCTTATTTTGCTGTATAGCTTGTTTATACCTGAGTTCCACCACATGAGATTATGCCCAGACTTGGTGCTATATTTGCAATAGATCAGGACCATTATCTTGATACTCTGCTTAAATGCAATGGCATTTGCTACAGCTCTATGAGGGGATGAGGGCACCTAAACCTTCCATATCATCTACAGGAGGTTAGACTTTGAGAAGTACCAAAAGATAGTCACACTTTTGTACATTATCGTTTGGGTTCTGATGGGGAAAAACTGTTGAATGGTGGTCTGATGATGTAATTGTGACTTTAGAGCATGATGATACTATATTTGTAATGACAATTTGGCTCCTGTTAGGAAAGAACATTATCTGATCTTGGGAGTTTGCCTTCATGAAAGCTAGGAAGCATTGTGCCTATTTAAAGGAAGCAGTGTAGGTCTTCCAGTGTATGTATGTATATATATATATATATATATATATATATATATATATATATATATGGTTCTACCTGACTTCACCGACACGCCGGAACATCGACAGCGAAATCGAGAGCCGCAGAAGAGCGAAAGTGCAGAAGACCGACGCGACGGGACCCAGAAGATCGACAGTGCAGAAGACCGACCCGACGGATGAAAGCACCGGCGCTGAGGATGCCGAAATGGGAAAAGGCTGTGTAAGTATGCGGTAGTGACGGACGTTAGGGTGCGAGTAAGGTAAGTGTGGATAGGGTGGGTTAAGTGAGTTAGGGTTAGGAGCGGGTCAGGTAAGTGTGCGGTAGTGAATGTGTTTGGGTTAGGGGATAAGTGAGTTAGGGTTAGGAGCGGGTCAGGTAAGTGTCGGTAGTGATTGTGTTTGGGTTAGGGCGGATAAGTGAGTTAGGGTTAGGGAGCGGGTCAGGTAAGTGTGCGGTAGTGATTGTGTTTGGGTTAGGGCGGATAAGTGAGTTAGGGTTAGGAGCGGGTCAGGTAAGTGTGCTTGGTAGTGATTGTGTTTGGGTTAGGGGCGGATAAGTGAGTTAGGGTTAGGAGCGGGTCAGGTAAGTGTGCGTAGTGACGGACCTTAGGGTTAGGGTTTGGGTCAGGGTTGTAGGTAGTTGTGTATGTGAGGTTTAGTGTGGGTTTGCAGGGATTTTGGTGTGCTTGTGTTGTGTATGTGGTTTTTGGATGGGGAATGTGTTTTGTTTGTTGATTGTGGTGTGTGAAGTGTATAAGGTTTCGTGTTTGTGTACCGTCGGTTATTTCGTTGTCGGGCATGTGGATTTTCGTGTTTTTGTACTGTCGGTTATGTGGTTTCGGTGATTGCGTTGTCGGTGTTGTGGTGTTTCGGTGAAGTCAGGTAGAACCATATATATATATATATATATTTACAGTTTATATTTTCAAGAGTAACAGTGTTAAGTTCAATGATGAAGGACCCTAGATTGTTTAAATAAGCCTTATGGACTGATGGTGGTATAGAAAGGGTCCTGTAGTAAACAAGGGTGTGCTAACTGGTCTTAATTAAGGTTACTAGAATGTGGAGGAGTTCAAAATCATTATAGTACTGTTTAAGTGTAGATGTGATGGTGTCACAGAGCAATACAGGCACACTTCAATCAGTGACAAAAATATCCTTAGTGGAATATATGAATAAGCAGCACACATGATGATGTGGAAGAATAATGCATTATCACTGCACTGAAACCATGTGTCAGTGATGGTGCAGATATCAATGTATTCTAGTCAGGAAGGTTTCCAGTGAATACAACTTCTTATTTAAGTTTCTAGATTTGAGCAGGATTATTTTCATATTGTCCTGATTTGGTTTGGCTATGATGATAGGGAGACCAAAATGACATTAACTAAAAAAACACAATGGGGAATGGAGAAGGTTTGGCCAGTTTATGAAAGCCCTGAGGAGAAAGGCACAAACCATCCATGCAAATGGAGGTAGGATTGTCGACCACCTGCTTTCAGACATACACAGACTGGGATCCCCTTAGAATAATATCAATTATTAAGCCAATTATTGTTTTTTATTATATGTCTGCATTGTACTATCATTCTTAAGGTAATATGCTGCTCATGAATTGTCCCAAACCAGCCTCAGATGCATACATGGACGGCTCAGTCATGTCTCTCTTTATATATTTGAACATTGTGCATCTCGTGTTGTTTACACCTATTTGGGCAACACTGAAGTGGTATGTGTGCCTGGAGTGTAGGGCTTGAGTACCCTTGTCATCTGAAGTATCCTTCTTCCTGAGCAGCAGCTCACATCACTGTTTCCTTACTTAGCATTCTGAGTGATGCATCTCTTTGTCTCATTATGTAGCACCCTAAGACTAAAGCATTTCTGTGCATGATGGCTAACAGAGGAAGTGTTAGGGACTTAGGTTTGCCAGCTAGATGACACCCTTGATTTAGAGTTTGTGTGTGTGTGTGTGTGTGTGTGTGTGTGTGTATGTGTGTGTGTGTGTGTGTGTGTGTGTGTGTGTGTGTGTGTGTGTGTGTGTGTATGTCTATGTGTGTGCCCAGCTGAGGTTGGAAGAATATGTCTGATCTGCTAAGGAGTTTGTGCATGCCATGGAGGAGGGTCTTTAGGGTCATCAGGAGATATTTCTTATGTACCTAAGCATAAAATGGCTTATTGTTTAATAATTTGCATGTGGGTGGTTTCTGTGAAGGTGTTTCATTGAGAGGGCATTGTCTGTGTTTAGGAAGTATCTATACTTATCACATAGGTTCATAGGTTCATAGGTTGGTACTAGGCTATCGGCCCTCGAGCCTATACAATCCTAGCCATAAAAAAATCTCTGGATATTTATCCCCACAATATTTACTTCCCTGGACCCCTGTCTAGCAGGGCGACTGACGTGATCCCTGGGGTAAATTTCCTATCTTCCATACAATTGTCAAGGTTCCTTTTGAAGAGGGCCAAGGAGGTGCTCTGCTTGATATGTATGGGCAGTCTATTCCAGAGTATGTGGAGTCTCTGGGTCAGGAACCTATCCCTCCAGCATGTTTTGTTCATTGTGATGACAAGGTTTAGATCCCTGGAGCGTGTGGCTCTGAGGGATTGGGATTTCTTTAAGTGGAGCATGTCCAACAGCTCAGGGTTTGACATGGCCCTGTATATTAAGTAGAGATCGCCTCTGAGTAGACGATATGCCACAGAGTATAGCTGGAGTTTTTTTAGATGGTCAGCATAGGGCATCTGCTTTAGGCCTGTGATTCTTTTAGTGAGGTATTTCTGTGGCCTTTCCAGCTGTTGCAGATGTCTTATGCGGTACATACCAAATGGAGTGTTGTATTCTATAATGGGTCTAATGAGGGATGAGTACAGTGGGACAATGACCTCCTTTTTTCTGGATGAAAAGCCCTTAGTGATGAGGTGTGCCACATAGAAGGATTTCCTGACTGTTGTGGCAATGTGGTTATCGAAGGTGAGACCACTGTCCACCTGTGTCCCTAAGTCTCTCATCACACTTTCAGTGTTTAGTGTACTCCACCTATGTGGTAATTTATGGGTACATGTTTTTTCCCAAAGGGGATAACTATACATTTCTTTGTATTAAGCTTGAGCCCATGGCTCTGGCACCAAGCATCTGTTTCTGTAAGGCCCTTTTGTAGAATATCCACATCATTTGGAGATTCAGTAATGGCTCCCAGTTTGCAGTCATCTGCAAACTTTGTTAGCCAGAGTCCCTTAGTGTTGGCCTGTACTTCAAAGAAGTAGATGCCAAACAAGAGCGGTCCCAAGACTGAACCCTAAGGTACTCCACTTGTCACTTGTCTAGAGACAGATTTGGAGTTGGCTACTTTTATAGTCTGGGTTCTGTCAGTAAGCCAGTTGGCAATCCATCAAGTGATGTAGTGATTTATGCCCAGCTTAATAAGTTTATCTATGATTTTAGAGTGGGGGATGTTGTCGAAGGCCTTGGCAAGGTCCAGATAGGCTGTGTGGACCACTTTACCCTCGTCTACAGCTCTGGAAACTGATTCAAAGAAGTCAATCAGATTCAGGAGACAAGAATGGCCCTTCATGAACCCAAACTAGGTGGGGGTCAAGTGTTTGAAGGTTGCCAATTTCTTTGTTTATAAATTCCATGATAATGCACTCCATGCCCTTGCAGATCAGGCTTGTCAGACTGATGGGATGGTAGTTCCCAGGATCCAAGGTGGATTCCCCCCTTGTGGAGTGGGATAACTGTAGCTGTGCACCACTCAGTGGGCACGAAGCCTGAGGTGAGGCTATGATTAAACATGACACTTAGGTGAGGTGCCAGTTCATTTTGTAGTTCATGTAGTGCACAGCCCGGGATGCCGTCTGGTCCCATGGATGCTGCATTCTTAGCTTTGGAGAGTGACGTTTCTACCTGTGTGGCCGTGATTACCGGAATTTGGCAAAATATTGGTATTGAGATGGGCCCTTTAGGGGATGAGAGGGGGGTGAAGTTTGCAATAAATTGATCTGCCAGTATATTGGCAATATCCTTGGGATCAGTATATTTAATGCCATTCTGTTGTAGCTCAGAGCAAATCTGAGCACTGCCATTTTGATTCTTGACATAACTATAGAATGCCTTGTGGTTGTCTTTGGAATCTTTGGCAATTGTATTTTTGTAACTAGCTTTGAAGGATTTTATGAGGGATCTCAGCTTCTTACTGAGGCTGGTAAGGGAGTTTTTTGCATCCTGGTATTTTCCTCTTTTCTGCAGCAGTTTCTTCCTTCTGTTGTATAGTTTGTTTATGGCAGGAGACCACCAGATTGGCTTCCTTTTTTTGGAGGAGAGTGGCTTGGTTCTATTTGGGATGGCACGATTCATGCACAAGTGGATGTGCTTAGTGTAGGATTCAGTAGTCGAATTTTCAGCTCCCATCTGCATGGGTGTCATGAAGTTTATCACTTCTGACTTGAGTAGCATGAAGTTGGCTGTGGAGAAGTTTTTTTACGGAGGTTTCCATACTGGGGGCTGGGGGTGGGATGTGGATGCCAAGGGTGATTTGCTTATGGTCAGATCTGACCAATGAGGGGGTGACCACTGGTGTGGAGCATCTATCTCCCATGTTGGTAATGACCAGTCTAGGATATTGGAGCCCCTGTTGGGACAATGGATTAGTTGATCCAGAGCAATGGAATTTATGAATTCCAAGAACTGTTGGGAAAAGGTGCTGGTACCCAAGTAGTTTTCCCAGTTAATGGCAGGGAAAATATTTTCCAGTATGTTTAGAAAGGTGTAGTTAGAATCTTGGGGCATGGTGGGGGAATCTGTAGCAAGCTACAATTTGGATTGCAGTCTTAGCTAGTGTTAGTTGCACCTGGAGAATTTCAGATGCATTGTGTTGGGCAACTAGCCTGGAGGTGTGATTATCCTTGGTGAATATGGACACTCCTCCACATTTAGTGTTTCAGTCTTGGTTTGGTGACCAAAAAGTGTGTTAAGAGTTGTAGCCTGGCATTGCAGGGGTGCTCTCTGGAGCCTTGAACCAGGTTTCAGTTACTGCACAGATATCGATGTTCTCCATTTTTAGGAGTGCCTCGAGAGAGTGCATTTTGAGATTTAGACTTCTAGCATTGAGTAGCATTACCTTCAGATTTTGCATGCTTGTATCTGTTACGGTGGTGGTTTTGTCCTTTCAACCTTGCCTAAAAAAGGCACTTTAGGGGTGGCAAGAACTTTAGCCAGTAACCTGAATCCCAGGGGTGACAGGTGCAGACCATCTCTGGCAAAGCATCATGGTTTGTCGATCATGTCGTCCCAGGCAGACAGATACTGGATCTCCTTTGAATGACACAAGAAGCTTAGCCAATTGTTGAAGTCAATCATTTTGTCCTTATACTGTGGTATCATTCTGAGCGAAGGCAGGATGCTACTCAGGGCTAGGGTCATACCTGCCTGGGCCACATGATCCGAGAGCTCTTCCATGTCTCTTTTCATGTAGTCCAGAGAGGTATGTCTCAAATCATTCACTCCAACATGGACAATGACAGAGTCATATTTGTACTTTTTGTGGAGCGACTTGAGTGCATGCGTTATGTGGTGGATCCAGGCACCCGACAGACAGCTGACTGTAATTTTCTCCTTGTTCAGCCTGGTGAGCGGGACATCAGTGTGCCTGACTATAGAGTCACTTATGACTAAAGTGTTGGGTACGTTGTCTTGCCTTAGGGGCTGTTTTTGAGTAGCACACTGGTGTTGTGAGCTACGTGTCACTTTGGTTGTGACTGGTGTTTGTTTTTCAGCTTCAGAGGTCCTTGTTGCTTGAGCAGGTTAATGTTAAGGGCGTCCACATATGTGGTTTAGTGTTACTATGTGTGGGTGTTGATGGTGTGGGTTTAGAAGGGCTATGTGTTGCTTGAGGTGTGGTGCAGGTGTTAACTTTCTCCTCTTGACTGTCTAGCACAATCTTGGCTGGAGAGAGTTTTGCTTCCAGTTTGGCTATCTAAGTGCATCTCTCGCAGGTTGTAGTGTTGGGTGGTAGGAGGAGATGGTTGTCTGTGTACATGAGACAGTTGCTGCATTGCCCCAGTATGCCCAGATTCACCAGGTGAATAGGAGACATCACCGGAAGCTGACCCTGGGACATGCCTGTTTAGGTGCTTTTTTTGTAAAGTACAAGAGCTGTTTTCCCTTACCTATGCAAGGTACTTTGCAATTATAGGCTGTTTAGTGCCTACGATTAATTTTTCCTTATTAACAAGGAGAGTTGAGTGCTTGTGTCAGTTTAAGGCTTCGTAGTGCTTTCCAGCAGGTTCTAGAGCAAGTGCTAGCCACAGCGGCTCAGATTTTAGTGCTACTACTGAGAAATCAGCTAGTTCTAAGGGAAAACTTGAAGAGCAGACTTTCTGGCACCTGGAATAATTTAACTATAGCCCCGCTGTGCTGCACAATGTGAAAAATGCACAAACACATGCATTTTTAAGCCAGAAAGTTGAAAGGGATAGAAATCAGCCCAAAAAGGCTAATAAAATTACAATTTCAGAGCTGAAAACCACTCCTCTAGTGTTAGATAGGCAGTACAATGCTCACCACTCCCACTGATAAGCAGTAGGACTTCCCTTTACCACAGCAAGGTCTGGATAGCTTTGAACACAGAAAATAAAGTCCTGAAACCAGCAAAGCCTGGGATCTGGACTATACTAGCTAAGAAAGGCGGGAAACGAGGAAACAAATTAACCAATTAACCAATAAAAGCTAAAATCTGAGCCCCGTTCCAGCAGTATTCGATCAGTCAAGTTCTAACTGCACACTCCTGCCACTAGGGTGCAGGGGAACCTTCTCCGTAAAAAGATGGCCTGGATTAGTGCTCAAGTTATACAAATAAAACTAGATTCAGCAGGTCTGAATCTAGTCTATGCTACAGCAAACAAGGCGTATCAATTTCAGAAATAAGCAGTTCAAATAAGCCGGCACAATAAGCCTTTAGCCAGAAATTCCCTGCTCAGAAGGGTAAAATCTAGCCTCTCCTTCCACAAGAGTGCAGACCACAAACCTTCTTAATGTAAAATAACTGGCCTGAAGCCAAAGTGCTTAAACTAGAACAATACACTTTTAGAATAACAGACACTGAGCCTTCAATCAGCAATTCTCAACTTAGAAGGATGTAAGCTACCTGTCCTGCCACAACAGTGCAGACCACAAACCTTCTTAATGTAAAACAACTGGTCTGAAGCCCAAGTGCTTAACCAAAAGCCTTAGAATAACAGTTACAATTTAATCAGGCTACTACCTTACAATTTATTCAGACTACTACCAAGCAGTGATAAATGCAGCAGAATAAATACAATTGAGTACTTTTAAGAAGAGGCAAAACAAAACAATGTAATAAAGTAGGAAGAAACACAAATACAATAAAAGCAAATGAATAAAGTGCAAATTTTTTTTTTGTTAGTAAAGTGCAAGGAGAGAGGAAGGAGGGGCAGAAAATAATTCAAGGTTAAGAACCTAAGTGGGTTGGCCTTCCCAAATGTTCTCTCTGGATTAAGTAGAGTGAACACTAGACTGGGAGGGGTGTCCCAGATTAAATTTACAGTAGGGGCGGGCAACTGCTAAACTACCAACTATAACACCACCTCAAGAATAGGGTGGGGGGAGGGGAAACCAGTTTCTGGACAGATGAGAAGCAGAAAACAGTGCCAGAAAATATATAAAATATTTCAGTCAGGCTATAAAATAGTTGATTCAGGCCAAATGAATACAATGCAGAACTCTAAAAGGTTAAAATGCAAAGAAAATATACTTATCAATCAGCAATATATTCCCAGATTGTTTAGGGATCACACACCAGCAGTTCCCAACAGTGTATAAAGGAATTTACAACAGAAGCTATTTTTAAATCAGCAAGCTTTGAAGCTCTCAGATAACACTAAGCTGTTAGACCAGTTTTATGGTAGATTTAGTGTGAGATAAGAATAAAATGGATGTCATCGACCATGAGGAGGTTAATGCATTGCCTCAGATTGCCTAGTGTTAGTAAGATGTCAAAAATGGTGTGACGGAAGGCTGTGGTCTCATAGCTCTTTAGCTGGTAGTCAGAAGCCTAGATGACTTGTGATGAGCTGAATAAAGCATTATATGTAGTCTGGGCCATCATGTCCTACCTGTTCAAGGCGATAATGTATTTTAATAAGCAGAGGGATTTGTCAGTAGATTTGGTGTAGTAGATGGAGGGATTACTAATATTATCATTTCAGAAAGGAGACTACAACCAAGCTCTGATTTATATAAGCTAGCAATGTGCTGGAAGTGGAAATCCATTAAGTTGGGAATGTAAAGTACCCATGTAACTTGCCAACAATGTAATTTGTTATGTTTTGTATTTTAACTGAATATATGTATTTGTTGTCTCACTGTAGACATCTGAAAAGTAATTTTGTAACTAACATTCAATGTAATGCTTAATCTGTTTTGTTTTTTCCTTTATGTATTTCCCTGGGATAAGGCTGAAAAGGGTTTCTGGACCAGCCCAATAACCTAGTTAACAACTAACAAATAAATAAATGTATTGGTTTATTTAGTCTAAAGTAAGCTTGTAATTGTTGGCAAGGTTTTATATCAACAGAGAGATTTGTCACTAGAATGGGACTAGCAGAGAGAGAGATTTCTTATTTTAACCTGCTAGACACAAAGTGTATAACTGAAATGGGATTTATATAAGCTAGGGATCTACTACCAGAGAGAATCTGGTACATAGGGATGAAAAGAGACCTATTTGTTTTGGTCAACTTATGTAGGAAGGTAAAGCCCTGAGCTGCTAAGTCTTGAACAAAGGAGAGCTTTTCTATGCTGCGAGAAGAGAAATATGAGAGATCCCAAGTATTGGAAGCATGGGAGTGTTTCTCTGCTTTGAAAATGAGCAGGGTATGGCTTGGTACATCAAGGCTTTACTAATAATATTGGTACGACAGGAGGGCATTACTAGGCCTATGCATATGGAGAAAGGGTACAGCCTGAAGCAGCCATGACTGGTTCTGTAACTAAGTAAAGGTGGCGATATGGTGCAGACGGGTGGCACTGAGCTGATAGGGGTTGAGTGACTGCGCAACTGTAATTAGTAGTTCAGCAGTATGGAGGTGGGGTGTTGTGGGAAACAAGAGCTGTAACATTTTTTGGGACTTGCATCAATGTAGTACACTATACCTTGTCACTGTGCAATGTGCAGCTCAGTCAAGTACAGTTCAAGTGCATACAAAACGGTTCATCAGATAGCAAGCAAAATAAATAGCCAATCAGTTACACTTTGTTCCCAGAATTATGGCAAACTGTACTTTCTCTCTCAAAGTAAATCAGCACTATGTTTCTGAAGAAGCCATTTCCTAGTACAGAGTTTCTAGTGCAGTTATCAAATAATGCAATGAATAGCGGCAAACAGCAACAGGTCCTACTTATTTTAAGACAATTTCCTGTGTACTCTAATGTGTAAGCCATCTCAGAAAATATGAACTGATTTTATGCCTTTTTATTGTTGCTTAACTGGGATAGATGGCTGTTCTGTGAACCCATTTTAAAATTACCTATCTTAGTATGACAACAAACGTTTGTCTTGTCCTTGGTATCACCCAGTATGTGAAGTTTACATTATATGTAGAAGAAGTGGAAATGCTACATGCACTTTACACAAACTGACCTGATATTTAAAATTTTATTTTAGTTCTTCTGTGTCACTGATACCACCCTATAACAATATTTAAACTCACTTTGGAATATACACATACCAACCTATAACAATCTTTAAACTTACTATGGAATAAACATCTACCACCCTATAACAATCTTTAAACTCACTTTGGAATACACACGTACCACCCTATAACAATCTTTAAACTCACTATGGAATATACACATACCACCCTATAACAATCTTTAAACTGACTTTGGAATATACACGTACCACCCTATAACAATCTTTAAACTCACTATGGAATATACACATACCACCCTATAACAATATTTAAACTCACTATGGAATATACATGTACCACCCTATAACAATCTTTAAACTCACTGTGGAATATACACATACCACCCTATAGCACTCTTTAAACTCACTTTGGAATACACACGTACCACCCTATAACAATCTTTAAACTCACTATGGAATATACACATACCACCCTATAACAATCTTTAAACTCACTATGGAATATACACGTTTCCAATTTTTTTCTATCACAGTGGAATCAGAGCCAGTTTTCTTCCATAGCACCTTACATAGTATCAAAAATGAACTCTTGCAGCAGTAGTTTTATGAAGCCTGCATACATCATTACAACTAAATTTTAACACTAAGACAATGACTGGCAGTTTAGCCATCTCTGTCTATAAATATAGAGAAACAACTCTAAGGAAGACCATAAATATAAATTACAGTGTATGATTCTGCATTTTTTTTTCATTTCTTAGTTAATTGAGGTTGTGGGGCGGCCACGGTGGTGCAGTGGTTAGCATTGCCACCTCACAGCAAGAGGTTCTCCGGTTCGATCCTCGGCTGGGGTGCATTCTGTGCGGAGTCTGCATGTCCTCCCTGTGGTCACGTGGGTTTCCTCCGGGTGCTCCGGTTTCCTCCCACATGCCAAAGACATGCTGTAGGTGGATTGGACACTCTAAATTGGCCCTAGGTGTGTGTGTGCCTTTTGTGGAAGGTTGGGTGCCGGGCTGGCAACTCGACACCATAAAACTCCACTGCCAATCATGAGCGGACAAGGTGATCCACTGTGGTGACCCCTAACCGGGAAAAGCCGAAAGAAGAAGTTAATTGAGGCTGTGTTTCTTTAATTGGTGGTGCAGGTAGAATAGTGATTCATGCTTGATTGTATATGTAAAATGGTGATAAATGCCAGTTAATGTAGACAAGATGGTAATGAAAATCCTTACACATTGTCTCATTTATTTCTTTTTATCGTAACATTTGTGACTGTTGCTGGATAAACATATCTCTACATGTTCTGACAAGACTATGTTTTAGGAAATTAGCCATTAAAAATATCTTTATATATTTATAGAGTTCTGCATTTTGCTTTATACTGTTTTCATGGAGTATTTATTTAATTTTATCCTTTGTTGACTGAATTAGTTCCACTAGGCTCGTAGCCCCTTTTCAGGGAAGAACTAAGGTGGCATTTATACTACTAGGGAAAATTTGACCAGAGCATCAGGGAACTTCTCCTACTCTTTGGACTTGCTAGGTGGTGCAAGAGGGTTCCTATAGCAGCAAGGAGGAGGCCTAAGTGAAACAAAAGCAACATGGAGGAGGAGAGAAAAGCTGTGGAAGGTTTGGAGGTAGAAAGTTAGAATTTGGAGATACATTTATTCAGTATGGAGCTTCAGGATATAAATAGAGGTTTCTGTATAGAGGATGTTACAGATGAGCAGCATTTAGCTGTCTCCCTGGGAAGAAGTAATCAAGTCTGTTGAAGTGGTGCAAGTAACAGAAATGGTGTCAGGAGTGCTTGCAAATGATGTTCTGTAAAAAGTAATAGAGCAGGATGATCCAGGTGACAGTTCTGCTGTTTCATGGGATGAGATGGCAGATAACTTTTTGAAAGTGATGAGGATGGTAATGTGGACAACAAACCAGATGAATTGACAGCACAGAATGCAGCAGTTAAAACTTATGCAGCAATGACTGAAAATAAAAGTGGAAAGCAGCAACAAACTGAGAAGGTGTCTGGTTTTGTGGCAGCAGATAATCCAGTAAATAAGACTTACGCAGCAGTGACAAAGAGTGGTGAAACTCTGGAAAACGTGTGAAGAAAATATTTTGAGAATATTAATTAAATAAACAATATAGATATTAATATGTATTATCTTATAATATGTATGGATATTATATGAACTAGAAGAAAGAGTGTGAGAAGGTTAATAATTATTTTATGTCATATGGGTTATTTCTTTATGGTTTTTCACAAGCTATTAACTCCCCCCACCAGAATTAACAAACGGAACAATAAAGAAAGCACCTTGGATTGGATTCTGACTAATAGTCTTCACCAAACTTACATAGCAGGAACACTCCCAGACAATCTTAGTGACCACCTGCTAACATACATAATCAGACATAAAACCAACCCAACCTTCCCTAACACTATCAGAACAGTTCGCTCCAAAAAGCATTTTAACCCTGAGCTTTTCCAAATAGAACTTAAACAATGTAATTGGTCACCATTAAGATCCCTCCCAATTAACAAAGCAGTTGAATACTTCAACTGTACTTTCCTAACAATCCTGGACCATCATACCCCAATACGCTGTACAAGAAATAAAGTTAACCTGCTCCTTGGCTCTCTAACAAAACCAGGCAACTAATCATTCAGAGAAACAAATCCTGGGCTAAATGGCAAACTAGTAAGAACTCTACAGATCATCTAACCTTCAGACAGCATAGAAATAATACAAAAAAAGCCATCCTACTTGACAAAAAGAAATATTATCTCCACCTACAACAATCCTCCCTCAAAGAACCTCAGAAGTTTTGGTCTACTATTAATAAACTTCTTTATCCAGGTGAAACTGTTACCCCCATTCCCTCAGGCGCTAATCCTGAAAATTCAACTGAAACAGCTAATGCCTTTAATTCGTTCTTTACCAATACTATCCAAACTCTGGCTAGCCATCTATCCCCTGATATCTCAAACCCACAAACTCCCACCTCCAAGGCACCCCCAGTATTCAAGTTAGAACCAGTGCCCACATCATATATTTGCTCCCTTCTCCAAAAGCTAAAAGCAACAACCCCCTCAGCTGACAAACTCCCAGCTGAATTCCTGCAAATAGCATCTAAAGCCATAGCTTATCCCATCTCCATATTGATAAATAGAATCATAAATGAAGGTATTATCCCTTCCATCTGGAAAATTTCTCATATTATCCCACTACACAAAGGTGGTAGCTCCAACGAAATGTCCAACTTTTGTCCCATAGCACTGCTCTCCCCACTTGCAAAAATAATGGAAAAGTGTGTCCACAAACAGCTAATGAACCATCTTCTCCATCACAACCTACTAGCAAACTGTCAACATGGATTTAGACCTTTCCACAGTACCTCTACTGCCTTGCTTTCCTTCACAAACTGTATCAACGAAAACCGCAACAAAAATATCCTCTCCTCAGCAGTCTTTGTCGACTTAACAAAAGCTTTTGACATGGTTAATCACCAAATCCTTCTTCACATCCTAAAGTCCTACTCACTAAATCCACTATCCATGAACTGGTTCACATCCTGTCTAGAAAACAGACAGCAGGCTGTACTCTGGCAAAATACACTATCAAATCATCTGCCTATCACATTAGGTGTTCCACAAGGCTCCATATTAGGCCCTCTCTTGTTTTCCATTTACATCAATGACCTCCGCTTAGCCATTCCACTCTCCACATGTATTCAATATGCAAACAACTCTACTATAGTCTGCGAAGCCACCTCTCAGGCTGAACTTCAGTCTCATACACAAAAAGCTTTCAATACAGTAGAACCCTGGTTCTCTAACCGTTGCCTCCTACTAAACCCCCAAAAAACTAAACTTTTACTCTTTACACCAACCCAAAAGACTACCCCTGTACACGTCACTATCACATCTAATAATGGCACCCTTATTTCTCCTGATCTAACCACTAAACTCTTAGGAATCACAATTGGCAATAATCTCAACTTTGATACCCACATAAATGCCACAGTAAAATCAGTTAAAAGAAAATTAGGATCCCTCTACAGAATAAAACCTTATCTTACACCACTAGCTAGGTCCACTATAGCTAGAACTCATTTACTCTCAACCCTTCTTTATGCCTCTCCCATTTACACTAACCTCTCTAAAAGGAACCTTCACAAACTAGCTATATCCTACAATAACATTGCCAGGTTCGCTACAAGCTCCCCTTTTAGAACTCATCATTGTCTAAATCTGAAACAAGTAGGCTGGTTAGAATTTCTGAATCAGATACAATTTCAGCAACTAACAATAACATACAAGGCCCTTTATCAACCCCATAATACTCCCATACTCTCTAGCTTCATTATACCATATAGCAATCTCAAACATTTACGCTCCTCAAACAAAATGCTTATGAATATTACTAAATCTAAAAACTTAGCAGGTGATTCCTTGTTCTCTAACTCTATCGGAAAAGTATGGAATCTATTACCACCTGACCTTACATCTCAGACCTCTCTCCCACTTTTTAGAAGAAATCTAAAGCTCTACTTCAATAACCACTGGTTATGCTCCTGTTCTAACCCTGACTAACATTTTCTTGACTCTGATCGTTTACCTTTCTCCTATTACAACCTTCTTAAAATACTTCTATATCCTTTTCTCTCACATAGAAATAAATTGTTACTAGTATACCCTTCTAAGACTTGTTTCCAGTAGGAGTAGCTTATAATAATTAAAAAAAAAAAAAAAAAACCTTTTAATGCTTCTATTTTTTTTTTTTTTTATATATTCTTTTAACAAATTTCTTTAGCTAGCATGTTATGCTAAAATCATTGCTGTATAAAACTGCCTTTATGGTATAATTATTGCTGTATAAAACTATTTTTATGTTATTCTCTATTAAATTGTATGTTTTTTCCCTGGAGCTTTTCTCCCCAGGCCCCTACTGAAAATGGACATATATCCAGTTAGACTAGCCCGGTCAACAAATGTAAAATAAATAAATAAATTTAGAGTGAAAGACTACTGAATTAAAATTTTTAATGGAAAATGTATTTTGTCAGATATATTTTGAAAAATAAGATATGGTTGTGGAAAAAGGAGCAGGGGTCAATTATTGAATAATTACTACGAAGTTGTTATAAGATAAATGAGAAATAGTAAAAAAATATAAATGTATATATAAGTGCCTCTAAATATGTATATTTTGAAAATATGTAAATTATATTTAGATTACTAGACTACTGATGTGGAGGTCATTTCAAGCCTAACTGTTTTATCCCAATGTAATTCTAAGCTTCTCGCCACATTTCCCCAGACCACATAGGATCATAGGATCAAAGGAGGTTACTAGGCTAATGTCCTTGGGACCCTTATAAGCCTAGCCAAGAGTTTATCCCCAAAAAAGAAACCTCAGTCAGCACCTGTCACCCCTGTCAATGAGGGAAACAGGTGGAACCCCTGGGATAAATTTGTGGTTCCCAGCCACTCATCAAGGTTGTGCTTGAAGAGGGTCAGCAAGGTGTTCTGTTTTACATGTACGGGAAGTCTATTCTGTGCTGCTTTCCCTGTCTTCATTTTCATTTTCATTAGTGTTATTCTTACTTCTAGGGTGGGCTCCTTTTCTTCTCTCATCGTAGACTGTTTCTGGGGCAGTACAGCTTCTGTGGGGGTTTCTTCATTCAGAAGCTGCTGGAAATACTCCTTCATCTACCTTTGATGTCCTGTGGACTGGTGAGCAGGTTGGAAGATACATCAAATGTCACAAACTATCAAACTTCCACCCAAAAACTTTCAATAACCTTCTCTCCAAAATTAATTGGACTTCTCTGAGCCATTTCCCTCTAGATAAAGCAGTCTACTCATTCAACTCAACCTTTCTAAATATTCTTAACTCATTGGCACCCCTGCACAGTACATATCAAATCTAACATATCTCCCTGGCTAACTAATCTCCCTGGTTATCTAATCTCTCTGGTTAACTAAAGCTACCCATACCTTGATGAAAACAAGAGATATAATATGGAAAGTGTGGGTAAAAACTATGCTACCCATTCACTATAAAACACAAAAGGAAGGGAACTACTTCAGAGCTGAGTGCCACTCTAAATCAACTTTATTGGAGTAAAATGCTAAGCGCTTTCATCCTCAGGTTACAGGACTTCTTCAGAACAAAAACACAAAAACACCAAGTCCTTATATATGCATATCCTGGCCAGTTCACAATAGACTGATACAAACAGATAAAACAATTAAGCATTCTTAAACCAAAAGAAAGCAAAAGAAAAACAAAAGAGCTAATCACTCCTACCATTGCACTTTTTAAAAACAAAAAGTATAAAATAAAGGCTTGTCTATATAATCATACTTATTCTGGAAACAGTAAAAAATAAACCCTACCAAAAGATAAAAAACGTGATGGTAATAAATAACATCCTACCTAGAATAACTTGTAAAACTCTAACTTAACCATTAATATTGTAAATAAAAAAAAACAAACTGCCCTTTCCCATATAAAAAGTCTTATAGGTTCATAGGTTGGTACTAGGCTATCAGCCTTAGGGCCTATACAAGCCTAGCCATAACAATTCCCTGGCTATTTCTTCCCACACTATTTACTTCCCTGGACCCCTGTCTAGCAGGGCGATTGACGTGATCCCCAGGGTGAATTTCCTTTCTCCCATCCAATCGTCAAGGTTCCTTTTGAAGAGGGCCAAAGAGCCACTCTGCTTGACATGTATGGGCAATCTATTCCAGAGTCTGGGGAGTCTCTGGGTCAGGAACCTATCCCTTCAGCATGTTTTGTTTATTGTGATGACAAGGTTTAGATCCCTGGAGCGTGTGGCTCTGAGGGATTGGGATTTATTTAAGTGTAGCATGTCCAACAGCTCTGGGTTTGACATGGCATTGTATGTTAAGCAGAGATCGCCTCTGAGTAGACGATATGCGACAGAGTATAGCTAGAGTTTTTTAAGGTGGTCAGCGTAGGGCATCTGCTTTAGGCCTGTGATTCTTTTAGTGAGGTATTTCTGCGGCCTTTCCAGTTGTTGCAAATCTTGAGAGGTACATACCAAACAGGGCATTGTATTCTATAATGGGTCTAATGAGGGATGAGTACAGTGGGATAATGACCTCCTTTTTTCTGGATGAAAAGCCCTTAGTGATGATGTGTGCCACATAGAAGGATTTCCTGACTGTTGTAGCGATGTGGTTATCGAAGGTGAGACCACTGTCCACCTGTGTCTCAGTCTGTTATCACACTTTTGGTGTTTAGTGTACTGCCACCTATATGGTAATTCACGGGTACATGTTTTTTCCAAAGGGGATAACTATACATTTCTTGGCATTGAGCTTGAGCCCATGGCTCTGGCACCAAGCATCTGTTTCTGTAAGGCCCTTTTGTAGAGTATCCACATCATTTGGGGATTCAATAATGGCTCCCAGTTTGCAGTCATCTGCAAACTTTGTTAGCCAGAGTCCCTTAGTGTTGGCCTGTACTTCATAGAAGTAGATGCCAAACAAGAGCGGTCCCTGGACTGAACCCTGAGGTACTCCACTTGTCAGTTGTCTGGAGCTGGATTTGGAGTTGGCTACTTTTACAGTGTGGGTTCTATCAGTAAGCCAGTTAGCAACCCATTGGGTGACGTAGGGATTAATGCCCAGCTTAGTAAGTTTATCTATGATTCCAGAGTGGGGGGTGGTGTCAAAGGCCTTGGCAAGGTCTAGATAGGCTGAGTGAACCACCTTACCCATGTCCATGGCTCTGGAAACTGATTCGAAGAAGTCAATCAGGTTCAGGAGACAAGATCAGCCCTTCACGGACCCAAACTGGGTGGGGTCCAGTGTTTGAAGGTTGCCAATGTCTTTGTTTATAAGTTCCATGATAATACGCTCCATGGCCTTGCAGATAAGGCTTGTCAAACTGATGGGACGGTAGTTTCTGGGATCCAAGGTGGATCTAAAGTACAAACAACTTTTACACAAGAAAAACACCATTATCTTAAATAGATAAATAAATGAGTAAATGATAAATAATCCAAACTTGCATTACATGAAAAATATGTGTATGTATATGTATACCACATATAAAAAATTCCACACTTACTTCACATAAAATAATAACAAGCCCTTAGCTTTAAAATAGTGGAAAAGGATACATTTTCATTCAGTTCCTTTGGGTTGGGTGGCATTAGTTTTTAACTGCCATTTCAACTCAAGGAACTCTAGGTAATCGTCACTAGGGCCCCCTCGGTTCCCCAAGTTGATGTGATCTATTACACAGAATTTGAAACGGTGTGTGGGATACAGCTTGATATGTCTAAACAAGGTGTTGTTATCATCACCTTTCTTTATAGCATAGTTGTCTTGGTACATCCTTTGCCTGATCAAACGTTTGGTCTTTCCAACATAAAATGCAGAACAAAGGTTACATACACCCAGGTAAATCACACCCTTACTCCTACATGAAAATCTTCGATTGAGGTGGATTACACTGAATCCCTTAGCAGAAAGTGAGGACCCTTCAAGCACATGTTGGCATTGGTTACAATTCCCACACTTAACCATCCTCCATTCCTGTCTAAATAACCCCAGCCTTTCAAGAATCATCTTAAATCTAGGAGCCTTTTTGTACACCACTACTGGTTTGGGCCTCACAGCTTCCAGATGCTCACTATTTATTCGGAAAATGGTCTAGTTCTTTTCCAAAATCTCCTTTAAGCCCTCAAATTGACTTGTGTATGTCAATATCACCCCATGATTAAAGCATCCACATCCATTTCCTGTCCTTTTCACCCTTACATCACCTTCTGTATCTAAATTGGACCTATAAAGTTTGCCCAATAAAGGGGAAAAATAACCTGCACTCCTCTTAGTACAAACTTCACTAAAAATATTGTTTTAAAACCTATCCGGATAACCTTTCCTAAAAAACATCTCCATTAGTTTTACTATTTCTGCATGAAAATCATCATCCCCCAAAACCATCCAGGCTAGTCTAACACATTGCCCTTTAACTACAGACTTTGTTTGATGTAATGGGTGCATGCTGTCAAAGTGAAGAAAAGAATTGGAGTAACTAGGTTTGAGATATATAGTAGAATCAAACCCCCTCTTCACAATATTTTTCCAAAGGGAAATATCCAGAAAATATATTGTGTCGTCCTGAATGGCCATAGTAAAAACCAAAAAACGTATAGTAGAATGTAAATATTCAAAAAAGTGGTGCAATCTGAACTCAGTGTCATTCCAAAAAAATTTCATGTCATTGAGAAACCGCCCATAAAAAAGCCAGCTGTCCTTGAATTCAGAATTGAGCACATAATTTGTTTCCTATTAAGATATAACTGCATTGGCAAACATGGAGACACACAATGCCCCCATAGCTACACCAATTTTTTGCTAAAAAATTGACCTTCAAATATAAGAAAATTGTTCTCTGATACAATTTCCATAAACTCTCTTAAAACTTCCAGTTTCCTGAAACAAACAGTGGTCTTGTGTCTCAGGTATTCATAAAACCATTCAACTCCTATGTCATGTGGGATCACCAAGAATAAGTCTTGTATGTCAATGGTGACAAAGGTTAATCCTTCACTAAAAATATCATTGATTACTTACTTAAAAAGTCTCAAGAATCTCTAAGCAGGACAGGATTAGCACCCAGCACAGTCTTAGCATAAAAATCTATATACTTAGCAATGCAGAATGTTTTGTATGCCTTGTCATCCACAATAGGAGGCAAAGGGGTCAGAAACAGACTTGTGCACCTTATGGATACCAAAAATTGTTGAAATTTTTGGGGAGCCCAAGTGCACAAAATTGTATTCTTCAGTGGAAATCTGTTCATTCAGTAACATGTCCTCCAAAATTAAAACAATTTTTTGATACGCAATTTTTATTTCATTAAGGGAGGCCTCTTTGTATGTATCCAAATATAGTACACTGAATATCTTGTTCATGTAGTCACTTTTATCCATGATTACCACACCTCCCCCTTGTCGGGTTTCATAACCCTCACCTGTTTATTGCTCTAAATCAAATTCAACAGGGACAATTCATGTTCACCAAGGTTATGGTCAATTGACATGTCACAGGATTTTTAAAGAAAATTCCTAAAATTAAATTCATATGACCTCTCAAATAGTAATACAGTAGGGTGTAAAGGCGGGTTAAATACACTAAGTCTCTTAATAGTGTTGTTGCTCATAATGCTCCCCTCAATCTAATTACTTTCATTAAAATAAAGTGAGAAATTAATTTTCCTGGTAAATTGATTTATCTATCTCTAACAATTAGTCTATTGTGAACAGGCCAGGATGTGGGTATATAAGGACTTGGGTTTTTTGTGTTATTTGTTCTGAAGAAATCCTGTGACCTGAGGATGAAAATGCTTAACATTTTGCTGCAATAAAGTTGATTTAGACCAGCACTTGGCTCTGAAAATTTTCCCTTCCTTTTGTGTTTTATAGTTATAGGTTTGTTGTTTGTAGCTACCCATTTACTTAACAAAAATATAAAGAACTCAGAAACCTTACAAAAAACATATCAACAAAAACAAAAATGATTTTTATAATAATCCACCTACTTCACAAAGATCAAATCCCAAGAAATGCTGACATTCAATAAATCAAATAGTACATCTTGGTAACACCTTATCTCCTAATCCCTGCCCAACAAATACACCCCAAGTAACAGCTTCTATAATCAATTACTTCTTCATAGAATCCATTAGCAAGATGATAAGACCTGTCTCCTCTACAAATCCACCTGACCCTTCCTCTAGTCAGACTTCTACTAATATATTTTCACTCAAAACAATACCTACCAGCTGCATTAAATCTTTGCTTTGCAAACTAAAGCCCTGTTCTACATCTGCTGATAACATACCTCCCTACTTCCTTCAGATAGCAGCAGACACTCTAGCTCTCCCAGTCTCTATACTAATAAACCGTTCAATCTCTGAATCAAAAGTTACATCTACCAGGAAAGAATTCTATACTCTACTGATAGACATCGAAGGTAACTCCATAGAAATCTACAGTTTTAGACCTATAGCCATCCTATCACCTCTCTCAAAAATATTAGAAAAATGTGTACACAAGCAAGTCATGAAACACTTACTTCAAAACAATCTGCTTACCCTCACTCAACATGGCTTTCATCCAAAACATAGCACCACTACTGCCCTCCCATCCTTCTTTAACACTATTTATCTGTCCAGAGATAACAATTAACTAGTATTATGTTTATTCCTAGATCTCTCTAAAGCATTTGATACAGTCTGTTACACCTTTCTTTTGGACAAACTCTCTAACCATAACTTCTCCACCTCTACCATTGCCTAGTTTGTTAGTTACCTGACTACAATCAGTAAAAATGGCTCTCCGCTCTCTCCCCTCCTCTCCCTATCAGAATGGGTGTCCCCAGGGATCTTTTTTTTGGTCCACTACTCTTCAATATCTTTACTAATCTACTCTATACCTCCTGCCCTCAATCATCCCTTATCCAGTATGCAGATGACTCTACAGTCATCACCACTGCAGACACTGTTACTGACTTAAAATCTATTACTCAGAAATCCTTTAACTCTGTTGAAACCTGGCTCTCTAACAACCAGCTAATTCTGGATCCTAAAAAAATAAACTCTTACTTTTTATTCCCAAAAAAACCCAAACCACCTTAAATCCACTTTTGTTCTCCATTCTCTGAATAAAACACCTATCACAGTTCAACCCATCACAAAACTTCTAGGGGTCATGATAGATGACCAGCTGAAATTTGGTTTGCATGTTAGTAGTTGTATTAAGAAAACTCATCAAAATCTCTTCCTCTTTTATAGAAATAAAAAGCTCCTATCCAACAAAACCAGTCTCCGTGTGTCATGCCTATCTCCTACCACGTCTACTGTATAGCTCTCAGATCCTCACCGACTTCCAAACCTTTCTCCTAACTAAGCTAGAAGCAACTTATAACAAAGTCACCAGATTTGCCACAAAACAAAGCTATAGATCTCATTACTATCTCTCTTTAAAACACTTAGGCTGGCTATAATTACCCCACCAGCTTTTCCTCTCACAGCTTCAGAGTATCCACTCTATCCTATACCAACCATCTTTCTGACCTAACTTGTCTTCTCTTATCTCCTTCTACACTCCTTCTAAAACTATCCAAAGCTCAGACCAAGACCTCTACAGCTACTTCACTTCCATTTCATGGAACAAGCTACCATTACAAATTAGATCACTTAAGCAACTCAAAGAATTTAAATCAGCCACCAAAGACTACCTAAAAAGTTGCTGATCATGCCATTGTATTCACCCTCCATAAACTGTCTTCCTCACCTATGAAGATCAGTGTTCTGCTGTCATTGGTCTTAATTCAGTTATGTGTTAGCTCTTTTATTCATTTTATCCTGGTAATTACCTATCACCCAATCTTAAAAATATTTCTACTGATATATTACCTGTGTGATCCTTACTAGCTGTAAATACCTTGACTGTACTTACAAACTTAACATTCTGTTTCCTGCACAAATCTTAAGCTAAGTGTCAACTCTAACACCGTAAATAAGTTTTATGCTTTTACTGTTCCAACTTGAAAATGTTATTGCTTTGACTATAATTACTATGTTCATTTAAAATGTTACATTAATTTGTGGAGCTTTTCTTCCCAAGCCTCCACTGAAAAAGGGCTGTCAGCTCAGCTGGACAAAACTGGTCAACAAATGTAAAATAAATAAATAATACATAGAAATACTAGTCAGTACCCATGACTGCATTTAGTAAAGGCTGCCCATGTCCAGGGGGTTGTGGGCCCTATGTAAGCAATTTGTTTTTTTTATGTGTTAAATAAAGGACCCACATTTAGTAATGACTGCCCATACCCATGAGGGCTGTGGGCACTATGTAAGCAATGTGTATTTAATGAGTTGAAGGACCCCTACTCTTTTTGATGTGTACCATAGGATATTTGCATCCACCTGAGCTACCAGTAACTGAAGCACATGGGCATTATTCAACATCTCATGCAAAGATCAACATACTCAGGAATGTAGTACCCCCTCCTCAGCATTTGAGTATCCCCAATCAATCTACCTGTGTGAGAATAGAACCCACAGCTTTCTGCACTAAAGGCAATTGGCTGCATGTTGCACCACTGATACTAGACATCCCTCACTGGGCAGTAAAAGTTGATATAATAGAAATTATGTTGCTTCTACACTGTTTGGTTTTCTTTCACGCTTACTCATAAAGTATAAGATATTTGCAGTGTGCATTGGTTGAGTTGTGAAGCTGACCCTCCATTATTATACTTATGTAGAAAACAAATGGTAAACCCCTTCACAGAAGACATCAGTCTTGAGGGAACAATACAGCACATCAAAGTGCTACATGACTGTGTCTGCATGACTCATCAGATATCGCAAAGAAACCCTATCAGGGTGCAGTACACAGACAGAAAAACAAAGAAGATAGTCATCAGACACCCTTCGTAAGGGATGCCAGAAACAACCTACTTACCAGTTCGCAGGCTATCAAAGGCAGATGGAAGGAATACTTTCAATAGCTTCTGAATGAAGAAAGAAAGACCCACAGAAGCTGTACTGTCCCAGACTCAGCCTATGATGAAACAGGAAGAAGAACCCACCCCTGAAGAATTAATAAAAGCACAAAGGAAAAGGAAGTCAGGGAAAGCAGCAGTCTCAGATGAGTTGACAGAAGATCTGATCAAACTTGGGACATTTAGGAAAGAAATGGCTCCAGAGGATATTTCTAGCAGTATGGATATAAAGGTGTATCCCAGGTGACTGGAGAATACGCATTCTGGTACCAAAATACAAGAACAAAGGGTCATTCACAACTGTGAGCAGTATAGAGGTATCAAACTCCTATTACACTGCTTGAAAGTTCTGGAGCGGGAGATTGATAAAAGAATACACAGAGCAGTAGAAAGGAAGATGGGACATTTTGGGTCTAGATCAGGATGCAGCACTACTGACTCAGTGTTTGCAGTGAGACAGATAGTTTGAGAAGAAGACAGAGAAAACGAAGGAGTACATATATGCATTCCTAGATTTGGAGACAACATATGACAAAGTACAAAGAAAGCTGATTTAGAGTCCTTGCTATAGTCTGAAGTCTTGGAAACATTGGCAAAAATAGTGTATGTTATATACAAGGACAAAATGACACAAATACAAACAGTGTTTCGACCCACAAAGGAGTTCCCATTTGGGGTGGTTGTGCAGCGGGAATCACCTCTGAGTACACTGTTGTTCATAAAATCCAAATATTTGGTGCAGTGAGAATAACAGAAGGCTAGAAACCAAATAGAAAATGCACCAAACAAGCCTGTATATGAACTACGTTTATTGCAGTAAAAACACACCAAAACTAAGCGCTTTCATCTTTCACATAGAAAATTTCATCAGAATTAGTGTAGGCTATATACAAGGACAAAATGACACAAATACAAACAGTGTTCCAACTCACAAAGGAGTTCATTTGGGGTGGGTGTGCAGCAGGAATCACCTCTGAGAACACTGCTGTTTATAAAATCCAAATATCTGGTGCAGTGTGAATAACAGAAGACCAGGAGCCAAACAGAAAATGCACCAAACAAGCCTGTATACTAACTCTGTTTATTGCAGTAAAAACCCGCCAAAACTAAACGCTTTGTCTTTGACATAGAAGACTTCATCAGAATGTAGTGTAGGCTACATACAAGGACAAAATGATACCAGTACAAACAGTGTTCTGACTCACAGAGGAGTTCCTATTTGGGGTGGGTGTGCAAGGGGGAATCACCTATGAGTACACTGTTGTTCATGCCAGTTATTGAATACATTAGCAAACAAGTAGAAGGCAAAAATCAACAAAACTGCTCTATGCAAACATTGTGGCATTGCAAGCAGGTTCTGAACAAGAACTTCAGCAAATAATAGGGGAATGAAATGCAAAACTTACGCAGGATGAAACCGAGTACAGATCAGACAATTGTCATGGCAGCAACTAAGGAATCAGAAGAAGCTGAGTTTATTGCCTTCAAATATCAGGGATGGGTGATTGAGCTGAAAGGAAGTCTGCATAAATAGTTAACACTAGAATCATAGTGAACTGCAGCCAACTGGCGCAGAGGTTCCTGGGGTAGTGCAAAAGAAGCTGAAAAGGTGTGTAAGACAGTGGTCAGAAACCTGAGCAGTTAAGCCAGAGAACTTGAGGAAGGTATAGGTGATGGAAACAAAGTGGCTGAGATGGATTGCGGGATGCATACTGATGATATCAGAGCAGAATCTCAAGTAGCACTGATTGCAAAGAAGATCATAGAAGACAGATTATGGTGGATAGGTCATACATGCAGAAAAGCAGAAGACAATATGATGAAAAGATTTGGGACAGACAGGAAGAAGGCAAAAGGAAACAAGGAAATCCAGTGAAGATATGGACACACTATATAAGAGAAAGCCTACAACAGTCAGGCATGACTGCCAAAGTGGGTAGGAAGGTGGCACTGAATCAATAAAGATGGCAGCAGTTAACTAAAAACATGTATCCCATATACAAAATGAGAAAAAGGGGTTGATGATTATGACGATGATGATGATGATGATGGCTATGACGTGCATTTTTACATTTGTTTTTATTTAATGGTTCTTCAATTATAAAATAATGCAAAAGAATGTTCACTTACTCAACTAGGCTGGATAGAACTCCCTCACCTCCTTAAATGGTACCAACTCTCACTCACCCACAAACTACTAAATCATCCTCTAAAAGTCTCCTCCCTCCAAAATCTCCTCCAACCCTATCATACCACCAGACCACTACGCTCCAGTAACAAAAATCAATTGCAAGTAACTAAAACCAGGAACTCTGCTGGAGAAGCTCTCTTCTCCTACTCCATAGCAAAATTATGGAATACCATTCCTCACACGGTAACGTCTGTGTTATCACGCACTAACTTCAAAGCTGCTCTAAAATCTTATCTGAAAGAGCACTGCACATGCCCCTGTAACAAACCTCTCTAATCCCTTTCTTCCACCCCTCTAACTACCTTGGATTGCAGCCAAATACATTGCTTGTAAACCTATATCTGAGCTGTAATCTTAGCCACTGTTACTCAAGGGTAATAGCTGTTAGCTCAGGTATTAAAATACTTGTTAGTCTTTATGGCACCAATGATACAAGTGTTGTACCATTTAATTAAATAATTTCATTTTGAACTATAACTGTTTACTACTATTGTTAAACAAAACCTACCTATACTTCTTGTAACTTGTAATTAATTGTTGTTTTTAATTGTTGTTTTTATTATGGAGCTTTTCTCCCCTGGCCTCTGCTGAAAAAGGACCTGTGACCAGTCGGATTTTCACAGTCAACAAATGTAAATAAATAAAATAATAAATAAAAACATCATTAGGGTTTCAGATAGCTACAACATTAAATTGACTGAATGCTTAATTATTTTTTTTGATATGGTGATTACTCCAGTTCAGATCTTGTAATGCTGACTGAAGAGAAGATTCACTAGCACTGAGAGCTTAATTTACTGCTAGAATGCACTCAAGATATACTATGCAAACAGATTAGTACCAAATCCTATTGCTTAGACTGTTTCTTGATATGCAATGCATTACTATCATGGTATATTTGTAAATATATCTATTTATACATATCTATACCTATATCTATATATCTATATCTATCTATATCTATATATCTATCGATCTATATATATTTATATGTATATATATATATATATATATATATATATATATATATATATATATATATATTTATGTGGATCTACTTTTAAAGCTCTTTTCAAAACTTTGAACTTAAAGTTTTGAAACTTCAAAAATGAAATAAACAAAAAAATAAAAACACATTTTTTTACATTTTTGCAGGCTGCCCCCACCCCCAGTAAATAAATATACCACCTGTGAGACCACACTACAGTAAGAAAAATGGTTATTATCCCATTCAATGCCATAAGGTGATTTCCATTCAAAACGTTTGAAGTTTCTAAACTTCAATCTTATGGTCGCGACAATTTGAATGTCGAAGTTTTGAAACTTCGAGCTTCTGAAGGGGATTTATATATATCTATATATATATATATATATATATATATATATATATATATATATATATATATATATATATACACACACACACACACACACACAGACATACACACACACACACACACACACATCCACACACACACACACACACACACACACACACACACACACACACACACACACACACACACACACACACACACACACACACACACACACACACACACACACACACACACACACACACACACACACACACACACACACACACACACACACACATATATATATATGCGTGTGTGTGTGTTATGTGTATATACATGCACACACACATATATATGTGTGTATACACACATACACACATATGTGTATGTGTGTGTGTGTGTGTGTATATATATATATATATATATATATATATATATATATATATATATATATATATGTATTCTGTGTGATGACCTGTTTAGTGTAGCTGGAAGCTACGGGGTAACAGGCTTCTTGAAATTTACAGCTGCAGATGGCCTGCCTGTGTCACACAAAGCTGCTTTTCTTTAAGTAAAATTCAAATGCACTTGTTTTTCATTTTCTGATCATTAAGTACATTTTATTTTATAAAAAAATACTCCTTTCTTATCTTCTGAAAAAGAAGCCAGGAGAGATTGTGTAGCAAAAAGAGTCTGTTTCTGTGTGTTCAGTGATCAAAGCTTGCCATTCTGAAAGCAATTAATGGCAATAGTACTTTGAGTGTTGCTATGCAGTAGTTCACAAGCATTTGCTCCAAGCTATACAACAGTGATATCACTGAAAATCCCCATGAAACAAATGCAGTTTTACTACAGCAAGTATCAAGACATAGCTCCTTATAAAACAGACAAGTCTGATTACACCACTAAGTTGCGCTTTAAGGCAACATATTTATCAGAGGAATTTAAAGCCATGGTGCAACAAGTGCTGTTTCTGGAGGAATCAATTATGATGACCCAGAGCAAGTATCACGGATTAAGGCCTAAATGCACTACAATAGCTTCAGCAAATCTGCATTGTTAACTGTAATATCTACAGTTAGAAACAGCAATGTATATGTACACCCCATGAACTATGAAATGATAAAGTGTTATTCGTGTGAGGTACCCAACAGTGGCACCTTTCATTCTTGCCATGTACGGGTCCTTTTTACATTTATAGCAGTGTATGTGTTTGTATTGCATTATGATATGGTGATTAGATTTTATTTCCTGATAATGCACAGACAGTATTTAAATCATTGCTGGTAATCCTAGCATGAAAATAAACATACCGAGCAGCACAACAGGTGGCAGCAACAGCAGTATGGGTTGTCATATAGCAGCAAGGATAATCAGGGTCCTTTATAATATTTACATGGATCTAACAAATGTTAACATTCCTGCTGGTGACTTGCTATAATAAACCAGTGAATGATTTACATGTTATCACCTGTTGACTGTAAAATTATGTAAAAACACATGCTGAAGTGCAGCAGAATGCCATAAGCTGTTCATACAACTTCTAAACCATCTGTGGTTATTCTGAATGTAAAATTACTACTTGGGGAGAAATAAGGGGAAATTCTGTGCTTGTAAAAGTTTCAGATCCAGGAGCTACCTTGAGAAGGTATCAAGTTATTTTATGAAGAAGAGTATTTGAAATCTTTTTGAGCCTGCTAAATGTATAGAAGTTAACCATTGTAATCTCAGGCTATTCATAATTTAATGCATTGTAATTAAATAATTCAGCTCCAAAGTGTAAACCTGCAGCCAAATGATTTTGCAGCATAATTAATATAGTCAAACTTCTGTGCTTTCAGCTTAATAACATTAACAGACTGTTGATCATAATTTAATATCAACATCACTCCATGTTTGAAGGCTTGGTATAGACTAGCAACCTTCACAATAAGCTATCTTGCTGGAAGATAGGTAGTATAGCTCCATGAGCTGAAGGTAAGACTTATTTTAGGTAGTGAGTATTTCAAAAGTCATAACAAACAAAATTTATCAATGTCATTTTGCATCATAGACATCCATTTTTGTCTCATTGAATTTATTCAATCACTATCTATTATATGCATTCCTCAAATATTCACCCTGATGTGGCACTATTTATAACATTGTAAATTTTGATAAAAACTATATATATATATATATATATATATATATATATATATATATATATACATACATACACACACACACACACACACACACACACACACACACACACACACACACACACACACACACACACATATATGTATATATGATCGTCATGCACTGATCTTTATCATGTTGACCTTTAGTTACATGTAACCAAAACTATTAATGCTGAATTACAATCTATATCAGCACACTAAATATTTGCATCAGCTGAATGCAACTATTACACATCTGAGTGGCATATGAAACAATGATCACAGTCCAGTGAAACAGTATCTATTGATCCAGATTTTTCAGTGAAATAATCATTAGTGGGTGGAAGTCAAAACTCTGGAAGGATTCTCCACCATTCAAAGGTAGCAATACTGAATCTAGCTTTCTTTGAAAGATGCAAGTGTATTATCTTGCAGTACTAATATTACATTTGGGAGGCATGTAGGACATCAGCTGGTTTGTCCCTTATAAAAACATGTTGATGGCTGTTCATGGCTGAATTAATGAAAATCTGTTTTTTGATTTAATTGTAATTCATCAATGATTTCTACAGCAATGAAACAGCACTGAAGTGCCATTTTATTGGCTGTGAAAATATGAGTATTATTTAGTTTTTACAGTGATTACTTTCAGATGTAAAAAGTACATCATAATTAACAAGGTAGATATCTGTACTGATATACATTCTGTTCAAGCAGTTCTGTTATGATCTGATTCCTCCACATCATCTGCCATGATACTTGATGTATCTAGCTGTCTTGCCATTGTAGCAAAAACTGAAAAAACTGGAGTGTTTCTCCCCGGCCTCTGTTGAAAATTGGCTTTGTTCCAAGTTGGACTTTCCCAGTAAACAAATGTTAAATAAATAAAAATACATTTGTCAGCTGAGCAAGTCTGACAGTGTATGACAGTAAACAGCTAAAAAAATAACCAGACAGTGTTTTTGACAGGTTTTCAAATAGAGGCAACAGCAGGCATGGGGGGGAGGGTAACTTCAGCCACATTCCTTTTCAGGTAAGGATGTATAGAAACTCTGCTACCCAGATTGCACCTTAGAATGACTCCACTTCAGATAGTTGTCACCAGATGCCATAACACCTTCATAAATGTTAAATGGCAACATATGTTAACTGGTGGTAACTACTTTACGCTTTGTATAGTGTTCTTTCTCAAGCATTAAGGTACTTTGTATGCAAGTATTCAATGGATTACATACTGCATCCCTTAATAAATTATCAGCATGATATTTTGAAAGAAAATATACAACAAATATTATCCCTGTGTACCTTGATACCTGTTTTACCTATCATCAGCTATAATGTCCCCGTTGGTATGTACATAACCAAATTCAACAACTGTAACATCCACAGTGATTCCTCACTAAAAGAATACAGCATGTAAGTAACATGTCAAATGCAAGCTAACTCAAAGCCCTATCCCTGTATCCAGTCCCCTACATGTTGTTGAGGGGGGTCTGGCATACAAGGCATATTTAGACCTCATCCTGATGGATCTGCATATCTGCAAAACAAATAGCCCTAGAATTATCGATTCTAAAGACTTAAGGCTTACCTGTGATATAAATAGGACCTCTTAGACAGACAGGTATGCATCCCAGGGACTACTCCTTCTTTGGAACAGGCTCCCCATCCATGTAAAGCAGAGTTCCTTCCTAACCCAGTTCAAGTGTAACTTGGGCAATTGGATGGGGAACAGGAAATTCATTGGCACCCATGTCTCTAATGGGCACAGGCAGTTTGCAAATGATTCATCTCCTAGGCCCCTGCTTGTAAATGTTTCATCACCCAAGCCCCTGCTTACAGTTATCAAGGATACCAGAGCTTATTAAAGGTCTGGGATGGATGTCTAGTCTTAAAAAGGCCCTTGTGCTCATTAGCCTAGAATACACCTATGTACCAATAACTTTGATCAGTAACTCTACAGCTAGACAGCCCCTGAAAATTAATCGCATGAACTGACTGCTGTAGCTCTGAAAGAGCACATCACAGACTTTGAAAATAATTTTGAAGTACCATAGAGCAGCCAAATATTGTATTAGTATTTTATTGATATATGCTGAGGGACAGAGCAAAATATAAGAAAAATCAGGTACATTCTGCAAAACTAAACATAAAACCTACATGATTTTCATTATATTTTTACTGTCCCTTTTAAAAACTGTTTTTTTTTAAACTGTTAAAAATTGAATAAAATAAAATAAACAGCAATGGAGATTTTGTTGTCTGCATTGCTTCTTCTGCACTGCAGTGATGTACTGTGCAAGCATGGGAAAGTAAGTTCCATATGCATGCAGAGTATATGAGTCTAGAGAGGAGAATGCGGGAGAAGACTGCAATAGCCTTATATAAGGACAATATTTAAGAAAGGTAAGCAATTTCTTTCTTAAATAATGTAATTGTATAATAGAAATACTCTACTCCTGTTTGTGGGTATATCAGGATTTACCCACTATTGGCTTTGTTTAATCATGCATCTTCACTCTCGTGATCAAACCTCACCAACAGTGAGGAAATCTTAGCATACCCATGCGCAGTCATAGATTATTGCTTAATTAATTGCTAAACATCTGATCATACACTCCCTTTCTCTTAGGCACTATTTCATTAGTATTATTTTAACTTTTTGGATTATTATTCACTTTGAGGGTATTTCTTTGTGCCTCATTCTCTCTTTTTTTCTGAGTGGCAGGGGGCTTCTTTTTTTTTCTTTTCTTTCCTCTCATACACAGGGTGCTCTTTTGTGGTCCAAGTTTTCTACTTTCTCAGAAAATATAGCCTGATAGCTGCTTTCTTTCTGACCGGCTTAGTCTGATGCTTTGCTTTCTTAGATTCTACACTGCTGCATGTCTCTTTCTATTTGCCTAGTAGTTTTAGCTGATTTATGTGCTTTTGCTATCGCTTAAAGGATTGGTCCTCCTCTTACTTTCTCCCAGCTACCTTTTCACTCCCCTACCCCCATATTTCTGACCATTTCCTATGAGTCTAATGGTACCTGAATAAAGAGGTACAAATGTATCAAGACTGTTGTATCCAACATCCTGTTTAACACAGCACCAATACAGTTGGAGAATCTGGAGGGCCATCTTATTTCAGTAGTTGTATCACCCAAGTCATTTCTTGCAGCTGTAACATAATAGCATCAAATTGTCTTTCAAATCCTATAGACCTATTTGTTCCTCCTTGGTGTAAGAGTCCATCAGTCAAATCATTTGTCTTGAAGGTGACAGCTGAGTGATGAGATTGAGGCCACTATGCAGGGTGGGTGGAAGCTTTTTATTTTTGTTATGCTCTATGTTTCTCCCCCACACCAAGGCTGTAACTTTCTCAAGTACTTGCTAATGTTGGGCATGGGGCACTTTCAAAAGAAAGCCTAGGGTTCACAGTGAAGCACACTGCTGAAGTAAGTGTAGGTATAATGAGTCCTCCCCATGAACCAACAATGAGCCCCACTGCTAACATTGGTGAAAAACCACTCAATTTGCCCATCTACCATGCCAGTTTTTTCAGTGTTTATGGGTGATTTATATTATTGAAGCGTATCTGAAATTCAAAATGGGAGAAAGAGGGTGGCGCTGTAGTGCAGCGGTTAATATTGTGGCTGCACAGCAAGAAGTTCTCCGGTTTGATTCTCGGCTGGGGTTCCTTCTGTGTGGAGTCTGCATGTCTTCCCTGCATTCACATGGGTTTCCTTTAGGTACTCTAGTTTCCTTCCAGAATGACATGCATGTGGAGCATTTCTCCCCAGGCTTCTGCTGAAAATAGGCTCTGTACTAGTTGGACTTTCTCTGTCAACAAATGTTAAATAAAAAATATATTGTCAGTTTTTATTTACCTTCTTTGCTAGTAATCTTATTCCATACTCCAAGCGCATTTCTGGAGTTCCAAAAACAAACATACTTTGGTCATATTCCTTTAGTTCATTCTTCAGTTCTTAAATATTACTGTTATTACCTCAATATGTCTTCAACAGCATCTCCTAATCTTACAATTGTCTTCAAAGTTTAAACTCAATATTCAATTCAAGAATGGCAGTATGAATTTTTCTTGCATTTTATGCAATAGTTTCCATCTATGGAGACCACCTGTTGCACTTTCAGTTCTTAGTATGACTGGCACCATTGAAATCTTGTACCTTACATGACAACTCATTTTTATTTTCTGTTGCATCATTTAATTTGAATTTTTATACATATTTATCTTTACTTATTACCATTATACTTTATATCTGCTGACTGAGGGCATTTATCACTGTTTCTGAATATTCTTAACTGGTGTTAGATGCAATGGAATATACTTGTATTATTTTTTTTTTCTTTGGAGAGATAGAACTGCTTGCTTTCCTAGTTTAGTTTCTTTTGGTTATAAAATTGGGGAAAAGTATTTTACATTTGCTTCAAGAGACTGTTCTATATTAAGGCAGCATCATCTGCCTTTCCTGATTTTTTCTAGATTCTTGCTCTGCAGGGCAAACTTATCAGGAAAAAAGAAAGTCTTACACTTCTGGTTGTATATGCAGCATAGTTTATAGATAATTACATGCAAATTCCAGAAAACAATTCAAACAGGTACATGTGAGTCTTCTGTTGTCCTGTTATCTCATTCAGTAAATTCTCCATCTAGCTACTTCTAAAAGTGTATTTAACTAATCCCAAGGATATAGCTATTGTTCTTGCCACCCCATCTTTGACCACTACACATTTACCTCATTTCATAGGTCTTACATTTCAAGTTCTGTTGGTAATAATTTTATACAGCATAAGAGATTTCTTTCATCTATGTATATCATTAGCAGATGGATGTCCTCTCGACTTTAATACATCCATGCTATAACCTCCGGCACTAATTGTACTTGTCCTCGCTTCTTCCACAGTAGTATGCTGTGGCTAGGATCCTTCAGGCAGGAAAGCTTTAACATTCAGAGCCATTTCAGTGCGTCTCTGATTGGTTTTGTCCACAGAGCTTTTTGGCACAAAATAATGAAGTAGATTGCCACTAGTTTCTCCAGTGGATCATATTTGGTCTAATCTCTCTGCCATGACCTGCTCAACTTGAGTGGCCCTATACATTATAGTCTTTCATATCACCAAGATACACAAGCTTCTTCATCAGGACAAGGAAATAATTCAATAAGGAAGGGTTTGTGTTATGTGTAGTAACATCTAAAGAAGCAGTTTAATAGCTGTGAATGCGCTTATGTGTGTTTATACAATAAACGTATTTTCATTAACCTAGATCTGTCTTCGGTTTGTACTACCATTTTATTTCTTTCAGACCACTTATCTAAACTGTGATGCTCTCACTTCTTTTGTAACTTGCAGATCAATACAAATATGAATTGTCTTGTTTTACAATAATAACCATTCAGGTCACCAATTTTTGGCTGCAATTTCTTCTGAATGACAAATATATTTTCGCTTCACCTTGATATATGCTTATTTTCTGAGAGATACCGGCAATTTCGTTGTAGCATGTTTCATTGGTTTAGTATTAGGATGTATTTGTATATGACTCACTCTTGACAGACTTCTTATGCTTGCAAAATTTCTGCAACTGTTCCTGAAAGCAAACACGGACATGTTACCTCTTTGCACATACATGTGAATTTCTTTTACCGTTCATAGTTTCCTACATGCAAGGTTTTTTTTATTTAACATTTGTTAACTGGGAAAGTCCAACTTGGAACAAAGCCAATTTTCAGTGGAGGCCCAGGGAGAAATGCTCCAGACACATGTCTTTGTAATGTGGGAGGAAACCGCAGCACCCAGAGGAAACCCGCACAAATGCAGGGAGGATATACAGACTCTACACAGAAGGCACTCCAGTCAAGAATCGAACCAGAGAACCTCTTGCTGTGAGGTGACAATGACACTGCTGCTACACAGATGATACAACCATTTAGATTAATTGCCTTCCTTAAGTGCTACAGTTTGAAGCAGGATTTTTTTTACTTCTTTTTATATCGATGGTAGTGTTTTTAGATCCACTGACTTTGCTTAATGCAGTGGTAAAGTTCACAATGTGCACACAGCTATGTTTTCTATGTCTTTTATTATAGGGTTTAAAAAGTATTCTCAATCATAGCATAATTTGCACCTTTGCACTGTTCAACTCAACATTTTTCCTACCAGTACTAAACATTTTTCATAACACTTTAACCTGCAAATTCCAATCAAATATTTCTAATGCACATTCAGACTGCACTGTACCATTTTTACTTTAATAGTCCCAACAGACAGATTGATTTCTTGTGTATGTTAAAAATATGTATCTTCCTTTGAACACACTGGTCTTTACTTTATATCAATCATTACAGAATGACATTTTCTACCACGGGTTCCGCATTCAGATAAAATGCAAGATATTTACTATTTTTCTGCTTTTAGCTACATCTAAATCTATATTGTATAAAACATGTTTGTTGTTCATTTGGTCAGGATGATAATATGCAGAGATTCATCCCCACTGACTAACCACCTTACCCCTTGGATCAAACCTGCCAGCTTGGAGTCACATTTGGTGGAGAATTCAACAATCTTTGTGGGGAGAAAGATTAATATGGATGCCAGGAGGTAAAGATACATTAGTTACAGCGCCTCAGCTACAAAATCAATAATCCACGTTTATGCCACATATAGCGCAAAACTGCAAGCTGCATTGGCCAGCAGATGCCTTCTTGCATTGCTTTTGGCAATCAGAAAGAAACTTTTGTCCATTTGAGAAGAACTGTTAATCATTATTGCCTTCTTATTATCTCCAATTATGCATCCTAAGCTGTGATTTGTGTTGACAACAAGATTATGTCTCAACTACTTGAAGATTTTCTACTCTAAAAAAAATTAAAGACAGAACCAGTATTATAATTCTAAAGATTACTGCTATCCTACTTTACAGAACATTGAATATCATGTCATTAGATTTAGAACTATGGAAGCTCAAACATCAAAATCTAAATGTTTAGCAATAGGAACTCATGAGAAAGATTCAACAATTACAAGATATAAATTATCCAGCAAAGAGGAAAAAAGCCTTCACCATCAAAAACAGAACTTAACAAATTCCTCAGAATGGGGCAACTAAAACTAGCCATACTAATGATCCAGACTACCATCAAAATCTATCAGATTAGCTGTCTTCTATCTTTGGCACTCTGACATCCCTAATTGACTAGATGCATCTGAAAATAGAATTACTCTCTTTGAGGATAAAACTGATGTGCTTGAAATGCCAAACAAAATCAATACCCAAGAGATTTCAAAACTCAATACAAAAATAATAGACCTTGTGGCATGTAGCAGAAGAAATAGAATTCTGATAAGTGGAATACCAGAGAAAGTGGAACAACCAGACATCATCAAAGTGATACAAGCAATATTTTACATGGCTGTTGAACTATCCACAAACAGGTAGAAATTTCATCATTAAAAGAGCCCATCAAGCCCTTACAAGATCCCAAATCAACAACATCCCAAATAGACTTACATTAAACTTCTAAACTATCAGGATGTTGTGAAGTTAATTTCAGCAGCAAAATCTAGGCATGATTTCACTTGGAAGAGTTAACAAAATAAACCCTGCAATTGATTTACCCTTACAAATTGAAAACAATGAGACAGAAACTATATCCGACTACAATTAGCAATTAGAAAAAAAGTACACAATTTCTGATGCTTTATCTAGTGAGGCCTTCCTTTCCTTGTGTTGCTATTACATATACAATTATGTAGCCCAGCCTACAACCTTTTCAACTTCTGAATAAGTTAAAAAAACATTATTTATATACTGTGTATATATATATATATATATATATATATATATATATGTGTGTGTGTGTGTGTGTGTGTGTGTGTGTGTATATATATATATATATATATATATCTATATATATATATTTATATATATATATATATATATATATATATTATTCAATTTGTTGAGAGATGTAGAAATGTTGGGGTGTATATATATATATATATATATATATATATATATATATATATATATATATATATTATTCAATTTGTTGAGAGATGTAGAAATGTTGGGGTGCTGCTATCAACTGGCATTTCTTTCTTTGAGATGAAAAGAAGTGCTTGGTGGTCTCTATTCTGGATGATGCAATGCAGTTCTCTATGTAGGAAGCAATTAGGAACTGTATTTTCTTCATGGATACATATACTTAGTTTTCACATGTATTCTTTTCTTTTTCTTCAAGTGCTGCTTTTATCTAACATTTTCTCAAAAATATTATTTTATTATTATAGGATTTAATATAAGACAGGATATTTCAGATAATTCACCATTAAAAATAATTGTTATATGTACAATCAATTGACATAAAATAATTAATTATGTCTAGAATTACATGTTTTTGAACCTTCTAAGTCAGTTTTGCCATGCTTTTAGTATAGTTTAATACCATTAAAAATGCTGGCTCTGTTTTGATGATGTGATTTATTTTCTGAAGAGTTAAGAATAGTTGATTAACTTTTCAAAACATTTTTGCAGCATTTAACATGCTAGTACTCTGGTAGACTAAATCTTAGCATTGAATGCTACCATTTTTAAAATGTTACTGATTTTGTTGTTTGATTCTTTGAGAACAAGCACATTAAGTATCACAATGTCAGTACTGTCTGGCATGCTTCTCATTTCAGATAGTCACTCTCTTACTACATTAATGAGTTTGGGATTAGGTCAATGGGGGAGAATCAGTAATTCCAACTGTTATTTTCTTCTTATCATAAGGCAGGTGTTTTTACATACTTAACAGCAAAAACATCATTATAACTTCAACAATTTATACTTCACTGACTGAAAGAAATAATCTATTGCCTGCTGTGCAAATGCTAAATATACTAACTTTTATTTTATAATTTTCTAACCTCTAAGATAGAAATTTCTCAAATACAAAAGTCCGGTTCATAGTTCAATATTCTTGTATTCAATTTTGTATTTTTTTCTTCTGTTTTGTTGATGGTTTATAGCCTAACTGTTGGGTCATAGAAGCATGGAATTTAAGACGTTTACAGTCCTCTAACAAAAAGAAAACTTTTCTTCCACCTTTTCTACAAGTCAAAATTCGGGTTGCTTTTATTCGTGAAATTCATATGAGACCTGAACAGTGGGAGCCAATAAAAATAAAATATAGATAAAATTATCACCAGCAGCAGGAAACTCAAAAACACTGTATTCTATATTAATTAAATTTTCATTTCAGGAACAAATAATTAATTATGCTTTACATGACTGAGGGAGATGGTATTACTTGATGATTAAAAATGTTAGCTTAAATACAAAAATATTTTTGTTAAACCTCTATGCCCTTTTCACAAAACAAGATAACTTTATCTCTCAGTTTCACAATTATCTTAATAAATTTAAAAACAAATATTACTTCATAATTGTAGGTGAATGGACCTCACTTCTTGACACTGACAATGACTGTTCAAGTAAATCTTACTCTGCATTACTAACCTGCTTTATTAGCACACATTGAATTAGCAATTGTTTTTGAACTTATTGACTCTCTTAAAATGCATAACAATTCTAATTAATTTGTAACATTCTAGGAAGTTTGCAATATTCTAGAACTCTGGCAGAACGTCACTCAGGACATCACAAGTCATGGTCAAAAAATTCTTCCTAATATCAGACAAAGTGATCTGTAGCTTTTCAGATTTTAATACTGAGCTATTTCTATTGCTATATTTAGTGTGGAACAGCCAGAAAATATCAAAACATGTATTGTTCTCTTGGACCTTAAAAGCTTGGTGACTTCAAAAAGATGAAATAAAAAAGAAATAAATTCTCTTATGAAAAAAATTCTATACAAATTTACATATGGGCCAATTAAACCTAAAATAGAATTGGCTACATTAAAATGACAACTTTAAGGCATTTAATCGCTAAATCGACTATCTACAATAAATGTATCAATCAATAACAAACTGACCTAAAGGCTAAATTACATCACCTAGAATGTGACACATTTAATAATGATTGGGGCATTCAAATTAAAAATACCTAAACATAATTAAATTCCCTTTATCAGGAAGAGTTATCTCTCCATGAATCAAAAATGTCAGTGCTGTACTCTAAATGGACACATACCCCATTGAAACTATTGGGCAGAATAATAAAAATTCAATCAACCCCACTTTCTATTTTTAAACTAAAAATTAAAACTACTACTCTTAATTTTAAAGAAGGTATCTAATCAGCCTTTATAAAAAATTAATCCCAGCTCCACAATGATCTTGGCAATCCATTTATTGATTCTGAACTGTTTGACCATTTAAATCAGTTAAACTTTTCAACTTTTAAGCCAGTTCAGAAAGACATGTTATCCTAACATTTTTCTCAAGTAGAAATTGTAACTAGCATTAAATCATTAAAATGGAAAATGCCCAGGCCCTGATGACTTTGCTGCTGAATTTAACAAGTGTTTTCAAACTAATATCACAAAACTATGTTAAATATATAATGGAACTAGCAATAGTGGTTTATAAAATCCTTACATAAATAATCCATAATTATCGTAATTGCTAAACTGGATAAGGATCTTATGGACTCCTCAAATTACAGACCTAGAGCACTCATATATTTTGACATAAAAATCTATGCTGTCATTCTAAAAAATAGGCTTAAATCATTCTTCCTTCAATTATATCCCCCTTCCAATCTGTTTTCCTACTCAGCAAGCAAATAAGTGATCATACTCTTACTCTTGAAATGCCCCAAATTCTACTTTTTTCTTTCATCAAGTTCGGTTTACCGTAGCCATTGATGCCTCAAAAACTTTTGTTTGAATATTCCATGCGTTTTTATTTACAGTTATGTCTACATTTGGTATTCCCAAGACATTTATAGATTACATACAAATTCTATACAGTAACCTGTCTACTGGATTATACATCAATAAATATTACCTCCATATACTTAAAAATGGCATTTGTCAAGGATGTCTATTATCTCTTTACTTAACATGACAGAACAAACCTTCAAATAACAGCTTATGCTGATGATTTAAACATTTACCTCATGAACTCAGTTTCTGATATGCCAAAAATTCTTCAAGCCATAAGTTCTTTTACAAAATGCTGTACCTTCAAATTTAACTTACAAAATTTTCAGGACAAACTATGGAATATCAAAAAGTATAAATGTACAACTGGAAAGCTGTATATTCTTAACATATTTAAAAGTAATATTTCACCACAACCCTTCTGTAAACTACCAAGAAAATATTCAAAACTAATGGTCTAGATTCCTAGACCTCCCAGGCCGAGAACAACCACAAAGCATTCTTTAGCTATGTCTGCAGCCTCAAGAGCTTATTGTAAATGAAGCCACCTATACTGAGCCAGAATATATAGCAAACCACCTGGATTTTAAATTCAGCTTCAGCTTTACCCCTCTCTCACCTGCAACCTTCCCTTAGGAAATATGATCAAATATATCACTAGGGAGCAGTTTCTTAATATTCTCTCTAAGACCAAGAACACTGACTGCATCAATGGGCCCAGACAATATCCTAGGTTCTTTCTAAATAGCATGAAACATGATCTTTCAGAGCCTCTGGAATTACTATTTAACTGTAGCTTCCAAACAGACTTCATGCCTCATGAATGGAGAAAGGCAACAGTCATCTCTCTGCCCAAAGTTGGGCCATCTGCAGACCATGAAAACTACAGAACCATAAATCTCACTGTCTTATATGTAAAGTCATGGAAAGAATTATCATGGAGACGATCAATAGAGATATAGTAAACCGCCAGACACCAGACCCAACCCAGTTTGGTTTTGTCAAGGGCAGATCATGCCTACTTAACCTGGTGTGGACTTCTTTGAGAAGGTCACCAAAGCAATGGATGAGACCAGAATCATACACACCACCTATCTTGACTTGGCCAAGGGATTCAACACAATACCCCACTCGGGCATTGTGACAAACTCAGGATGCTAGGTGCAAACCCATATGTCAGCCAGTGGATAGCCAACTGACTCTCAGACAGAACACACGAAGTTAGAATTGGGGCATCTATCTCTACAAAGAGGCCAATCACAAGTGGAGTCCCTCAGGGATCAGTTCTTGGGCCTCTCCTTTTTGACATTTACTTCTCAGATGTCAAGGGCAATGCCAGTGGTCTCTGGCTAACTAAATTTGGAGATTATTGTAAATTATGAGCTGTTATTGAATCTCACACTGACACAAATGTTCTCCAGTAGAGGCTGACACAGACAAACAGCTGATGTCAGAGCCATGGACTAAAACCAAATGCCAAGAAATGCATAATAGTATTTTTTGGGAAATCATCCATCCCTGGTAACTATCATATTGACAACACACCCTTAGAGTTGACCCAGTAGTCAGATACTTAAGGACACACATAGATAGTAATCTAGCCTTTGGCCATCACATGTTACAGTGGTAAGGAAATCATTCTATGCTGCGCAACTTATAAGCAAAGGTCTGGCATCTGAGGCCAAGGAAGTCATTGTTCCACTGTATTCGGCATTTATCAGACATATCATTGAGTACAATGTCCCCTTTGGTATGTACCTAACCAGGCATATCCACCAATTGTAATGTGTTATAGAGGTTCCACACTAAAAGAATATAGGACAAAAGTAAAATATCCTTTGCAGACTACTTCAAGACCCTATCCCTTTATTCAATCTCCTACAGGTTTTTGAGGGGACATCTTTGCCTGGCATACAGGGCATTGTCAGATCCTACTCTGATGGATCTATTGCATATTCAGAAAACAAACAGCACCAGAATTACCCATTTTAAAGACGTAATCCTTGCCTGTGATATGAATAGGACCTGCTTGAAAGACAAGTATGTATGTCAGAGACTACCCTGTCTATGGAACAGGCTCCCCATCCATGTGAATCAGATTTCTTCTCAAACTAATTAAAGTGCAACTTGGACAATTTGATGGGAAACCAAAAATTCATCTCTGGTCTGGCATCTATGTCTCTAATGGACACAGGTAACCTGTAAATGGTTCATCTCCCAGGCCCATGCTTACACTTATCAAGGGCATCAGAACTTGTCAGAGATTTGGGATGCATGGCTAGGGTTAAAAAGACCCTTGTGGTCATTAGCCTTCTAAACACCTATGAACCTATGAACTATGTGATATAAAATGTTGGCCTACATTTACATTTTCTCTCATTTATAAAACTGACATTACTAAAATCAATATCTTCCCTAGATTCCTTTTGTATAGCATGGCATGCTTTCAAAAATCCCTAAAAAACATTCAACAATATCACTCACTCTCTTGGTAAACTTATACGGGCATCAAAATCTGACTGTATGTAATTCAGCAAGCTAGCAACTGCTAAGTAAAATGGAGGTGTATGACTACCAGATTTTTTTTTTATTTTTTAACTTAATTATACATTCCATTAGGTCGCTATGCATTATTACATATAATCCATACCATAAAAAATAGACATCTGTTCGGATAAAACCTTGGGCTAATCAATTAATAGATTATTCAAATAATCCTGTAGCCCTCTCTATTTAGAGGCAAAATAAATAAGTACATTAATTAATTAGAACACAGCAAACCAATAAAAAACAGATGGCAAAGAGCAGTGTAAAATCCAAATAGACTTTTATTCAACCACAGGTGAGCACTTTCACGATAAAATTGTTTCTTCAGACCATACAAAAAATCAGCATCTCAAATATTTAAAATGCAATCAATTAAATATCTACCAATAAAAAACATTCAAGTACAAAAGCCATACAGATTTTAAAGGCACAGCTTTCTTTTAAGACAGAAACCATAAAAGGCTATTGCTATAAAAACACACATAGCAGTATACTTAAGAAGCTTTCTTTCTTTCAGAACTGGCTTAAGAGGTACTGATTCATTCAAACCTGCACCTCTATGCGTTGATAGTTTAAGAATCCATCTTAATTCTTTCCCTTCTGTGACATTAGTTATGTCACCCTACCTAAAACTTTCATAAATTACTTCTACTGCCATAAACTTAAACCAATGGTTAGTGCATTTCTCTAGTATATGTTTAGCTAAGGCACTATAACTATGGCCCTTATAGGCACAATAATAACGGTCTCTAATTCGTTCCTTAAGTTGCCTATTAGTTTATATATATATATATATATATATATATATATATATATATATATATATATATATATATATATTATATATATATAAGATTTTGAACAAGTCACACACTGTGCTAAATAAACTAAGTTTTTAGTGTCACAGTTAGCTTTAACTTTATAGACATAATAATTACCATTGTCTGGTTGTATAAATGGATACATCAATGTATTTACAAAAAGTACATTTACCAGAGATAGAGTTACTGAAAATAGTTGTTCTAATACTAGGTTGCTGTAGTTTACTTGCATTAGGGAAACAAAGCTGTCTTTTCAACATTTTTTTATTTTTATAAACAGAATTTGGAGCTGCACTAACAAACTCACATAGAACAGGGTCAGAAGATAAAATATGCCAATTTTTTGGAATAATATTTTTTATATTATTGCTGTCAGTACTAAAAGTCATGCAATAAGCTACATTACTATAATAATTATAAGGTGGAGCCTGAATGGCCAACTGTTAGCAGCATTATTTTGAGCTCTTTAAACTACACCAAATTACAGGAAATTAAATTATCTAATTTCTTTGAAAATAAGACAAATCTGTTATTAAACTACTAATCTAAAGATATACCAACTTTGAGGATCTTATCTAAACATTTTCCTGTCAAAATATTTTGGAGAGCAAACATCATTGTGGAAATGAGTAACATAAAGAATTCTGACTCTCTTTTAAAGAAGGATATACAATAGAAATCTTCCACTCTTCAAGATCTCTCCTTAAAGATGGACAAATTTACAGATAAACTTGAAAGTCTTAGAGAGAATTGCCAAAATCAAACTGACATCCTAAAAGAGATTCTACAACAGCAAGAATCTAAATTAATGGACATTAAAACATCACTTACTGATATTGATGGAAGGCTCAAGGAAGAAGAGAACCAGGTTGAATTTCTTACACAGCAAAACAATTGGTTAACCGATAAGCTTAATGACCTAGAAAACAGAGAAAGAAGAACTAATATAAGGATTTTTGGTCTTCCTGGAAAGGCTGAGGGTGAGAACATCATTTATTCTTAAATACTTGGCTCCCAGAACTACTTGATTTAAAGGAAGGATTATCTAATGCTATTGAGAGAGCCCACAGAGCAATAGGGAAACCTATGCCATCATCAGCTTCTTCTTCTCCTGGGTCCATAATTGTCAGATTTCTGTCATACCTGGACAAAGATCTTATTCTCAAGTCAGCTTGGAGGAAAAGTCCACTAACCTATAAGCAGCACCAGATAAGATTTGACAATGACTATTCTTCAAGAGTGCTAGAGCAAAGGAAGAAAGCCTGGCCATTAGTAAGATTGTTAAAACAAAATAAAATTTTATATACCCATCAAAAATCAGAATTTTTTATTCAAATGACTTGAAAACTTTTAAAACTGTCGAAGAAATCATCTCCTTCATCAAAAATAACAATATAATCCCCATTCCTGAAGATATGGACTGGACAAGTTCTTCCACATTAAAAAGATCTCCTGAGAAAAACAACTGGTTGGAAGTGGGGAAAACGAAACAGAAAACTGAGTTTACAAGTTATACTACCTACAAATCTCTGAAAGTATCTACCAAATCTTGACTTTTACTCTTCTGAACAAAGAGTAGAAGGGAAAAAATAAACAGAAAAAAGTATGAATTCTCATTTGTCTTTTTTTTCTTATAATTTATGATATAATTTTTATTTATTTATTTATTTTTTGATAATGTGCTATATACATATAGTACTTCATATTTTTTAGACATCTGAATCCCTAAATTTACACGAATGGAGGGCTATGACTGCTATAGTTGACTATTGTTCCACACTCACATTACTACTCATTTTATTAATCATTAGCCTGTAAGCAATTAACATTAATCTAGCACAGTTGTAATGATTTGTCACATTTTTCTTCTTTCATTTATTTATTTATTTTGTGTAGCAATGTTTTGTGAGTTAATTGTTTTTATTTTTTAACTAGTTGTTTCCTCTGGGTTTCTTAAAGATTCATACCTATAGATAAGAAGCACAAAATATACATAGGAAAAATTACTACATTTTGTATTTTTAATGGTTTTCATGAACAAGAATATCCTCACACTCTCCGTTCACATCTCGAGCGCATGCACACACTCGAGCTACATGTACATAGTTTTTAATAAACAGTGTTCCTTCTTTTACCTTAGAAAACAAAATCTGTTTCTATCTTTGCAGAGAGAAGCCTAGTACAGTTTTATTTTTATTTATTTATTTATTTTACATTTGTTAACCGGGATGGTCCGACTGGATACATGTCCTTTTTCAGCGGAGGCCCGGGGAGAAAAGCTCCAACAGAGTTACATTGATAATTAGGTACAGTAAATGAGCTGAAAGAACTTAACAAAAACATAGGCTATTTACATACAAGTACAAGACTGCCATTACTATTTCTGAGATTACTACAAATGTAACATTATTAACATATTAGCAAGGACGGTAGGCAGTACAATGACATAGAGTTAGACAGGATACATATTTCTTTATCACAGTATACAAAGTACTTATCATCTTAGCTAGTTGTTTATGTTTTAGTTAATGGCACAGAGCTAGAGTTTTACTTTATTTATTACACTCGCATACTCATTATTATCAAATATATGTTATTCCCTGCATAGTACTTTATAAATTATTCATACTCACAGCGTATGTTTTATGAATGATCAATCTTTAGTATAAGGTGAAGGGAAGAAAGTTAAAAAAGAAAATAGTCGGATTAATCTTCCTTTCACCTTTTTTCCTAGTTAGAGAGACTTCATGAAAAGAAGGGAATCCGTTCTGTATTTACGTAGCTACGTGTATACATGAATTACAGGAAGGATTTCTTAAAGGGGAACTACAATGCTGATCTTTTTCTCATTTTTGAATACTATGATTTATAAGGTGAATGTATTTTAATTTCCATACTCTACTGTCAATAATACATGTGTGACAATCTAATGTTTGTCTGTGAGGGCAACAGCTATGTTAGAGTGATATAGAGTACTGATTATACCAACAAAACTCTGAGATTGGTTTTGTTGCTGTTCCCATGTGCACATACTTTACTCTTATTTTCTGTTTATCTATGCGGTTTGCTTCACAGCTCTACTGGAGAATCATACTGAATGGTATGGTCTTGTGCATTGTCCCATAGTTATATTTGTCAGGATTTTTTTCAGTGGGCACCATTTTCAATTCACATTTTTTTTTGTGTCATTCTTGAGTTCCATAGTGGCTTGCACTGAATGCTTTGCATGGTGATAAATGTGATTAGCTTAAGTAACATCAGATATAAGTGTGGAGTACTGCAACTACTTGTTTAGGGGCTTTTTTGGTGATGACATGTTTGGAGTGGTGTTGGGACTGCTGTAGAGGTGCTACACAGAGTTGTGGGAGTGATGGTTGTGAAATGTCTCTTGTGGGGTGCTGTTTTTCTGGCAGCAAGATGTGCGGGTCTGTTTTTTGAGGCTTGGGAATGGACTTGTAGAAACACTGGCATTGACACTGGAACCAAGTGGGGGTCTGTTTGGTGCATCTGGCATACTTTTTCCCTTTGATTTGCATCTAAGGAGTTTTTGTCTCCATCTGGTTTTGTGGGCAGGACTTGAACAGTTGTGTTTTTCCTTTGTGGCATTTGTGGGGCGACTGGCATTCAGTTGGTATGCTGATACTCTGTCAAGACTTGCGAACATGAACATACATGCACATTAGTTTCTTTTAATTCTCTTTAATTTCAAATAGGGAGCATGTAAATTGATTGACAGCCTTTCAGTAACAGACAATAGAGACTGACTCCTTATCTATTATGACTAGTTTATTGTTAACAAGGGATTTCCTAGATACTCATTGTAACACGGGAGCATTCTGTTCATAGGTAGGAAAGCAATTAAATTATTAATGTATGTAAGATAAATAGTCTAGTTTTTTCCTACATTCAGTAATATTGTTCAGATTGGGTACTATTAAGACTTGATATAGTGATGGTTAAAATACTGTAGAAGGAAGTTTGATGAGGGTTGAATGCAGATGCATTGTAATATAGGGGGATGTACTTACAGACTGTGTGCTGTATAACAGCTCCCTAATGACATGTAGGGACTTGAAATGCTGAGTGCCAAAATGCTGAAAAAAAAAACACAGGAACAGAACAATTGTCAAAGTTTGTTCTTCTCTTCTAAACTTTTTATTGCAAGGGAGCAAGCCTTCCCTTGCACTACCCCTATTTGGTGGTAAATCCCCGGGTCTAAATTAAAACATCGAAGTTTCAAACTTCGAATGTTCTAATATCTACCTCTGTTCAGCAAAAGCTGAAAACATCGAACATACAGAACAGCAAATTTTTTCCTAGGGAAAAAATTTGCTGTTCCAAAACACATACATACAACACAAGCACACCAAACAAACAGCAATCCACACACATACACCTAAAATCTTGCACATAACCCTACACTAAACTATACACACACCACTAACTATCCACTTACCTTAACCCAAACCCTAACCCTAAGGTCCATCACTGTTGCACACTCACCTCACCCGCGCCCTAACCCTAACTCACCTAACCTGCCCTAACCCTCATGTCCACATAATCGCACACATACCTAACCTGCACCCTAATCCTAACTAACCTAACCCGCACTCAATCGCACACTTACCTGAACTCGACCTGTAACTTTCCACCACAGCGCTGGAAATACTGAAGCAACAGTAATGGACAACCAAATTCTTTCCCTAGGAAAAAATTTGGTTTTCTGTTGCTTTGATGTTTTCAGGCTTTTGCTGAATAGGGGTCAATATTAGAACATTCAAAGTTTTGAAATTTCGATATTCTAATATAGACCCAAATCCCCCACACTTCAAACTTTTATACATTAACTCAGGGATCACCATATTTTGGGAAAGAGGGACTATTCCGAATAAATGGCATATTGGATTTAGTGTATGTTAGTTCATTCTTGTGGCCATTAAGTCTCTATATTTCTGGAATCACTCCAGTAGATCACAACATTACAGATGTTTACTCTATATAATACTTGGAGAATTACAGAAGGCATTTTACATATCTTTCCTAACTTTTTTGTGAGTTAATATTACCTTGTTGTTACTATAAATACAAATTGGAGACATGTGGTCTTGTCTTCTTTTCATTGTTTACTTAAACTGAATAACTATACTGGTCAAGCAGATTTTATATTATATGAGGTAAAATGCATTTTGGCATAGAACTATTCTGATCCATCAGACTTGTTACCTTAATTTTAAGTGCTGTCAGAAGAATGCAAGAACGTTTAATTTACTTTGACACAGGTAATATCAGTTATTTTGCTAGCTACATTCCTATCTAAAACATCTTATTAATTTGTGAAACAAATCCTTGTCATTGATGCCTGCATCTAAACATATTTGCTGTAGCACACTAATAAGAATAAATCCTTTAGCCTCAGCCAATAATCTCTTCAAAATCCATGTTTTGTTGCTATAATTTCCTTGTGTCTATGGTGATTTTTAAGTGTACTAAATCCTACAAACACTCTGGGGCACACTTTAATTTTTTGTCTCTTGAGGTTAAATCAGTTAACACTGAAATGTTGACTAGACGTTTTTGTGTTAACATCACATCACTAATTGCAAGTAGTGGGAATCACTGTGAAAATATGTTTGTTAGAGTATATCTTGTCTTATACCATATAAAAGTTTCTCATATTATTGCATCATTCATTATGTAAAGAATAGTAAATTGAATTTTATATGATGTTTCTACATTCTATATGATTTGATTTATACACATTTCTTCAGTGGTTATATGTGTAAATTTCAAATTAAAAATAAGCTGACAGATTGTCGCACTCTGATATAAAGGTAATAATTAGTATGAATCTTATTTTACATTTTAGTCAATGTTAGTCATTCAAGTTGTCATTAGGATTAATTGGACAAGCAAAAAAAAGATAAACTAGAAGAGATATAATGTTTTTATTGGTTACTTTATACTTTCATGTTCTTAGGGAAGTAACCTGAAATGAAATGGTCCTTAATGCATAGTTTTGCTGAAATATGGCCTGTAATATCAGAAGTTAACAAGAAACCTGTTAAAGCATAATTTATAACTTCTTAAAACCAATGTTCATTTTAAAATTCTGTCAATAAAAGCTTATCTGTCTACCAGTTCATATCAAATGTTATACTATTAGTTAGTTAGTAATATTTAAATTTAAGGTTAGATGTCATGGCACATTTAAGCAGTCCAATATGCATGTTTTTGTTTTGACTTAATAATATTAATAGTATACAACAATCCCTTTATTGAGTTTTTATATGGTAAGATATAGTTTTTGTATCATTGTATAAAGGTTACATACATGAGTTCTTCCCCACATCTCTGCTTAGGAAAATTGGGTTTTTAATCACTTTCTTCTATTATTAACTTTAATTCAACTATCTTATATTATTATATTTCTCCTGTATACATACTGGATCTCAAGCTCACTTTGTTTGATTCATTTTTTAGTTTGATGGATAATCTGATAGATCAATTCATATCTATCAGATTAGGGTGACTTTCACTCCATGTTTGAAATAGTTTTTTATGATTAATTCATTTATTAAGAAATATGTATTTAATTATGATCCTTTATTTTTCTTATTAATTTGGCCTAAGATAAACTTTAATTATCATTCTAACATAGGAAGAACAAGCATATTACCAAAAACATTCTCTACAAAAATTATTAATAACTTTATATAACATTCAGTCTTGGTTTATACTACTACTTAAACCTCATTCAAATGTAACATGCTAAATTAATTTAACGTTATTATCTCTAAATGTTAATGGATTAAATAATCCAGGGAAAAGAGCCAATCTTTTAAAATACTTAAAAATTAAAAAGGTGCAAGTAATATTTATACATGAATCCCACTTTAAGACTAATGACAAATTTTTTGTGGAATCCCATGGAATTTACAATATTATCTCACCCATCTTACAAGAAAAAAAACAAGTGGTACCATAATTTTATGGAAAAAAAGTATCACTATACCTCAAATTATATTTAAATATGAAGATAAGGAAGGACTACTAACAATAGTAATAATAAAATATAATAACATAATTTGGACTTTAGCTAATATTTACTTGTTTCAATGTATAAAGATGATAACAGTGAGGAAACATATAAACCTAATCAATAGAACCCAAAAAGGGGTTTTAATTTTGGGTGGAGATTTTAATTCTATTATAGATAATACTACAGCAACAAATAGTAGACCTATTTGTCTATCTCCAACAGGGAAAGCTCTTAAAAACTGGACTGGTAATTTAAATTTGATTGACACCTTTGCATATAAATAAAATACCTCTTTATCATATTCACACAGAGATTATGCATTTAATACTCAAACTAGAATCAACAAACTTTACATATCCCAAGATCTAAACTCAAAAGTAATTAATTTTACCATACTCCCATGTCCTTTTTTGAATCACAATTTGCTCATTCTTAAACTGGAATCTGACTTTAAAAAACTAAACATAACAACTAGAATACTGCCTGCATTATTAACTTAAAGCAATTTAAACCATAGTTACATTCAGAAATAAATTATTTTCTAGAAACTAACCATTCAGAGGATACAAATTCAGTCATTTTCTGGGATACATTAAAGGATTTTTGTATGGCAAAACTTTCATGGAATAAAAACAAAACCAAAGAATGGGAATCAGAACTGCAAAATATACAAAAGCAATTAATTGAGATAAACACAGATGACTCCACTGATGCATCCACAAAGAAAATAAGAATAGATCAACTAAATAAAAAATGTAATGATATATTAACACATAAGACCAATCTAGCTTTAGAAAAAACTGAAAATTAACAAATACACTCTGTCTCCTAAACATATACATAATTTATCAATGAGAATAAAAAACCAATCCACTGAAAATAATATCACAAAAATTATACATGAGGGTAAAATCAACAGAGCAGTATCAGATAGTATCAATATTCTTGATGCTTTTAAGCATCATTACTCTGACCTTCAAACCAATATTTCTCTGAATACTAATTCTATGGATATAGATATAAACCTATATAATATAAACAAACTACCAGAGAAAACAAAATTAGACTTGCAACAACAAATTTCACTAAAAGAGATAATTGATAAAATTAAGCAAAGCAAAAATAATAAAACTCCCAGAACAGATGGAATTATAAATGAAATATATAAATTACTTACAACCCCTGCTTTAACTTTATTACATAATGCTCTTAATGTAATTCATTCTCAACATCTTGTTCCTCCCTCTTGGAGATACTCTTTAATTACTGCTATTCTAAAGGAAAATAAAAACTCAACGTTATGCAGTCCATATAGACCTATTTCACTTCTTAACAATGATTATAAAATCTTTATATCCATTTTAGTAAATAGGATCAAGAAATCCTTAATAAACATCATACATGAAGATCAGTCAGGTTTCATTTGCAACAAACAAACACAGGACAACATTCAAAGGATTCTCACTCTTATGGATGTTATTAAAAGAGACAACCAAGAGGCTTTTCTAATCGCCCTTGATATTGAAAAATCATTTGACACATTACACTGGGACTTTCTTTTTAAATCACTAGAAATGTTTGATTTCTCCTCTCAATTTATACATTTGATAAAAAGTTTGTATAATAACAACATTGCTTATGTAAAACTTGGTCCATTTACTTTGGAAGCCATAAAAATCACCAAAGGAACTAAACAGGGATGCCCTTTGTCTCCTATTTTATTTGCCTTAGCCATTGAAATATTTGCAATTACTATTCGTCAATCTCCAAGAATAACTGGTATTGAAATACATGGACAATTCAACTCTAAAATCATGCTTTGTGTAGATGACATTCTCCTAACTTTGAGAATTTCAGAAGATTCTCTCAAAGAATTAGATTTACAAACTGCTAAATGTTATGTTAATTCAGGTTTAAGAATAAGTAACAAAAAATCCAGATACATGATATTAAATAGAAAACATAACAAACATCTTCACTCAAATCGCATAATTGGCACATTACTATCATCTGTAAATTACTTAGGGATACCTTGTGTGATAACATAAATACAACCATAACCACAATTTATACAAACATCTTATCCACTATAAAATCACTAATAGAAAAATGGAACACATTGTTTTAAAATTTTGATGCCAGACTACAATTAATAGAAATGGCCTTACTCTCAAAGATAAATTATATTGTCCAAGCCATTCTTATGTCTCCTAATAAAATGATATTAAATGACTATCCCCGGGATTCATGAACCTTGCGCCAGGCGCCCGCATAGCGTTGGCGTTATAACGCCAAATATGGCTGCTGAGCGATTCAGGTATGAATGAATTCCACGTGCACTACCGGCGTGCGCCGGACCGTCTCCGCCCCCCGGCGTAGGTATGCAAAACACACTGTGTGCGGTTGTGCACCATGCAAATGAGGGCAATAGCGATCCACGAAGTGGCGCAGGCGTAGCGTAAGGGCACGGCAATGTAAACCAAAAAAAACGGTTTACATTTGCCCAAACATACCGGAGGAGTAACGGAAGGCTGTCAAAGTCAGGTATCATATAGGTGCAATATGCCAATGTGGAAAGGCACCGAGAATGTCCAAAGAAAATATGCACAAAATGTAAAAAATGACATAAATGGCACGTACATAGAAAGAACAGCAGACCCCCGGGATGTGTGCACAGAAGTTGTAAAGCAATGAAATAATATGATAATGTCCGAAAAGAGCATTAGAACACAAATCAGCTGCACAGCCACCACACACCATAGTATGTATGTAAAGCTGCAACCCCAGCGCAATGGTTGTCAAGGAGTGGAGGCGGTGTCCGGCGCCGTAACCAGGTATTAGTAGTCAATTCCATGCAAATGAGGCAGATAATAGTGAATCGCAAAAACGGCGCTAGCGTAAGGATGGAGCAAACGTAGCGGTACTACACCGAGGAGTGGCCTACACCAGATACATGTCAACCACACAGGGTGTGCCACCGTGGGAGGAAGGATATTGAGGACAGCAAATCTCGGCTGTACAATGCACATCACAACATCATGACTGTCGTGTTAGGAAATAGATGCGCTGACAGTAAAGAATGCGCTGTACAAATGCATGTGCACGAGGATGACTACGTTCCCGAAACCAGTCATGTGACGGCCTCACCACAACAACCAGGGATATAGGAAGGTAATGGAGAATACGAGGAAATGCGGAAGCAGTGTAAATGTATCCGTAACGAGCAATTAACACCAATCAATGCAGGAAGGGCAAACGCCGTCAGCTGATAAGTCTGCATGCAGACTCCTGCAGAACGGGAAAGGGGAGGCATTTGAGAGCAAAGATAATAGGGGATGTAGTAGAAATGCAAAGATCAAAGAACCGAAAT
>NC_056730.1:796581344-796631344 GCF_019279795.1 Protopterus annectens
CTTTGTTTAAATACATAAATCCCACAATTGTGGGCTTATAAGCTTCGGTTTTCAGTTTTAGGTAGCGCACCCGTTTGCTGGTGTGCGCTACAGTTAAACACATAAATCCGTGAAAAAAAAAAGTTATATAACTTTTTTTGCAACATTTCATGCCAATGGCCACATATTTGGCCATTGGCATGCTTAATATAACAAATGCACCTTTATTTGGAGCTGACATAGCTCCGTTTTAATTTTGCAGAAATGTACTCAGTTGTCAGCTGAGTACATTTCAGAAGCAACACGCCCGTTACACGGACTGGTTTGGCTTCGTGGATCGCTCACATACCTCATTTGCATATCTTGGAGCTGCAAATGAGGTATTGAGCATTTCACGCCCATGTAAGAGACGTGTTAGCTGTCTCTTACACGGAGATTTGGGCTGTTGCTGAATCAGGAGGCTTACACGGAGGCTTACACTACTCTTGAACTCCGTGTAAGCCTTCCTGAATCTGGCCCAACGTTGAAATTATAAATGAGCTATTTGTGGTTTCAGAAATATTTCAGGTTCTTGGAGATGTGCTATTTCACATATAAAACCAGTAAGACTAATTCTAGTAGGATGAAAATTTTGAAAACTATCTTCATGCTATTACTTTTTTTCATCATCAAAAACTGGGTAGATCTTGAATATTTAAACTGGGCATCATTTATTAAGATAATCCAATATTCTAAAGGCTTCAAATTTTTGACAATCAGTTCATCAATAAAAAGTTTATGGTTACTGATTTCAAAACAAATCTTAAGATCTCTTAACTCATAATGATTAATATTAAACATTCCCCCAGATTCTCTATAGCTTGCACAGCATGAAAGATTAGTGCAGGAGCTCAAGCAGGCAATATGTCTGCCGTGCGATCCAGAAACATCCTGCAGGGGTGTGCAAGAGCGCTCCTGCACTAATCCTGCAGGGACTATGCCCTTGTATGTAAATCATCCCATTTGCAGGAGAAATCTATGCAAATGAGGTGATTTTGCAATCCAGGAATCTTGCAACCATCTGTGCAGGACTAGTTCTATCTGCAGAAATGTACTCGGTTAGTAACCAAGTACATTTCTGCAAAATCCTAAACAGAGCTGTGACAGCTCCAAATAAAGGCTGCATATCATGTAGTAAGCATGCCAATGGCCAAGTATAAGGCCATTGACATTGCAAACAGTAAAAAAAAAAATCAACTTTTATTTTTTTTAGCCAATCTCGGCTGTTTAAGCGTAGGGCAAATGGGATCGGGGGGAAATAACAAAATTAATCTAAATTAAGCAATCTAACTAAATCAGTATTCTGCCATGCAAGTCAATGCCAGACAGAAGACAACATGGCCAGTGAGTAGTGGTTGCTAAGGGGGGAGGCTCAGTGTGAGACATGTAACTATGCATTAGCAGGCAATCCTATGCAAATGAGGGGAAGGATAGGGAATCCCAGTTTTCCCCAGCATGTGAGTCAGGTCCCAACAGTGTAAGTGTAGGAATAGCTTGGTGCAAGCCTAGGAGTTAGGTGACATCATGGGGGTGTGTGTCAGGCATACTGTAAGTGGACTGGAGCCCTGTGGTTCAGGTTTGCTCCTAGCTTAGCACAGCTAAGCAAGGGGGTGTATCTAAACCTGCCTAGCACTCTTTACAAAGCCTAAACAGGTGAGCATGCAGTGCACTGGGTTTTACAGGAAGAAAAAAGAAGTTAAACCAGCAAATAAAAACAATGTGCACATTTAAGCACTCTGTGTGGTGCACACCTGGGGTTAAGCAGGAAGGCAATGTGAAGGGAAAGCAGCAGTAGGAAGGTAATCAAGGAGAACCAGCTTAGCTGGCAGGTGAAATGTAACAGAATCAGCCAATTACACAGGCAGCAGACCAGCCCAGCCCAGAACACTACTATAACCTATGCAAACACCTTCCCCTCTGGTTTTTCCCACACTTTACACCACCAGTGTGAACAAGTGGGGAACTTTTAACACTCAAAACAGCAAAATGATAGGGGTTGAAATAGCTATCATACAACAACTTGTGGAAGAGGCTAGGGGTGGTGAGGATGTGAATGCTGTTGACCAACCCACAGTAAGGAGACGTAGAAGAGTGTACAGACCCAGGGTAACCTACCAGGGGCTACATGAGATGGAGGTAGTGGAGCACTATAAGGTGGACAGGAACCTCCTACAGCAAATTGTTGAGCTGTACCAGCCATGCCTGACACACAGAACTAACAGAGCGGAACCCATCCCAGTGGATACCAAGGTATATGTAGGCTGATGAATGCTAGCTACAGGTACCTTCCAAAGGCCAACTGGGGATATGATGGGGATTTCACAGGCATCAGCATCCAGGGTACTCCAATAGTACCTGAATGCCATGTTTTCCCCAGCATGTGAGTCAGGTCCCAACCGTGTAAGAGTAGAAATAGCTTGGTGCAAGCCTAGGAGTTAGGTGACATCATGGGGGTGTGTGTCAGGCATACTGTAAGTGGACTGGAGCCCTGTGGTTCGGGTTTGCCCTAGCTTAGCACAGCTAAACTAGGGGGTGTATCTAAACCTGCCTAGCACTCTTTACAAAGCCTAAGCAGGTGAGCGTGCAGTGCACCGGGTTTTACAGGAAGAAAAAAGAAGTTAAACCAGGAAATAACAACAATGTGCACATTTGAGCACTCTGTTTGTGTGGCGCACACCTGGGGTTAAGCAGGAAGGCAATGGGAAGGGAAAACAGCAGTAGGAAGGACAGGGACCTCCTACAGCAAATTGTTGATCTGTACCGGCCATGCCTGACACACAGAACTAACAGAGCGGAACTCATCCCAGTGGATACCAAGGTATGTGTAGGCTGATGAATACTAGCTACAGGTACCTTCCAAAAGCCAACTGGGGATATGATGGGGATTTCACAGGCATCAGCATCCAGGCTACTTCAATAGTACCTGAATGCCATGTCAGCACATGTCGGTGAGGAAGTATATTTCCCCAACATGCGTGAGGCGTTGGCAAGCAATATGCAACTGTTCCACCAAATAGCAGAATACCCTGCGGTAGTGGATACTATAGACTGCACACACACACATACACATCAAAGCACCAACCAGAGAGCAAGGTAGGGTCTACATCAACTGCAAGAGCTTCCCCTTCATCAACTGCCAGGACATGTGTGATGACCAGGGCATAATAATGAATGTGTGTGCTGGCTACCCTGAAAGCTATCACGATTCCCACATCTGGCATCTGACACAGCTGTACCAGAGATTTGCCAATGGGTCATCTATGACGGTCACCTAGTGGGGGATGCTGGATATGTACTGGAGCTGTGGCTGATGACACCCATCAGAAATGCACACCCACCCGAACAAGAACTCCATAATGAGGCACATGCACAGACCAGAATTATAGTAGAGCATGTGTTTGGGATGCTCAAGTCACAGTTCTGGAACCTGGACACATCTGATGGAGCCTTGCACTACTCACCAGCTACATGTACCCACACTGTCCTTGTATGTTCCATGCTACACAATATGATCTTGCAGAAACAGCTGCAGCAGGAACAGCACGGGGCAGGGCCACACAGCCACCTACCATTGCCAAGGCCTGCACAGGCACAGGGTGACTTGGAGGAGGAACAACCTGTGCCTGCCTCAGTAGGCAGAAGTAGGCATGCCCAGTATGCCCTGACCTTGGCAAAGAGGCAAGGCATAACACATACACTGACACAGGAAAGACCCAGGGAATAACACCTCTCTCTGACTCTCACATACAGTAAAAGGGATGCCAAACATTGCACCACCTGTGCTTAACCATGTGTAGGGAGTGTACTATGTGCATCCGTCATAGGCTGCCCTGCAGCACCACCCTCAATACTAGGACACCCACAAGGTAAATGACTCACACATGCCAGTCAGGAGAGTTCACATACCCAACAACAGTCACAGCCAGCAGGACAGGTGTAGACAAACACAACCAAAGGCTGTGCTATGGCCTCTGAATGAGGCCTATGGGTAACCACCCCCCAGGCTTACACAGACAGACTACAGCAGGTCAGGCAGTGGGATGTCAGTTCTGATGGATAGGATGTCAGAAACTAATATGTAGGTAATTAAAAGCTAAGATCTGTAGTACAGTGGTATGCTTCTAGTCAGCACAATAGGTAACACTACAGACTGAAATTGAGTACCCGACATACCAGTACAGTCCTAGCAAATGTGTACAAGTGTCAGGTGTGCCCCCCATCCTATGTAGAAATGTAGTCACAGTCAGGTGTGCCCCCCCAATCCTGTGTAGAAACGTAGAAATAGTCAGGTGTGCCCCCCCATCCTACGTAGAAATATAGTAACAGTCAGGTGTGCCCACCAAGCCTGTGTAGAAATGTAGAAATAGTCAGGTGTGCCCCCCATCCTATGCAGAAAAATAGTAACAGTCAATGCCAAATGATCAACGGATACCCTGCAGAGACAGCATGCTACCTGTACGTGTACAACACAAAGATCAGCACTGCAGCACAAACTACCTTGACTCGATCCACTCATGCAATACAGATGGCCATACTGGGCATGCCTACACAGAGAAATGAAGGCAGTGTCAGTCAACAACATACAGAAAGGTCATATTGGGTATGCTCACACACTTAAACACATGAAGACCATGTCTGTAAACACCAATGGACCAGACATATCTGGCAGCCACAGATGTTAGTGCAGACACTCCTTAGTATGCACCACCCATGCTTTGCACACACAGTGGATAGGAATGCAGGCATATATGTAAGGATAACACGCTATAGTAAGCCAAAGGTAGATGTACATAGATGTGTGGAAGATGGTGAATGTGACAACAAGCCATCCAGGCCTGTTCCACAAAGCACGCAGCCAAAGGGCCACAACCACACAAGGGTCAGATGTCACTCACTGCAGATACTAGCCACTGCTATCTTTCAGCATTACAGAGTATGTGGTCAACGTGCCAGCTGTTCAACATGCCTGTTCAAGGAAGTAGTCATCTAGCAGCTGTATACATGTATCTTTGAAATATGACACAGGTTGTGCCTGCATGTGGTGTGTCGACCCCTAGATGAATGGGTTATGGCCCATGGACACACACTGCCCTCCCCATATCCCCACTCTGACAAGCATGTTGAGGTCCTCCACTGTGAAATACACCTTTGGGAGCACTTTAACCCAATAATCTCTGTGGCACGTCCCATAACTGCATACTGCTGTAGTGTGAGAAACTAGTTAGGTAGGAATTCGACCCCTAGCTTTCACAACTCTGTGTGTGTGTCTGTCTGTGTAAAGAGCAATGCTTTTTAGCATGGTCACACTCCCTACAATTGAAATTCTCTACTTTGGTAAGGCTGCTCATGACTTCCACCTAGAAATATACCTCTGGGAAGGTTTCATCCCAGTCATCTCTGTGGCATGTCCCATAACTGCGTACTGCTGTAGTGTGATAAAACAATTAGATAGAAGTTCTAACCCCAGCCTTGGCAAGTGTGTGTCTGTCTGTGTAGAGAGCAATGCTTTTTAGGGTAGTCACACTCCCTACAACTGAAATGTTCTACTTGGGTAAGGCTGCTGATGTCATCTATCTAGAAATACACCTCTGGGGAGGTTTCAGACCAGTAATCTCCGTAGCGCGTGCCATGACTGTGTACTGCTGTAGTATGATAAATAGGTTATGTCGGTGTTCTAATCCCAGACTTGGCTACAACCCATGTTCAGGACATACGGTGAATATATATGTACATATGATTATCCAGATATCTATATAGATAATTACACATGTACATATTGGCATTTATAGATGGGTGTGTATGTGTACATAGATATGCATATATACACCCAGATATATACATATACAGAGCATTATATGTCTACACATATACAGATAGTGAAACATATGCACATATATATATACCACGCTGCCATTCCTGCCAGCAGTCAACTGCTGTTGTACTCCCCACATATACGTGGGGCTGGGGCCATTTATGTGAGGGCTTCACCTACATAATACATGTGTGCCCATATGCACTCCAGAGGCCAGTGTGTATGTAACAGTGGTATATGGCCCTGTATTATTGAGTCTAGGGGGGAGATGCACCATACATAACCTAGGCTGTTACAAAATGTGGGGGGTATCAGGTGTGAGCTGCTGTAAGGTATCTGGATGTACAGTACCATACATTTCACCTATCTTGACATTACTTACATAAAGTGGGTTGCTGCAGGCCTACTGCCTCCTGCCATACAGACTCTTCTGTTTGCCAGTGTGCCTGTGATGGTGTCAGTTATGCCTTGTTATGTATCAGTTACATCCCATTTGGCCAATTGAAGTCTGTACCACCTAGTGATTGTGTACAGTGTGTAGATAGGGGATGCTGGACTATACACCTGTATCACTTACTGCTGATTGTGTGGTATCTTCTGGCCCAGTCTGACATTATTATTTTATGATTTAAAGGGCTTGGTCTGGTCAGGAACAGTTGAGGACCTTTCCAGACTACTGTGTTAGTATGACTGTTTCACAGTTGCATTACTCTGTTTATATGGATGTTAGTGTCTGAACAACTATATGACATGACATATACATCGGTAATAGTACACAAATAAAGGTATTCAATTTCTGCAAACCTGTGTGTGGTGTTTTATCCTTTGACCTCTCTGTGGTTATATATTGCAGGCAACATATGTCATTTGTATGGATAGTATCTTACTGTACATATCTCTACGTGTGTATGTGTAGTCACATGTATATATATATATATATATATATATATATATATATATATATATATATATATATATATATATCTGTATCTGCATATATGTGTCTGCGTATATGTGTCTGTGTATATGTATCCTGGGGATGTTGATAGCTTCCACATTTTACATTTCCTATGGGAGCCAGACTGTACTGCATGATATGTTACCACTGCCAGCCTAACATCATACAGGTGGGATGTAGTACTGTTAGCATCTTGTACCCATGTCGTGTCAGGACCTGGTTATAGGATCTGCAATCCTCGGTAGTGTATTGCAGGGTGGGCATGTTTGGCTGTGGGGGGGGGGGTGGATATACCTATTTGTACAAGATGTATATTGTTTGGGGGTCTCTCAACCCCCATTATTGGTGCATGTGGATATTTATGATTTAGTTAATCTTCATTTATATCTACACATGTATGTCCATTTATACCTATATGGATCTATATATCTGCTTACATATATATAACTATGTCCGTATATGCCTACATAGATATATATCTGCTTACATATATGTAGCTTGCTGTGTATATGTAGACATATATGTGTAGACATATATATGTGTCGATGTAGGCATTTGCATGTATATATGTTCATATATATTTCTAAATATATATATATATATATATATATATATATATATATATATATATATATATATACACATCTACATATATAGATATGTTGTATCTATGTAGATATTAATATATTTACACACACATACATCTAGATGGTATACATTCTCTGTACTGTTGCATGACGGGGCTGGATGATATGTTTCTGAAAACATCAAATTTGCACATATCTGGTATTCCTTAGTGGTAAATCACTTTGTCTATGGTGTGCAGTGTCCTGGGTTCGAGCCTTGCAGAAGCTGTTTATTTTGTTGCTGGGCAGAACACGGGCCACTGGATGCAGAGTGATTAAGGCACTTTAAAGCAGTTGTAAGAGGGTTTGAGTGGGTTTGCATGGAGGTAAGCACTGCTAACTTCCAGTTACAGTTTCTTATATTCAGTTAGCTTCTAAATTGCTTAACCTGTGTAGGCAGTGCTTACCCCTGTGCAAACAGGCTTAGACTCACTTACTGTTGCTTAAAAGTGCTTGCTCCCACTTACCCCCACGCTAATTTCTTTAAAAGAAAAGAAAAAAAGGGTTGATAGGAAAGTGGTGAAAAAGGGGCACAAAGAGGGAAAGACAGTGGGGAAAATAGCTATGGATGTGCAGTAAGGGTGTAGGGAAGGTCCGTAGCTGCCCATTTCTTCTACAGCAACACCTGTGCATATACACTGAATTTAGAGGCAGATTTGGACACTCAAACCCCTGGGAGAGGGGTGAGGACAACAATAATAATTTGTGATGCCAATTAGACTGGATAATATGTGTCCAGTGGACACATGTGTGAAATGGACAGCTATGTATGGGGCGAGATTTTTTTTGTGGGAACAGATTGCCCTTTTTTTCAGGTGAGAGTGGGATGCTAGGGAGTGGTAGTAGGTATATTTGGGGAGGTAGGTTGGGTAGGTTAACAGACAAGACACACAAGACACATACAGGGGCAGTATATGACACATGTTGGGGGTAAAAACCTTAATGGGGAGGGTTGTTGGGATATCGGAAGCCCACAAGCCCCATAGTGGTAACAGTGGGACTGAGGTCTCCACTCATGGGCAGTCACCACTGCACCTTCACAGCCCCAAAGGTGGCTGTGCTGGGGGCTGAGTCACAGAGCCAGGCTGACTCTCTAATCATGACACATGGCCTTCAAGCTGGTGTAGGAGATCACTGAACTGCACGTTGATTGCTCTACGTAAAACGACACCGACCTGGTGACGGGTGACAGATGCCTGTCATGACACATGGCCTTCAAGCTGGTGTAGGAGATCACTGAACTGCACGTTGATTGCTCTACATAAAACGACACCGACCTGGTGACGGGTGACAGATGCCTGTCTGCACCCACTCCCGGGGGGGAGGTGAGCCCCATCCCCTGAGGCGGTTACATCCAAAGGTGGTGCAGGTCCAATGGATAGGGAGGACCAGGGTTGGGCCCCAGACATGCTGGTTCCCAGTGCCTTGGCCAACTGAGGTGGGACAGTTGGGTCCGCTGGGACCAGCCTTCCCAAGCGTGCTATAGTGTTTAGATTTCATCATCACATATAGGTTAGTAATAGTTAACACATTCCAGGGTTAGGTATAACAGCATCCATAGATATTCCCATTAACCCAGACACCAGATACGGAACAGTTACATAGCAAACAAAACAGATGCATATATGGGACCGCAGTGGTAATAAGAACAGCATGCAGGTACATAGATGGCACCATGCCAACACTGTTGGAATAATTCAATATGGCACATGCATGGGAGCAATTAAAATATTTATCAAACAATTGGATATTATCAGAGTCAGTACATACCAGTTGCAGTGGGTATGTTGATTATTGTTGAAGATAAGGTGGGAAGAGAAAAGGCTGTCAATTAACGAGTAGTATATTCCTGTCTTCCACATTACTTTCCTAGTCATTGCTATTATCTGTACATTACAAGTCTTACTACACTACCCTATGCCTTGTTTTGGTCAGTGATATGGCTTTTGTCATCATTACACATGAACTGGTTCTACCTGCAGTATACACCTCTTACCTGGTTTACCTGTGGAGGGAATGTTTGTTAACACTGACTGTTTGCATACATATGCCCGGATTCCAGGTTGATGTTTTGCACTATGCTATCCATCTCATGCTGGTGTGCCTAGACATATCTAAAATATTGCCCTTTTCCACCTTTAGTGACCTGACACACACATACACATGCTTTCCTACACAGTTATATGATGTAGCACAGTCTGGGTGACAGTGACCAGAGACACTTTTGTTATTCAGAGAAACTGCAACACTCACAATCCCCTACAATTCCAGGGTGGACAGTATCAGTACAGGTTATATTGGTCTGTATTTCTCAGCACAGAGTTCATATCCAATGTACCTGTGGGAGCCATGTTTGATAGCACTACCTGAATGTTGCCACACAAAGTTCCAGATTACACAGCTTGACAACATGGGCGTGTAGATAGGCCATACTTGAAATATTACTTTCCTAACAGTTTCAGGGGTTGCTACAGTGACAGATATGTTCTCATGATGGTTGCCAATCACTTGTATTCCCTGTTTGCTGGCTACACATCTGGGATCATCCCACAGACTTACCAGGGGGACAGGGGGACAGGCAGCAGATATGGGCACATATACTGGACATTCTGGCCTCATGTGTACAGTTGTAGGGTATGAATCTGTATGCAGTCTACTTCCACTCCCAGGATTCAGATCATGGCTGTATCTGCTACAACTTAAACACTGTCCATCACAGTTGTGTCTGCTATATTGATATTGCTGTATATCTCCAATCTGATTTCTGTCTTATTAATCCCTTGTGCTTATACATTCTGACCTTGTATAACAACACTCTTATACAGAATTCCTAGACAGTTATATGCTGTAGGACAGTGTGGGTGACAGTGATGTGTAATACCTCATTATTCAGAGCAACTGCATATCATTCTTGTATTTCTGGGCACAGTGTTGGTATCTGACAGATCTGTGGGAGGAATGTTTATTAGCACTACCTGAATGTTCCAACACACAGTCCCAGGTTCCACATTACTATTATGCACATACATCTCACTCTGTTACTGTACACACTCTGACCACAGCTTAACAATTTGGGGTGTAAATGGGACATATGTGGCTTCTTAGTCACATAAGTTATTGGGGAGTTGCTAGTGTGCCAGGTTTGTTGTCATAGATGTGTGTCAGTTGTATTTCCTGTTTGTTGCCTATACGTCTGGGTTCATCACACTGATTTCCCAGGAGGACAGGTTGATAAGCAATAGATATGGGCCACTTTAATAGACATTCTGGACATATATGTACAGTTGTGGAGGATGATTCTGTATGCAGACTACTACCACTGGCAGGATTCAAACGGTGGCTGTGTGTGCTAAATAAACAACAGTTCACATCTCAGTTGCATGCTCTATTCATTTTTTGTCTGCATGTTCCCTGTTTACTGTTTATGTGTCTCTCAGTTCTACTAACTGGCCTCTGGGGATTACACCTGTCATATACAGCCATTCCTACACATTTAATTTATGGTGCATGGTGTGGGTAACAGTGCTTAATACTATAGTACTATTACATGAATGCAAATCTACATTACCATATGATACCAGAATATACACATGCAGTCCAGTAATTAGAGTTGTTTTGTCAGGATATTACATTTTTATTGCCATACAAACAATATGAGACTCTCCCTGCCATATTCTCTAGTGTATGTAGTACTTTCCTTGAACAATACAAGTTTAAAACTAGCAATGAATTTACTATTACTTTTATTTTTATTTCCTATGACAGAAAAAGCATGAGTATTACTGACCTGCCTCATGTCGCAACCATGCCAGGTGGCAGATATGGGCCTCCTGGTTTGCGGCCCACTCCATTGCAGCTGTGAGGGACATAAGAGGAATATTTATCTATACCTAACCATGATATACCTGAGATGGCACTTATTACACACATACTGGGGTGATACTTACACACGTCTGGACCATCCCCTGATGCTCTAGCCTCTTGGAGTCACTCCTCCAAGAGGTCCCCCTTCCACCACTTCAGGTCGGTATAGTGGTGCCTGACCTGCTCACCAGTTCGGGGTATGCCAGTGGCACTGGTGAGGTCACGGGCGAGATGGTCCTGGCCTCTGCCTTATATTGGGAACCCTGGTACTGGCCCTGCAGCAGTGTCTGTGCATGGTCTTTAACTAGGAGTCATGCCATGACCTTAGACTCCTGGATGCACCAGCGCTGCACCTGGAAGTGCACTCCTTCTCCCCTTACTGCTATAGTGCCTGCAATGAGAAGCTACAACCAGTTATGAAATGTATTCCCGCCTCTTGGATTTAAGTAGGTCCAATTTCCCACACTTTTCCGTGATTGGCCAGTTTTGAAAAGGCTAAGCTATGGGTAAACCTGCTTACCTAAGGTTGGCATTGTTTAAAGGGGTATACCACTGGGCACAAAGAGTTAGCTGGTCTACACATTGCTCACACCTCCTAAACTGTCTTGTGCAATGCTTAGCATTGCTTACATTAGACATTCATTATAATGCCTTTTTGGCATTGTGTTATTATTCATTACACCTTATATGTAGGCCTGGTATCCCTGATTGATGTGTACGTACACTCTGTGGGGTGCTTGTGTTTTATTGGGGACTTCAACACTCTATTACAATTACACCTCACTTCTGGGCTTACTGCTGTACTCCAGTTCACATATTTATGTTATGTAGTGGGTTATGGCACATATGACTGTATAATGATGCCTTTTACAGGTTCAGTTTGATTATACTATGGTGAGGACATGTATACTACTACCTCATTCTTCTGTGCTTCTGTGATGGCTTGGTGGATAACTACTGGGACTATGGTGTATAGGGTCCTGGGTTCGAGATCTCCATAGTTGTTTATTTTGTTGATGGGCAGAACAAGAGCCATTGGATATAGAGTGAATAAGGAACTTTTGAGCAGTTGTAAGCGGGTTTGCATGATGGTAAGCACTGCTAACCTGCCGTTACATCTGCTTACAGAGAGTTAGCTTTAGAATTGCTTAGCAAGTGTGGGCATTGCTTACCGACGCGCAAATAGGCTTAAGGCCACTTACTAGTGCTTACATATGCTTACTACTGCTTATTTGTGCTTAGACCTGCTTACTAGTGCCTTATTCATTATGATACTGACACCTCACATGTACATTTACTGCAGTAGTCCAGTTCATAAATATATGTTATTTAGTGGGTTATGCAACAAAAATATTGGTCATAACGTGCTTTGCCATGTAAAATAGAATGTGCTGCAGTGGAACTCGAACCGGGAATGTCTGCTTGTTAGGCAAATGCTCTGCCGTCTACACTATTGCTGTGCTGCGTCATTTGCATATATCTTCCTTGTTATCCTCTTCAGCCTTTTAAGCTGCTTTAACCATAGCTAAGTGATGGGCACCCCCACACACCTATGGCTAGCTTCAATCGGATTTAAAAAAAAGTAGTTTTTCTTCATTTTATTACTACATTCTGTTGCTATTATACACAAGGGGGACTGTCGGTGGGGATATGCGGTCACCTGTGAGCGGTCATGCTCATTGCATACCCCTTTCCACTGTTCTACATTGTAGGGGCATGTTTATTCTGAGAGCTCTGCTCTTAGACACGCCCCCTGCACTCTTACACGCTATGAGTAAGCCTAGGAGCTTGACCAGCACGCCTTATTAATATGTATGGTGCGCTGCCATCCTGCTCCTAAACGTTGCTTCCATGCAGGACTAAGCTAGTCCTGGCATGGAAGTTTAGTAAATCTGGGGGATTCTCATTCTCATTATTCTAATCTTCTTTGGTTTAACTAATTTTCTATTAACTGAACATCAAATATTCCAGTCTTCAGTCTGATATCTTTTCACCATCTGTTTTTGTTCTTCCTGCCTTCCTGATAAACATTTATTCTGCCTTGTCTGTAGTGTATGTAGTTATAATTGTTATGAATTAAGCTTTGTATTTTGTTCCTTTTATTTATTTTACTGTTTTGAATGTATTGTTATAACATGAGGAATACAAATAATATGTTACCTGATTACAAAAAAATTCTGTGAGGAAGAGTTAAATGATGTGCACCAACTATTTTCTATTTGCTGCTGACTGCAGGGATTTGTCATGTGCTTAACTGTCCCAAGATGAAGGGCATGCAGTGGTGTAAATTATGTTTGTGAGCATCTCACCCATGAACCATTAATAAGTACCTTCCAATTAGTGCATGTGCATGCTTGTGAGGCATTAATGTTGCTTTCCAGTATTTATTAAAGAGAAGCATTGTGCTGAAAAAAAAGCTCTACCCAAAGATAGATAAGCTGAACATTGACTTCTCAAGTGTACATCACCAGGAACCCATCCAACTTTTAGAATATTTAGCAGATGTGTTGCTGACATTAAACAAAAAAATACTTAAGGATTTGAGGAATAGAAGACCGAGTTGAGTATACTTAAAAAAATACTATAAACATATAGGAGTATAGTTTATGAAAGAGATGGTCCATCACTACCTTTCTTACACCACTATGAGCAATCATTATTCACAGAACAAACTACAGTACTGCACAACAATGCTAGTATTCTGTTTTCTTAAATCACACACAGGAGTGGCTGGTATGCTAATACATTTGACACACTTCTGTGCTTGGAAAAAAGGTAGCTCTGTGTAGCCTGATAGCTCTACAAAGTGTTTCTGTATAAGCTGCTTACCCCATAGCTCACCTTACAAGGCAGCTACAGTAACAACGTGCTATGGTCTGTTGTATTCTAATAAGGTAGCACTGAAACTATGGGGAAAAAGAAGAAATAAAATGTAGACAATTAAAAAAAGGAAAATTACTTGGAATAACAGCAGATAAGGCTGCTTTTTAAGACTATTACAAGAGAAGATGCCAGTTTAAGGATAACTAAAATATAAAGCTACATAAGACAGAAAATGTTTGACAAAAGTGTACTGGAGAAAATCATTGTAATGTATTTTACTGCTATCAGCAAAACTAAAGGGGTTCTGGAATGCAGTTCAGAAAAAAAATATGTCATTGTGAAGAGTTAAAAGATATAAATATCTGTGTGGATAAAGTAAGTGGTATATAAAAGCATTGTTGCTTTCTCATGCAGTTCTTATGGATTGTCATCCATGAGACAGTTTGAGGTTTGCTTGCATTTTAGCAAAGTGTTTTTCTCATAAGAACCTTGTTATAACACGAAGGATTATAACAAAGACTTTGATCATAGCCAACTTATGAGCTTGATATATGAAAGCCAAGAATTTCACTTCCAGAGCAAAGCTTGAGAGGTGAAATTCTTGGTATCCATTTGAAAAACACATTTTGAAAACACATAATAATGTTCTTCATATGTATCACTGCTGCAGTAGCCTTGGCTATATGGCTTATATCCTGCCAAGGATATAACACCCAGCCAGCTCCCTATGCTTCAGAGCACCTTCTACACAAACAAACTGTCAAGCAGCTCAAGCTGAGCTGACTAAAAGACAAGTTTGGTCACAAAGCTGTTGAGCTTTACTGTTGCTATAGAGTCCACTTGTCTGAGGGTTTTAAAAGGTCAGCTTCCGCTTTCCTTAGCTGGGCAGATAAGTTCCCTATAGGGAAAAAAAACATCCTATTTTTTACTGTTGTTTTGTTACTTTCCTCTTCAGGAAAGTTATTTTAAAGCTAGGAGTGTTGTGTTTTAATGGATTGTCTCCAGACTGCAACCTTACTTTTAAACGGAATACTCATTTCTGTCAGTTTAGAAGTAGTGTTAATGAACTGATAAGACAATTTCTGTGGAGAAATGATGTTAATTTTCTATTGTGGGGCTGCCATAGTGCTTGAAAGTGCTTTTTACTGTGTTTCCTCTGTAAAAAAAGTAACTTTTGTAGACTGGTATCTCTACTGGCATTGCTGCTTACTTTTCCAAGGATAGAGACACCATTTTTGGCTTTAACATAGAACAGATTGTCAGTCCCATGGTTGGTCTTTCTTCCAGCCACTAAAAAAAAAAGTTAAACAAACAACACTTGCCACCACAGCAAGCTAGCAATTTTCCTCAGCCGCAAGCAGGTGTCTCTGCTGTGGCCATTTGTTCTACCTCAGACAACTCTTCTTTTGCGCTAGATCCCTCTGGCATAGAACCTACAGCTACTATGGACCAGGGGTTAGCCACATCTTTTACAGCTCTTGGTGTCCACTTAGTGGGCAAGGGAAACCCACTTTTATTGGCCCTGGGAAATGGAACAAGTATTCTGTGTCCATCCTAGGAGAAGCAGCATCTGCCATTAGTAACTCAGTTGGCTTCATTTTTACAGTGAAAAAGAAACAGAAAACCAAGCATGTATCTATTATTCATCAAATTTCTTTGGATAGTAGTTTACTGGGACTGGGTCAGGGTTTGATTCACACTGTTGATCCATCTTGTACAGTAGTTTCTGGCAAAAGAAAGAGGGATGCCTCCTTTTCTGAAAAGATTCATGATTCTGAATCTGAACAAGAAGATGCAAGCACAGATTCAGGGTTTTGCCCTCATATTTCTGATTTAGACTCAGAGGAGAGCTTACTCTCTGATTCTCCCAGTAGGGGGTTCTCTTTCTCTGAGAATCCTGCTAGAATGTCCCAGTGCTTTTCACTTGGAGAACATTGAGGTTTCTGAGTCCCTCAAAAAATACTATTTGTCACAGAAGGATTTTTCAGAAACTACGCCCATTCCACCTGTCCTGTCTGCTTTAGAAAATTTGTGTCTTACTGCCTGCAATTTTCCATATAGTCAGCTAGCTCTCCATAAAAAGGCAGATAGCATGTATAAAGTTTCTCAGTCTATTACATTTTATACACTATTCCCAAATCTGACACAGCAACTATAGCCTTAGTTGACTCTTCTACTGCTAAGCACTTAGTTAATTCCAGTTGTACTCTTTCTAATAAGGATGGAAAATTATTGACAGATGAAAACAAAGTCTATACTTCTGCAACTTTGAATTTTAGAATTTTAAATTGTCAGGCTCATATGTTAATGTTTATTTTTGATATATTGTGATGGGATGAGGAATGTTTTATCTACAGTTTCTTCTTGTGATGAAAAAAATTAGCTTTAAATAACTTAGTTTCCTCTCATTTACTATCATTAAGTTGAGTCACAGGCGGTCAAGTCTTCACATGGTCGACACACATCTGCGAAAGTGAGAATGCAGGATTCCAGTATACCTGACACAAACACTGAACCTTGAAACTCCCTAATGCTCTGGACCCAGGAACAAGCTTTACCATTGGTCCAGAAAGGGGCAAGGTTGGACATCTAATAATATTAGTGTTTGATATTCTGGCATTCACAATGTGGGACTTGTGCAGGTGGAATCAACCCCCTGTATCGTGGCTTAATGATAGCAAGCTATTTCTTTTATTGCACATGTCACTATTCATTGTTTGCAGTATGTGTGTATGACTCTGTTGATACGTCTTCCAGAGCTATAGCCACCAGTAAAGTTTTAAGGAGGTTTGCCTGGCTGCATTCTCAGAACCTCCCAGATGATGTTAATAAAGAGATTTTAATTCTTCCTTCGATAGAGATTTAGTGTTTGGCCACTCTGGTGCAGAGGTGATTAAAAAGTGTGATGAAAGGGCCAAGCTGATTCAAGAAATCTCTAAAATCTCCCAAAACCAAGGGTACTCTGACAAATCTGAATGACTGTTCAAGAGGACTTGTGACCCCCTCCCACCCTGGCCTCTTTTCCCTTCTAGAAAGTATGAATCTCTATTTTTCCTGTATCCCTGGTGAAAATGTATTACTCATCCAGTCAATTCATTCACCCAGACTGGTTTTAAAGGTTGCTAGGGAAGCTCTCTGCTTGACAGGTATAAGTAACATAGAAATGGGGGACACATAGGGTTAGGTATTTATCATGCAATCTGCTGTAGAAGTGATCATGATGGTTTAGGTCTCTAGAACAGATGTGTGCTTTACCACTTTTTCCATTTAGGTGAAGGAGTTCAAAGAATACTGGATCATTCATAGCAAAGAAATCTAAGCAGAGATCATTCCTTAGGTGTCTGTGTGGCAGTGAGTAGAGAGACAGAGCTTTTAGTCTATCAGAGTAGCTAAAACTACTTAGACCTGATATCTTTTGTTGAGGTTTCTCAAGCTGGTTGCTTTAGGTGCCTGGTGATGTACACTATAAAGGGTGTATTATATTCAGTGATTGCACTATTAAGGGTTGAATAAATGGGGACTATAACTTCTTTAGGCCTGGAGAAGTTACTACAAAATACATATTTTGCAAAGTAGAGTGATTTTCTAACCAACACAGAGACATGGTGGTTAAAGGAGAGCGTGTTATCAACATATGTATCCAACTACTTTATCATCATCATCGTCGTCTCATTTTTTTCTATTTTCTACATGGATAGAGGTGTTGTGTCAACTGTTGCCAACTGTCTCTATTCAGTGCCACTCTCCTACCTTCTTCAACACTTGTGCATGACTGCCACAGGTCTCCTTTCACACAATCCATCCACCTCTTTACTGAACACCCTCACTTCCTCTTCCTTTCTTTCTATCTATCCCAAATCTTCTTCATCTTATGCTTTCTGCACATGTGCCTGAACTGCTATAATCTGATTGCTTTGACCTTTTCTGCAATTGGAGCTACTTTAGCTTCTGCTCTTGTGTCCTTAGTTCTTCATCCGATCCACAGTGTGCATCATACCACCCATCTCAGCACTTCATCTCCATCACCTCTAGCTTCTACAGCTGTTCTGTAGTCCTTACACATGCTATTTTAAGGTGCTGTTATTCTTCTTCATCTCCACCTACATCCTCTTTTTCTTGAGGTGCTAGAGCCCTAAGTAATTCCTTGATCTTTTGGTTTTTGCTCCAGTCAACTTCCTGGTCTTCAGCCTGCTGTCTATTGACATTAGAGCCTCCTCTGACCACTGCTTGCAGCTGATTGGGGTAACCTGCTGTGGGCTGACGATTTCATTGGGAATAACTTTCCAATCACTGATTCTACCCCCTGTGCTCTTACCTTACTAGGAGGAAGTCTACCTGAATTGCATGTTGGCACTCATATGTGATCTTCTCTCTTTCTGAACCATTGGCTACTATCAAACCATTTGCCAGAACCATGTAGACCTGTTTTATCTAGCACATCATGCAACTGCTGTTTGAATGCATTATTTCACTCACTGTGGGACATAAGCTGAGATTATGAATACTGTCTTATTATTAGGCTAGAATCTGATTGCCACAGCACACAGTGTATGATTCATTATCTTGAAGATACTGCACACCACAGTAGATGCCCAAAGCAGTTAGTTTATACTTCTCTTCCCAATATAGGCACCACGTAGAATCTGTACTGCCTCCAGCTCCATTCATTGCTGATTTTGGGATGGAAAGAATCAGTATGTTTTTATAGGTAGGAAGAACCCTACAGCGAGAACATGTAAACTCCAAAGAGGCATTTACCGGAGGTCAGGTTCAAACTTTGTACCTAGTACATGGTAGGCACAACCCTAATCATTATGCCATTAGGTCTAATGTACCCAACTCCCTGATGACTGTGTCAAATTTAAGTGGAATGTTATCCTAATGGGATTTCATAACTGCTTAACCCAACCCCCTTTGCAATAATCAGCAAACTTTGTTAGCCATAGTCCCTTGATATCAGCTTCTGCATCACAGATATATATATATATATATATATATATATATATATATATATATATATATATATATATATATATATATATATATCTCTCACATGTTTTAACTATTATTGTAACTGGCACGGAGCTTTTCTCCCCGGGCCTCCGCTGTAAATGGACCTGTTTTCAGTCGGACTATCCTGGCAAACAAATGTAAAATAAATAAATAAAATTAAAAAAAAATATATATATATATATATATATATATATATATATATATATATATATATATATATATACCAAAGAGAAGGGGAGCCAGGACAGATCCTTGTGGGCCAAGACTGGTGACATATTTCTGTGTGTAAAAAATACCCCTATCTTTAACAGTATGGGTTCTGGTAGACAAGCATTTACAAATTCAATAAGCTATCTACAGGTTAATGTTGATCTGACAGTTGAGCAATAATCTCAGGACACAGGATAGCATCAAAGGCCATGGCAAGGTCCAAATAAGCAATGTGGACTGTGTGCCTCTTATCTATGGCCTCAGTAACTTTTTCAAAAAACTCTACCAGATTGAGCAGGCATGATCTTCCTTTTACAAAATGAAACAATCCTATATGTAGGGATAAAAGATCACCTATATCACTGTTTATTAGTTCAGATAAAAATTGCTCTATAACTTTACAAATGGAGTTAGTAAGATTAACAGGCCTGTAATTCTTAGGGTCAGTAGAGGAACCAGTTTATGCATGGACAACTTAACTTCCATTCTTTACTCCTTGTTGACATAACCAGTGGAGATACTTGCGTTGAAGAGTTGATGGAAGGCTTTTGTTAAGTCAGACTTTTTGCTTCTCAGCAGGCATATGGTGATATTGTCAGGACACATGGAAGTAATGCATTTAATTATGGAAAAATGCCAAAAGGGCTTATTCAAATTGATCTCAGCAGGACGGGTGTGAGTATGAAGGAGAAGAGATAAGGGAGGTGAAGCTGGAAGAAAATTTGAAAAAATATTAGCTCTGTTGTTAGAAAAAGAGGTTCCGCTGGAGATACACTCAGTACAGAAATGTAGGTTACTTCTAAGTGTGTTAATATAGCTGAAGGAGGCCTTATTGCTGCCTTTTGAATCAGTTGCAATCCAAACTTATAGCTAGCATTACAGCTCCTAATAGTAAGTATGAAAGACTTATCAATTTCAAATCCCTTTTATAATGATGATGAAGTGCACATCTTTTAGAGATGGCCAGAATTTTTTCTTTGTATTATAGTGATGGGTAATGTGTTAGTTCCACCATGTGGGATTAGTATTAAACTTGCCATTATGCTTACACTGGATTGGTATAGATGCCGCAATGCCTCTAATAGGGAGGTAAATTGATAGAAATAGGCAGCAACCACAATTACAAGTTTTGTTCAGAATTAAGCCATCTGTTGTTGTTAATAACATAAATAAGTAGTAAATAATTGGTTTGGGAATATTTCCTGAATATAGAGGAGTTATTAGCAGCCAGAAAGAAGGTATTCTAAGAAGGGAGTAAAAAGTGGCGTGGTGCAATTGGGAGAAATATTTGTGAGGACAAGATCAAGAATATTAACACCTCTGGTGGGTAGAAGAATAACTTCATCAATTACACTGGCACTCAAAAATCCACAAATTCTGACTGATTTGTCTCTACCATAAATTCAAGGTTACAGTAACTGGTTTCAAGCATTGAGTAGTAAGTTGGTGTCATTCTAGAGGTCCAGTGAGTGTCTATTCCTCATCCTCTCCACCTTTTCTGCTTTAGAAACACCCCTTATTTGCTCCTTTTCTTAAGTGTGAGACTTATATACTACAGATTTACATCTACTACTGCTTTAAACACTGTCTGCTGAGGTCCCGTTTTCCTAGATATATGTGGGCTGGGTTAGAAACAAAGTTGGTGAAAAAGTAATGCATGACTTAAAGCAAACAATGTCCTATAACTGTACTGGTAGGATCTATATACTTCCAGGAATGGTCTGGTGGTGTGAGGAAAAACACGGGTTTGGAGTGGTCAGGAGGTTTATTATTACAGCAATGTTTAAGGAGACTAAATGTGGGTTTTATAAGTGAGAGGCACTATAATATGAAGATTATAACCCCATCTGGTATAGATTCCCTGAATGGGGTTCATCGGATGGACATAGGTGAGGATTTCTTCACTGTTTGGTTTCATCTGCTACTACAGTATCTCCTGTGAGAACAGTGCAATTAGTTTTCTGGTTAAGACATTAAAACGGGATGGTAAAAATGGTATGGTATAGACACTGGGACAGCTAATCCCCAAATGTTGTGTAGGTTATTTCTGAAAAAAGAGGAACAGGCAACAATTTTTATCCAAGGGGAAGCTGGCTTGGTGGATTTAGAACTAAGTACTCATAAAAGAGAGCATGAGTGTAGTTGATGTTCCACAAAAAAGTTATGAAAGTTTGAGAAAATTGGTTACTGCTAGTGATGTGGAAAAGAGATGTACTTACTTGAATGTAATGGAAAACTGTTTACCAACAGGTGGGTGGTAAAGGAAAAAGATACCCTCATCAGTGCAGAATGGAAAAATGATAACAGTAATGAGTGGTAAGGCAAAAGCAAACCCTCATCTGACTTCTTGGTGCAGAAGGATGGAGCTCTGATTGTGACAATGATGACTGGAGATTGATAATCACCTGCAGCAAACAGGAGCCTGGCAATGAGTGGGAGAAGTTTAAGGCTTTGGCTTACTCACCTCTCCCATGAAGGTGTGAGAGTAGATGGCATGTAGTTGGGAACACACTGAGCAGTGAGATTTCCCTTGTAAAGACTGGGAAAACCACCAGTTGTGCCACACTGGAAAGAGTAGGGCTGCTTTGAGAAGAATTCAATTTGCAGAAATGAAGGTACATCTTCCATGGAGAGTACTTTTCACATCTATGCCAGATACATCATTGTGTGCATGGTTAGATAAGAGAAAACAAGAAAATCCTCAAGCCACCAAAATGGCTGTCTGAAGTATGACCACTCCCTGTTGGTCCTTGTCCTTGTGATGGGGAATTAGTGGGTCTGTTGACAGATGAGGGTGCTGATGATTGAAAGGCACCAGAAACACCACTTGCAAAATGGAAAACGGGAAACTGCAAGTGAGTAGTAAGACAAAGGTATATGCTCACTTAAGCGCAAACATTGGTGAGGGTGGAAGACAGGAAACATGCACCACTTAATGATAACAACTGAAGAGCTATTTGAAAGATAAATGGCAAAGGAAAGAGAGTGTGGGACATCCGTATTTACCAGTTGTTACAAAGCTCCTAAGACACTTCCGGTACATAATTTATGATGGGTTGGAGGCATTAATAGATGCCCACACACCCACCATTGCTTGACTGGATTTAAAACTAGTTAATTCTCTTTCTCACAAATGACTCACACCATCAGCCATTAATTCAAGCAATTGGCATATGAATTGTTGGACTCTAGGAGTATTTTAAATGTAAGATTCATAGAAGACATGTAGAGGGCTTTGACATAGGAGATGAGGGGATGACATGGAAATAATGAATAAATGACAAGACTGTGTCAGATTTGTAGATATGTATGTAGAAGTGTTCTTGAAAGGTAATAAGCATAAATATGTTGGTGTTTACTGGATGGAAATGGAATAAGTATGTGTGTTGATGCTTGTTACTTGGTACCATGATGTAATTCTAATTTTCTTATAAATAAATTATAATTGTAGCAAATTCCTGGTATAGTTATGGGGGGAGGGTCTAAGCATGAACAAAGCTTAGGAACAGACTTCGTTGTCATTACCTCTCCCAAAGAGAGATGGCCAAATTCAGCAAGCTCTGTATGGAGTGCCTGAATAGTGCAAGAGCTGCTGCATGCAATATGGCCTCCGAGCGATCCAGGAACAAGCCCCCAAGATGTGCACGAGCGCACCTACACTATTCCCACACGGACACCACTGCTATATGCTAATTACCTCATTCGCTAGTGAAAACCATGCAAATGAGGTGAATTAGCAATCCAGAAAGCAGTCAGGCATCTGTGCAGGAATAGTGTAACCTGCAGAAATGTATTCGGTTACTAACCGAATACATTTCTGCAAATTACAAAACGGAGGCATGACGGCTCTAAAGAAAGTATGTATTCAATGGAGTAGGCATGCCAATGGCCAAATATATGGCCATTGGCATGATAAATAGTTGCAAAATTATAAAAAATAACTTTTTTTGGCCAATTTCGGCCGTTTAAGCATAGGGCAGAAGGGTGCAAACGAGATTCAGACAAAAATAAGAAAAAAAGTTGGAAATAAGCTTTTAAACCCAAATCAGCATTTTGCCATAATAACATCTTTGTACACATGTATTCCCCATTATATAGGTATTGAAGCAATACGTAGTTATTTAACAAAGAAAAAGTTACTCCCAAATGATGTTATTTCCACTATTTGTAGTTTTGTAGAAATAGTGTTAGAAAATAATTATTTTATTTTTGGCAATCAATACTATAGGCAGAGAAAAGGTATTGCCATGGGGTCACCTGCCGCTCCAGCGTTTGCTAACACAGTCATGGCATGGTGGGAAATGGATATATTATCCATGATAAAAGAAGAGTTTACAATTGTGTTTTATAAAAGATTTATTGATGATTTATTTTTTATAATAGAAGGTGATGAATTGACAGTAAATAATTTTTTGATAAAAGCCAATAAAAGTTCAGATTTTTTAAAATTCACCATAGGTGATGTAGGTTTACTAGTGAATTTTTTAGATGTATGTATATGGTGGGATTTGAATGACAATAGATTTCACAGTAAAATACACAGAAAACGGACATTTACGAATGGCTATTTACATTATAAAAGTAATCATCCAAAACACATTGTTAAAAATATACCCAGAGGGCAATATATAAGAGCAAGCCGAATGACAAGTAAAGTTGAAAATTTAATTGAAGAATTTCATTTCATAACCTCATTATTTTTAGATAGAGGTTATGATATTAACAACTTAATGAGTAGTGGAAATGAAATTTTTGAGAAGCGTGATAGTTTATTTCCAGCTATTTTAAATGATGTTGAATCTCAAAGTTTAACAAAAATTTGGAATGATAAAAATGTTGAAAAAGAAGTTATGTGTTCATTAGAGATGAGTAGTGAAATGAATGTAATAGCATCAATTGTTAATAAAAATTGGAAAATTATTCAAGGGAACCAGGATGTCTCTAAGATTTTAGGTAATAACCCACATTTTGTATTTAGGAACACCAATAACATTAAAAAAATGTTGGAATTTAATAAAAGTGAATACAAGAAGGCTGATATAACTAAAAATGGTATGTTTTGCTGCCAGAATTGTAAAGTTTGCCGTTTCATATCTGTAGGTTCTAGTATTGTTGTAGCCAGCCACAATAGAATTTTTGAAGTACCTGGATATGTAGATTGTAATTCTTGTGGTTTGGTATATATAGGCATGTGCACAGCATGCCCTGCTTTTTATGTGGGTATGACTACTCGTAGTCTCAATACCCGCATAAAGGAACACTTATATAGCATAAAGTGCAAAGATGAAAAAAATGCTCTATATAAACATTCGAGAAATTGTAATTTTTTAAAAATTTGTTTTTCAGTACTCAAGTTTGTGAAGCTGACAATAGGGCTGGGGATTTCAAGAATATGTTAGAACAAAAAGAAACATTGTGGCAGATCAGGTTAAATTCTGATAAACATCCTGGGTTAAATGAAGCAATAAATGTGAAATGTTTTTTAAAATATAGAAAGCTAAGTATAAATAAGGAATATAACATATTACAATTATTTAATTCAGTATGAATTGTGAGGAGTTTTTAAGATATTTTTAAATTGAATTGATTAATTAAGTGTTTAATTGTTTTTAATTATGTGCTGATTGAGTATGTATTTAAATGGGTCAAAATCAGTTTGTAAAGTATTCTGATGAAGTCGTGTGATGAAAGCGTTTATTAAAGTGGATTTTACGCTATTTTTTTCGACTGGGACATTATTATTGGTGCTGTTACAAGTATATTGTATTTCGTTTTGCTACTTTATCCGTTTTGCTACCTTCAGTGAACTAACTTGTCCAGTATAGTTCATTTTTCTTTTTATTTTGCCATAATAGTCAATGGCATGCATAAGACAACAATACCAGGGAATAGTGGTTGCTAAGGGGAAAGGCTCAGTGTGACTGTGGTAACTATGAATTAGCATTCTGTTTTATGCAACTGAGGGGATTGATACTGAATCACAGATTTCCTCTCAGTGTTAAGCACACCAAACTACCAAAAATGAATAAGAAAACACAAATTTTAACACCAGCACCATCCTTTCTTTTATTCAGCAACACTGATCTGGCACCTCAGCAGTTCACCTTCAGTTTGTTCCTCTCAGTGTTAGTTAGCACCCAACCTTGTAGGTGCAACAACACCATTGTAAAAGTGTAAGAGGTGGATGACCTCATAAGGGGGAGTATGTTACATGCTGTAAGCTTATTGGAGCTGTGTGGCCTGTGTTTGCCCTTAGCTAAGTACAGCTAAGGAAGGGTGTGTGTCTGAGACTGCCTAGCAGTGTTTACATTGCTTAAATGGGTGTTTGTGCCGCACAACGGATTTTGAACCAAAAAATAAACACAGGAAATAGTAGCTCTGCTCACATCTTTACACTGAGTATGTGCGGCGTGCCTTGGGGCTTAAACGGGAAGGTAATAGGAAGGGAAAACAGCAGTAGGAAGGCAATCAAGCAGAACTAGCATAGCTGGCAGGTGAAATATATCAGAATCAGTCAATTACACATTGAACAGCCTAGCACACTACTATAAACTATGCAAACACCTTTCCCTCTGGTTTTTCTCACAAATTCTACACCACCAGTGTACACAGATGGGGAACATTTTACCTGAAAAAACTAATAAAGTGTTAGCGGCTGCTATCACTGTCATACAACAATATGTGCAAGAGGCTGAGGGTGGTGAGGATGTGAATGCTGACAACCAACCCACAGTGAGGAAGAGAAGAGTGTACAGACCCAGGGTAATCTACCAGGGACTACATGAGCTGGAGATAGTGGAGCACTATAGGGTGGAAAGGGACATTCTACAGAAAATTGTTGAGCTGTGCTGGCCATGCCTCACACTCAGAACCAACAGAGGGGAACCCATTCCAGTGGATACCAAGGTATGTGTAGGGTTAAGAATACTAACCGCAGGTACCTTCCAAAGGGCAAATGGGGATATCATGGGGATCTCACAGGCATCAACATCTAGGGTACTCCACCAGTTCCTGGATGCCATGTTAGCACAGGCCGGTGAGCACATATATTTCCTTAACACCCGTGAGGCGTTGACCAGCAATATGTGTCTCTTCCACCAAATAGCAGAATACCCTGAGGTAGTGGGTGCTATAGACTGCAGGAACTGCACAGGACAAGGCCACACAGCCCCCCACCATTGCCAAGGCCATCACAGGCACAGAGGGACTCAGAGGAAGGAACTACCTGAACCTGCCCATGTATGCAGAAGGAGGCATGCCTAGTATGTCCAGGCTTTGGCAAAGAGACAACGCATAGCACATACACTGACACGGTAGGGACCCAGGGAATGACACCTCTCTCTGACTTGCACATACAGTAAAAGGGATGCCAAACATGACGCTACCTGTGCTTTACCATGTATAGGGAGTGCACTATGTGCATTCGTTATAGTCAGCCCTCCAGCACCATCCTCAGTACTGGCACAGCCACAAGATATGTCAGTCTTCCTATCAATTGCTGAATGGAGTATTATGCTCTGATAGTTGTATCTGTGGTATGGACGTGAGCATGCAAGGGAATCGGGTGGCTGAATGGGATGGCAGCAGATAGTGCACACCTATATGGGCAGCATGAAATCCATAACAAATATTGCTGTCAACATACTAGGCAGTACTTGACAAGATGACAAATCCCACTGCAGTACATGTGGTGGCCCAAATGTGTGTCCATAGGACACACATAGGCTTGTCATTGCAGTCCACATACCCACCACCAGACTCAGCCAGCAGGACAGGTGTAAATGACCATAAAGAAAGGCTGGGCTAAGGCCTCCAATTGATGGCAGTGGTTAACAGCCTCCCTCCAGACCTACACAGACAGACTACAACAGGTCTGGCAGTTGTCTGGCAGTTCTAAAGGGTAAGAAGTCTGAAAATGAAATTTAGGTAAAAAAAAAACTAAGATTTGTACACTACTGATATGCCTCCAGTCTGTATGATAGGTCAGAATACAAAATTAAATGGAAGCCAACAAAGTACCTGAAATACCAGTACAGTCATAGCAAATGTTTAAAGATGTCAAGTGTGCCCCTCCTCCCACAATCCCTATGTAGAAATGCAGTAACATGTAAGTATGATGTGTAATAACAGTGGAACACAGATTACCTGAGCTGGCCCAATCTACAGGCTAGATTGTTGCAGTAATATGTAAGTATGTGGTGTCATAACAGTGGAACACAGATTACCTGAGCTGGCCCAATCTACAGCTAGATTGTTGCATGTGTACAATATGCAGGGGTCCATGTGTTTGGTTGTCATGTGTTCAATATTGTGTGAAAGTGGTCAGCTTGTAAGCATGGAGGGCTGTATCTTGGTGGCCTATGGGAAGTACTGTGGATGACAGGTCCATGTTCTGACAACTGCAGTGCCAACCAGAATGCTTCTCAGTAATACCCATGTCAGTGGTCATCCTTACTCACTGTCCAGATGTAATATCTGTCACTGTCGGAAAGATGGACATGCCATGAATGTGGGTCCATACATACACACAGTACACAGGTGGAAGTACCTTAGACAGATTGCATAAAATTTAACTGTCAACTGCACACAACTTTGGAATTGTACATGCAAGTTAGAAGCACATTAGTTGTCTGTGTAGTATGGAATACTGATGTAGTCTGGACAATCACTAGCAGACCACAAAAGGCACAGTTATGAAGTAGTGAGAGACTGCCTATGTCCCTGCTCAAGGCAGGATAAGGGGGATGTCCCAGGTATATCTGTGAGTCAGTTGCAAGTAGCTTCCATATCACACAAGCACTCAGCTCACCCCACCATCAGCCACAGGTTTATCACAGGTCATATCCTTGCTGTTAGGAATGAGTATAGTATGACCCCACTTCTGTATAGGAATACCCACAGAATGCAGCAGGCTGAAGAGGTGTCCTATGCAGGTGTTGCCCTAGCTGTAAGCAGCACCCTGCATGCATCCAGGCCAATGGGCCAATATGTACAGGAACTATTGTCATTAACACCTTGCACACTTACCCTGTCACCCCAGGGGAATCCACTGGCTTGCAGCCTGGGAATGCACTGGCCTGCTACAGATGGCCTGCATCACTACCAAATGGCCTACAGTCCTCTGTCAAAGGCCTGTGCCTCACCTGTAGTACCAATGTATGGTATCTAATGGGGTCCCAAATTAACACAGTCAACAGAACACAAATGCAATGCCATACTGACAAATCCCAGTAGCATGCCCCCCATGTCCTACTGCATGAACTGGGGACTAATCCATAAATACTGCTGGCATGAAGGGCCAACTATAGGAATACTTCCCAGATATCGCTTGCATAATGTTAGGACGAGGATAGAATAACAGATTGGGGGGTGTAGATGCATGGACATCATGGAGTGTGCGAAGTCTGAAACTTTGATGTGTGCCCATACTACCTCTGCCTGCAGATCCAGTAATTGGTGGCTACAAACCTGCTTGTAAACCACAATGGGAAGGGGAACTAACCAGATATATGAGCCCTGCCTCTGGGTAACCTGGGTGAATCTGTACATCTGAGAGGTATGGCCACAGCAGGATATGGCCATTCTGTTAAGTTGATATATGTACAGCAAGGGGATCCTCAGCCACCATAATACCAAGGTGGTGGACCATCTACACAGACCCATCAGCAAGTGTCTGTAACTACCCATCCAGAAAGACAGGAGTGTGCAAGAATGTGTAGGCTGCAGACCATAATACTGGACTCAGCTTCAGTTATCTTGTATTTCCCAGTAAATAACTGTGAGCAAATAATTATATCTGTCAGTAGTCGATGGCATAATTCATCACAGTGTAAAACAGTGCATGTGCCTGAATATCTCTGCTAACACCAACCATGTAACACAAGCAGCACAGACAACAATAGTTACAGTATTCCCCATCTGTCGCCCATTGTGACTGCATATTGTCAACCTATCTACACATATCCTGCAGAAACAGGTTTCAATCTGTAGGTTGAGAACACCAAACCCTGGACTGGAGTACAACCCTACCTGGAATGGATTCACACACTCAATACAGAAGGTCATACTGGGCATTCTTCTACACTTAGAGAAATAAAGCCCATGTGTGATAACACAGTGGACTATACATATCGGTCATTTGCAGATATCTGTGCACACACACCAAATTGTACAGCATTTATGCTTCACACAAACATTGGATAGGAATACTCACACATATCCAAGGCCGACACATGATAATATGTCAAACATACACACACAGAGATGTGGCGAAGAGAGAGAGAGACAGACAGTGACAGATACAATTCCATTATAAGGCCTGTCCCACCCACTACACATCCAATTAGCTGATATCGCATGATGTGCTGATGTCAATCACTGTAGACATTCTTTTTGGTAGCCCTCAGGCCTATAGTGTCTGTGGTCCTTGTGAAAACGGTGTAACTCAATAGTAAAAATCAGTATTCATGTAGCAATTGTATACTCAGTCCTGTCAAATGTAAAGTTGTGTGTGACTGAGTGCATGTGTGTGTGTTTCCAGAAGAATGATTTATGGCTCATTCTCACACACTGCACTTCCCATTGCCCATGTTTGCACTCCTGCTGATGTCAGTCACATTGAAATAACCCTTTGGCCAAGTCACAGTCCTATAAGCTCTGTGGCACTTGTGATAACTGTGTAATACCATAGTGTAGCTAACTAGCTAGGTAGGAGTTCTAATCTTGGTTGTGGCAAATGTGAAAATGTGTGTGAGTCTTTGTTGATGCCTGCTTTTGTGATCATTCACACTTAATGCACTTTCCACCTTTAGCACTGCAGCTGATGTCACTCACCTTCAAAGATCCCTTTGGACAGCTCTACAACATATAACCATCGTGGTGCTTGTGATAACTGTGAAATACCAAAGTATAGCAAATTAGTTAGGTAGGAGTTTTAATCTTGGTTCTGGCAACTGTGAAAATGGGTGTGAAAGTATGTGAGCCTTTGTTGACACCTGCTTTTGTGGTCATTCACACTTACTGCACCTCCATCCTTTAGCACTGCAGCTGATGTCACTCACCTTCAAAAATACCTTTGGACAGCTCTCTAACATATAACTGCCTTGATGCTCACAATAACTGTGTAATACCATAGTGCAGCAAACTAGTTAGGTAGGAGTTCTAATACTGGTCTTGGTAACTGTGAAAATGTGTGTGTTTGAGTATGTGAGGCTTTGTTGACACCTGTTTTTGTGGTCATTTACACTTAATGCACTTCTCTCCTTTAGCACTGCAGCTGATGTCACTCACTTTCAAAGATACCTTTGGACAACTCTCCAACATATAACCACTGTGGTGCTTGTGATAACTGTGTAATACCGTAGTATAACAAACTAGTTAGGTAGGAGTTCTAATACTGGTCCTGGTAAGTGGAAAAAAGTGTGCGTTAGTGTGTGAGTCTTTGCTGACACCTGCTTTTGTGGTCATTCACACTTAATGCACTTCCCTCCTTTAACACTGCAGCTGATGTCACTCACCTTCAAAGATACCTTGGGACAGTTCTTCAACATATAACTGCTGTGGTGCTTGTGATAACTGCACAATACCAATGTTTAGCAAATTAGTTAGGTAGGAGTTGTAATCTTCATCCTGGGAACTGTGAAAATGTGTGTGAAATTGTGTGACCTGCTTTTGTGCTCTTTCACACTTACTGCACATCCCTCCTTTAGCACTGCAGCTGATGTAACTTACCTTCAAAGATACCTTTGGATAGCTCTCCAATATGTAATCGCTGTGGCACTTGTGATAATTGTGTAACACTATAGTACCAATACATAGCTAGGTAGGGGATTGAAACTTAATACTGGCAAGTGTGTAGGTCATCACTATCCAGTGTGGGGGTTGGTGTGATTGTATAAGTAATAGCATCCATTACAGGGTGGATTTTGCTACATTTTAATATTGAGAACCCGTATGTCCCAGCATCAAATTTTAAGGCCAACAGTTGTCAAACACCATAGAAGTTGCTGTAGACAATACACAGCCATACATTTATATGCAGGCAACCATTATAATACCCATTGACCTCTCTCTACCCACAGATCACACACAAACACGCTTGGCTCTTTCTCTCTTCCTTTCTTTATTTCCCTCTGTCTCTATCTCACCTCCTCTCTGGTAGATGTTGAAAAATTGATCTGTTTTGAATAGGCAGCAGCTTCACTTTGGTAGTTAATGCTAATGATCAGCTGATTGCTTGTGCATGAATTGGAGTCCTCCACTTGCTAATTGCACATGGAACACCTGTGGTATCATTCCTATAGCCAATTGCATGGAAACACATTCCTATAAGTAAGCAGTGCAAGTGGTTGTTGGCACTTCTCCTTCACTGTGAGCAGGATGTCATGTGAGTTTGTGACAAACAGCATCACAGAGGGTAGTTGGAAATACATCTTGCAACAAACACTGTGGAGACAGGCCAACAAATTGCAGGATGAAGTTCCAGACATTGGGACAGAATGTAAGTATTGCTGTTCTACATTAGAAGTAATGTTGGTTTAACAGGGTTTGTGTGGATATGGCTGTTCAGAATGATTTAAAGTCTAGCATGACAGTGTTTTGTGGTTGAGAAAACTCTCACATGTAGGGTTATCTGCAGACTGGCCAGAGCTTGGGATTTGGTGTGTTACTCACACATTTTCTGTCTTCATAAATGCAGTAGCATACTCTGATGATTGTATTTAGGAAAGGGTAACATCCATGTGTGTTACTGACTTCATATCCCTCAGAAGAGATATGTCACAACAAACCCTGTTACACCAACAATGTTCTCAGTTTATAACTACACTATGTCAATATTGGCCCTGTGTTTGTGCCTCTTTCCCCCAAGTCTGTCACCCTTTGTTCATATGTAATGCAATAAGAGGTGGATATGTACAGTATACAATTATTTACTGACATAATTCCTGACATCAAACCAGTGATATATCAAACTGCCAGACATGTAATGTATAGGAGGCCTAATAGTTGAGGACAAAACCTGGATATTTTGTGATAGTCTGTACAGTAGTGAAGTCTATGTACTTATGGTGATTGTTGACAGAGTGTCTGTATTATGTAGCAGCATATTGTGATCATGTTATTTGGCCTGTGGACACACTGTGGTAGATGTCAGTGTTCTTGGTCCTGTTCTATTTGACAGTGCATGCTGCTCCAGTTTCTGATACCCTATCGGGCTATATATTTGTAGGGCCAGACTGAGACATGTTCCATACCACAGTTAGGCATCAGGCTACACTGTGAATTGGGCCAGTATATGTAGGGTCAGTGTGTGAGTGGCAAACACGATGATGACTTTTGTTCACATAAGCCATAGACTGTACTATTACATAGGCTTACCATTACGTGACTGTGACATTAATGAGATCAGTTGTGGGTATGCATTTTGACACTGGTGTCTGTTACTCTATGCTGTTACACACCTGTATTGACTGCTATATTTGCAATTACATGTGTATTCCCCCATAGGTAAATTGGGTTAGTGTTTGGGGCAGTCTGCCTGTAGTGTAGACAGCTCTTGGTGACATGCCTAGCAGTGCAGTGTATTTACCCTAGTGTGATGTTATGTCCAGATATTTGTCATATGTACTGTTGCCTGGCCACCATACATGTTGTGTATTTCTGACAAAGCAGTGGGCTGGTGTGAAAATGTATGTCACTAACTAGTGAGATCTGAAGAAGCGTACTGTTTTTGTACGTGAAAGCGCTCATCTGTCTTGTAACAAATAAATAAGTTTCTACGTTTGGCTGCATAATCGTGGTGGTCCTCATCTTTGTGTTTCCTGACTATGTCACTAACTAGTGTGAAGTATGTGGCTTGGGATCTCTGCTACTCCAGTTAATATGTGTTAGGACAGACAGGAGGGTGTGAATGCATCAACTGTGTGAGCTTATTTAGTCCAGTATTTCTGATATATCCCCATTTTCATGGCTTTAAACATACCCTTTGTTAGGCTTGTTCCACAATTCTTGCACTAAGGCATTCTGTGTATACCTCCTGATGGAACAGATTGTTTCACACTATCCATGTTTATTACTCATATTGCTTATATATTCCATAGGATCATTACTCTGATTTGTGTGGTACTTCACTATGATGATTTTATGATGTCTGTCAGTAACTGATGGCGTACAGGTCAGTTTTAGAAGAGCCTTCCTTCACAACATGTATGTTGACACAACCCGTCACTGTAGTAAAATTCTACATTTATAACTGCAATACATACATTACATTCCCTTGCACTAACAGGTTGAGAGTTATGGTGCTGAGGTATGACTCTACTACATGTCATGGGCATATGTGATATATACATACATATATATATAGATATACACACACACACACACACACACACACACACACACACACACACACAGAGAGAGAGAGAGAGAGATAGAAATATATACCAATATAGATAGATAGATAGATAGATAGATAGATAGATAGATAGATAGATAGATATATGTGTGTATGAATATGTATATATATATATATATATATATATATATATATATATATATATATATATATATATATATATATATATATATATATATATATATATACATATGTATAAACATGTATCTGTATCCTTTTATGTGTAAACATAAGTGTTGTATATACCTTCTCAGATGTATCCCACCATATTAATCTCTGTGTATATTTATATATAAGAACATGACTGATTCAACACCATTTTCACTTACAAGTACTAAACAATTGCAGTAATCAAAGCAGTTGTTCACTACTTTTCAGTATGTGTACTGAATGATATATATGAAAAACAACAGACTTTTTTACAGCTCAAATGGCATAGTGGTTAACTGCTGTGACTATAGTGTCCAGGGTTCTGGGTACAAGACCTGCAAGGGCTGCTTATTTTCTTGCTAGCCATAACAAGGACTGTTGGATACAGAGTGGTTAAGGCAGTTTTGAACAGCTTTACGTGGGCTTGCATGATGGTAAGCAGTGCTAATGTATGGTTAAATGAAAAGGCGCTTACACCATGTAGGCTTCGCTTACCTGTGTGCAAATCTGCTTAGCATTTACATTTAACTAATGCTTACACCTGCTAAGCATAGCTCAGACCTGGTATCCCGTGATCACATTCACATCTGATAAAACAGCAGGGTAATGACATCTTTAATTAGTGTATTTAATTCCATGTATATAACATGCTTCTATGTGCTGTTATTATAGTAGCAAGGGGTGTGAGTATACTGTATGGAACACCTGAGTATACATGGGTAGTGCCACAATCTTTTCTCTTTGTATGTGTTTCATACTTGAGTAGTATCCAAAGTTATTTGCAGTCACACATGCATGTATTGTATCATTAAATTAGTACTTTTAACAGTGATTTTCCAAATAAGAAGAGATTGCAGATTGTAGTACTGGAGATTTTCCAAATAAGAAGAGATTGCAGATTGTAGTACTGGAACCATACACCCCTGTATGCAAAGTTGGACTCTGAGTATTGACTATTGTATTCTTGGTGTTTGATCTGAATGTTTTTATGCATCTCCTATTGGATATTGATCTGATATGTTGATATTAACTGTAGACTACTATCTTTTAGGACATGTAATTGAGGATTTATGTCATGTAGTAATGGCATACATATCAGTTTCAGATGTTTATCTGTCAGAACATTCATCCTCATGCATAATCATTTGGCTAGCTACTTTCTGTCTGTCCTCTGTACAGATGTGCAGAAGTCAGGTATTCATCTTGGCTGCTTACAGACAATCTCTGATTGACTGACACATGTTTTCCCAGCTGTCTTATGAATGCCACAGCTAGGAAACCCCACTCTGTATGCACCACATGCCATGGATACCTCAAACAGACTACCACAGTCGACAGAACATGTTTGGGTACAGGTCCCTAACCCAGACACCTGGCCATGTTATGCAATATATGTTGCATACATGTCAATTGGAGCACCTCACTAGCCCTCTTCAAGAGAAAACCAGAAGAGTGGATGTTGAATTTAATTGTCACCCTGGGGATCACTCATGTGGCATCAGTTGATAGCCTGCTGACAAATGTCAGGTGGCACGTTACCAGTGTACTCACATGCCCTACCCTTCTCATCTCTTCATGGACATTAACCTGGTACACCTGCACCTATGGATCTCAGTACTGAGAAATGTGTGTGTGCATTATTTAGTATAACACTATGTGCTTGTAAATTTGTAGTTCAAAATCCTCTGCGGGCCTTCTCACCTACTACAACCCCCCATTGTTATACTTAGAAAGGGCTGCTGCTGTAATTCAGATTAAATGTACCTTGTGACACTCTTCCCCCCATTGGGCTTCCTGGAGCTTGCAGTACCAGCATAACACTGTTCTACAAATGGGTAGATAGCATTGGGTTACCCTCTGTGTCCTTGCAAATGTGAGTTTGTGTGTGTGTGTGTGTGTGTGTGTGTGTGTGTGTGTGTGTGTGTGTGTGTGCGTGCGCGCGTGTGTCTGCATGTATGTGCGTGTGTGTGCGTGTGTGTGCGTGTGTGTGTGTGTGTGTGTGTGTGTGTGTGTGTGTGTGTGTGTGTGTGTGTGTGTGTGTGTGTGTGTGTGTGTGTGTGTGTGTGCAATTGTGTGTGAGTGCAAATATTTGTAGGAGACAGTATTGAGAGGCCACATTCTCCAAATACAATAAACCTTGCCATACATTATAAGGCTTGGTGATGTTGCTGACATTAGGAGAGCCATGAGAAACCCTTATCCTACTATCCTAGTGGCATATGCAATAAATGCATATCCCTGTAGTAGCATTGATTAGATAGACAAGGGCTTGTATTGCAGTCCTGGTTAATGTGTGATTGCGGGTATGTCAGAGCATTATCATAGATTTCAGTGAATACAATATCCAATGTGGGCTGTGGGTGCTGGGTATACTGTATTTACACCTTGGAATCCCTAGTACATGTCCCAAGGTCCATTGTATGAGGACCGCTGTCACCATCTACCATACAGGTAACTGATTACACTATCCAGCCCAATGATGCATGTGCCGTATGCAAAAACTTTGTAACAGTATATACTCACTGACAAGGTAGTTAGCACTGCCTAACCCTGGTCTGTCAAATGTGTCTATGACTGTATGTGTTTGTCAATGTGTATATGACAGTATTTCATACTATGTATTGTCCATTAACACCCAGTACATACCCCATTACCATACTGTACAAGGCCTGGTGATGTTCTTCACTTAACAGGTAACTCAGGACACACCTCACCCTAAAAGCTCTGTGGTGTATGCAATTAAGGACAGGGGTTCTACTGTCAGTGTTGCCAAGTAAGTGTGTGTGTATGTGAAGGGATCTACTTCAGTTTGCAGAAGATATATGTCCCAGGAGATCATTTTTCTGAGAACTAACTGGCAAAAGGTAACATTTCAAAGCAATCATCTCATGGAAATTTATTCCTTCAAAACTAATAGTGGATGTGTAAATGCCTTCTTCCCCACTGTACAGCTGTATAGTGATACTGGAGTTGGTATATATAGTTGGGTGTGGTTGTTGTGGGCACAGCCACCCACATAGGGGTTATTGTTGTGCGTATTCCCCCACTTTGTGTGCTGTTATACTGTACAGTATATGTTAACAGGTTAAGTATTTGTTAATCACACTATGCACTCACCATGCACTCACCTGTATACACCTGTTAGACCTATCAGCCATGTGGCGCATGCAGTAACTGTTATACAGACCTGTTACTTGTGTTCGGCTGTACCCTGATATGACACAGTCAATGTGTCACCACAGTGCCACACCCCTCATAAGAAAGGACAGCAGACCAACATCATTCTGACACATAGATACCTAGAACACAAACAGATTACATTATGGAGACCACAATCAGTCAGTGTTAATAACTGCTATAATGCATCATGGCTAGCTACACATCCTGACATGTAAGCATTCATAATTCCAGCTGACAACACGTTAAACAGCATTACAATTCTAAACCTTAGTACATTCATCCTGTACATCAGAACCATATTAACATGTCCCTACATCAATGTTATGGATGACAGGGATGTGGCAAAGGTATCATCATATGCACAGGGTGTGTTGTGGGTATGCCAGAGGCCTAGGCTAACCCATTTGGTTGACATCATGTGTGTGGGTTAGAGGGTTCTTTATTAAATGGGCTGTGCAGACATGGTGTGTGTAGATACTGATGTGCGCTAGCTGTGTTGGTGATGTGTGTGTGTATGTATGCACACATTTCTGCCATGTGGCTGCCCTATACAGGAGTATCATTGAAAAGTCACAAACACCAAAACAGTTGAAAAAGACAAAAATGCAGCCGCCTCGAACTGCTGGACCTTTTCTTTAAAAACCGCAACCACGTTCTTTAGAGTAAATGCTTGAAAACAGTTTACCCTTCAAAATGAAGAACGCCAACACCAATAAAAAGCGTACTTTTCGACAAAATGAAATTGTAAAAAACCTTAATGCCAAGTTTATTAATTCAAAAATAAGAGTGTTTTCGCTGAAGACACAGCTCCAGCTTCCTCAGAGAATATTTAAAAAAACATCAACTCAAACTTTTATATCCACGTCATTACGTGCTAAACAGGTCAAAGACAATTTAAAGAGACACTCTTCATAAAAATCTTTCATCATTTTAAAACAAGTGTTAGTATTAAAACCATAATGACATATAAAATACCTATTTAAAAATACAATATTAAAAATACGCTGTTGAATACTTTTCAAAATAGATCATACTACAAACAAAGGTAATCATACCATATTACTACCCTATGGACATCATACAAATTAATTACTTCATACCTAATTACGTGCCATAATTCTAGTTCTAATAGTATTTTAAGACATTATTCTTAATAATTCAATATATTACGCCTTTTAATTTGAGGATGAATTCGGTAAACTTATTATAAGTAATAGGGAATGTTATATTGAATACTTGTTTTATGACTTAATGGTGACAGCATGCATGTTTTCTTGAAAAATTGTAGTGAACAATTAAAGGTAAGAAATAAATAAAAATGAAAATAAGAATAAAAAATTTGGAGAAAGTATATATATATATATATATATATATATATATATATATATATATATATATATATATATATTTTAACGTCTGTAACTCCTCAATTTCAAAATGCATGCAATATTGCAGTGCTCATTCAAGCCAGGATAGGAAAAGGCATCCAAGAGCAGCTGCCATTCTAACTCTCTATTTTCCAGAAGTAAGGAAACGGGACCTCCTCTTTCTGGGCTTAAGACTTGGTCTATGGCCGTAAATTCAAAGCTATGTCCCTGATGTTTCAAGATATGCTTTGCTAAAGCATTATCTTTATTCTGTTTTCTCATAGCGTAAACATGTTCGTAGACCCTGTCCCGTAATCTTCTGTCTGATTTACCTATATAAAAGGCTTGACAGCAATTGCAAGTAGCCAGATAGATAATAAATCTAGATTCACAGTTTAATCTGTGATTAATACTGAAGCTTCTTTCACGTATAGAAAAAACACTAGTTACCTTTACAAGGTGGCAATAGTTACAGTGGCCACATTGTGTTGAACCTTTTGCCCTGATGGTCCAATTATCAACTCTAGATCTCTGCAGTAATATTTTCAAATTATTAGCCCTCCTGTATGTAATCTTAGGTTTCTTACCCAATTTATCTAATAACTGTTCATTATTAGAAATAAAATACCAATTTTTAAATAAAATAAATTGGATTTTCTTGGAATCCATACTGAATGTAGTTATAAAACTGCTTTCAAATTTATTACCTACTGAATTAACATTTGCCAATGAAGAATTCACAGGATTCCCAGGATTGTTTACCACTACACTATTCTCCAAGTTTATTTCCATTGTTAAGTTGTCAACTAACTGAATGACTTGTTTTTGAGGCAAGATAGGAGCAAAATGGCCCCACGACCTTTTATTATTAACTTCATCAAATAATTCATTGAATAATTGGATGGGGTACTCCCTGTTGGTAAACATAAGCTTTAATAGATTACATTCTTCCAAGAATAATTCTTCACTACTACAAATTCTGGAAGCACGAATCAATTGCCCCTTAATAATTGCTTTCTTTTGTTTGAATGGGTGGCAACTTTTAAAATGAAGTAACGAATTACAATATGTAGGTTTTCTATATATACTGGAGAAGTATTCACCTTTAATGACATCCTTGTTTAACTTAATATCCAGGTAATCTATATCACTATCAGAATATTTTGAAGTGAACCTTAAAAAGGTGGTGGTTTCATTAAGAGCTAAAACAAACTTATCAGCAGTCATGCAGTCGCCCTCAAATAAAATAAAGATGTCATCCAAGTATCTAGTGTAAAATTTAACTTTTTCCTTAATTTCAATGTTGTTAAATATGTTGGTCTTCTCCCAGTATGCCATGAATAAATTCGCAACACTGGCCCCACATGGGGACCCCATTGCTACACCATGTTTCTGCAAGTAATATTTGCCATTAAAAGAGAAGTAATTAGAAGAAAGTATTATATCCAGTAGCTGTGTGACTACATCTATCTCTCTTTTCGTGGCATTAAGGTCAATCAGCATTAAAGATATCCATTCTAATGCCTCTAAGTGGGGAATGGAAGTGTATAAGTCCACAACGTCTATTGTAAGAAAGTTGTAGGTATTCCTAAATTCAACCATATGTATCTTTTCCAGAAAAGACCAAGAGTCTTTACAAATGTGAATTATATTTTTCAAATACTTGGATAAAATATTCTCTACTAGTTGTGCACTAGGATAAGTTAAAGAGAGCCGGCTATCTATAAGGGCTCGGAATGGTGGGTTATGTATATCTTTGTGGATCTTTGGGATCCCAAAGATAACCGGAGTCTTAGGCATTTTGATGTCAATGTAGTTATAAGTATCCATGTCTATGTCTCCACTTATAAAAAGGTCTCTAAAATACCCTCTATTTCTAGAATGTGCGATGTTCATTTCGTTTAGAGATGCTTGTGTGTAAGCGGGACCTTCAAGGATGGCCTCCATATTATTGACATATTTATAGTTGTCAATAATTACTAGGCCACCACCTTTGTCCGGCTTGATGACCCTGACCGGGGCCTTACATAACAAGTCAAATTCATACAGTTGTTCTTCAGTGACATTACTTGTGAGTCCTCCTGTCCTTGAATAGTAAGTTGAGGTCAAATGCCTTAAATCTAATTCACAAACCTTTTCAAAAAGCAAGAGACCAATATGTAGCGGTGGGTTATAAGTACTAGCTAATTTAAGCCCTGGATCTATGCCTGCACCATTGTTATTAAACAACAATTTTAAATTTAATTTTCTAACAAAGCATTTGAGGTCAATTAGAGTCTTGACCAAGTTGCAACCTGTGCTAGGTACAAAGGTGCTGCCATATGCTAGTAACTCCACCAAACAAGGGTTGACTTTGAAGGAAGAGAAATTGTAAATTGTAAAATCACCCTTCATGTTAGTTATTACAGTCAAGTCATCTTCGGAACTAAGGTCGGGGTTGGCCCTTATAGTCAATTTCTGTTGTTCCAGTTCTTTTTGAAATGTTGTCTTGAGTTCTTTTTCCCTAAAAAATGATCAGTGGGGCCCTCTTCCCGTCCTTTACAGCCATTGTTGGAGTTAGTACTCCTAGTGTTATACACTTTCCCTCCATTTGTCCGTCCAGGTGTTTTATTAGTCAAGTTTTCACAGTTGTTTTCGTCATTAATTTGCACACTTTCATCTGATGTTCCAGAAGGAACATCTCCATTCGCCCCCTCCCTCGGTGATTTCGTTGTTTGTGAGGTGAGAAAAGCATTCAGTTTGGGGTATGCTGAGTTATTTGAATAACTCTGCCTACCCCTGGGGGTGCAATATTGCATGCATTTTGAAATTGAGGAGTTACAGACGTTAATATATATATATATATATATATATATATATATATATATATATATATATATATATATATATATATACTTTCTCCAATTTTTTTATTCTTATTTTCCTTTTTATTTATTTCTTACCTTTAATTGTTTACTATAATTTTTCAAGAAAACATGCATGCTGTTACCATTAAGTCATAAAATAAGTATTCAATATAACATTCCCTATTACTTATAATAAGTTTACCGAATTCATCCTCAAATTAAAAGGCGTAATATATTGAATTATTAAGAATAATGTCTTAAAATACTATTAGAACTAGAATTATGGCACGTAATTAGGTATGAAGTAATTAATTTGTATGATGTCCATAGGGTAGTAATATGGTATGATTACCTTTGTTTGTAGTATGATCTATTTTGAAAAGTATTCAACAGCATATTTTTAATATTGTATTTTTAAATAGGTATATGTCATTATGGTTTTAATACTAACACTTGTTTTAAAATGATGAAAGATTTTTATGAAGAGTGTCTCTTTAAATTGTCTTTGACCTGTTTAGCATGTAATGACGTGGATATAAAAGTTTGAGTTGATGTTTTTTTAAATATTCTCTGAGGAAGCTGGAGCTGTGTCTTCAGCGAAAACGCTCTTATTTTTGAATTAATAAACTTGGCGTTAAGGTTTTTTACAATTTCATTTTGTCGAAAAGTACACTTTTCATTGGTGTTGGCGTTCTTCATTTTGAAGGGTAAACTGTTTTCAAGCATTTACTCTAAAGAACGTGGTTGCGGTTTTTAAAGAAAAGGTCCAGCAGTTCGAGGCGGCTGCATTTTTGTCTTTTTCACCTATACAGGAGTATGTTGGACAGCTGCAGACCATACATGGCAGGGTGTACAGTTCACCATGTCTGGCCATGGACATGGGAACTGTGCCTGCCAGGCATTGCACGGGCACTACCAGGCAGAAGCCCAGATAATGTACTCTCCCCTGATGATGATGGCAACTGTCCGCTGGATCCGCATCCCTGTTGGGACTAACCAGGACCACATGCACATGGCCTGGTTTATTGTGGTGTGGACAGCACCCCCCCCTGCAGTGCTGGTGCTGGTACTGCCACTACAGGAGTGGCCATGAATTATTGCATGTCCACTTTGACCTCCACCTGTTGGTGTTGCTGACCTACATCCATGTGGCTGATGGCCTACTCCCACCACATGCTCTAACACAGACACCACATGGTTGAGGATCCCCAACATCTGCCCCAACTGTCTATCCATGACCTCTGCAAAATAATCGTGGGCATCTGCAAGATCACGGATGTAGTCACAGCAGGAACAGTAGCCCTCTGCAGCCTCAGACAATCTCTGGTGTAACATTCCATATGTGCCTGTGCCTCCATGATGGCATTTCTGCCAGGGGCATGATGGCCAGCAGCCCTCCTATGAGCACCCCTGTACATCTGCCTGTGTGGGACCTCGCCGGTCATCCAGCTATGGCTGCTGTGTGCAGACACACTTGCCATAGTCAACACACTTTCCTGTCCCATGCCACCACCCACCAACTGTCCCTCATCTATGGCCACTGGTGATAAGGTTTGTATGGGCATTTTGACTGTGTGGAGGGATGGGGTGGATAAAAGTGGGATGTCAACCACTGGCACAGATTCAGCCCCTAATAATCCTGTCTATGCCTCACTATGCCTATAATCATTGTCAGAGTCTGTATGGACACTAACATCAGTTTGCCTACAGGAGGGACCATGACCCACCTCACCACCTCTAAGGGGCAGACAAGAAATGTAAATTAAGACCTGTACATTATGGTTTACTTCTACAAACACACTCACACACACACACACACACACACACACACACACACACACACACACACACACACACACACACACACACACTTACTTACAGGTGAGGTGGTACAAAGATATTACACAGACCTCTCATTACACCCCAGTTAACATGCATGACATATGGCACTCAATAGCATGCACTGCAGCCATACTCAATCCTTGTTACCAACATTATACATCTCTGTGATATATGAGTTGTGGTAGTAGGTGATGCCCCTACCCCTGGAAAACACTGCACCCATGTACACAGTATTGCTGTGCACCTGTACAGCACACTGGCATGTACTGTGCACCATATCTCACAAGTGTCCACACCATTGGTGAATGTGTATATGTGTGGCAGTTATGTTTGCTTTGTTGCTCACAGCCCCTGTGTGATTGTCTGACACATACCTGAGATGATATGAGGACTGATGTTGATAATTAATGCCTGTCCTTTGATTTGCAGATCTCATCATCAGCAGTGTATGCATGCGCATTAAAATCTGGTTACACTGGCAACCTTCAAAGCTTAATGTGGATATGAGGAGTGTACACACCCTTGTTGACATGTCAGCCTCTTCTATGATATGCAATGGGGCCACAATACTGCATTTATTAACATTACACACACCTGATATGTGAAATATGACCTGTGCAATCCAATGCAGTATCAAACAAATGTGTTAGTCGTGCAGATGCTGAATGAGATGCATATAATATGTGGTTTGCATAAGTGTGCACAACGTTAACACAATGGTATGTTGAAGCACCTGTTAAGTGAACTACAGCAGTCACTATTCCTGGAAGGGGTATACTAGCATGTTCCATCTTCACTTACCATTATTTGGTCAGTCTGCCCTACAAATGTCCCCCATCCCTGCCAGATTGCATGGTCAGCTCATGTGCACAGCCTTGGAGGTCACACAGTGGCTTCACTATTGCAGTAGGGTCAGGGTTATGTCTGGCACAATTCATAACCTTGACTGTGTTCAGATACAGCCATTCTTAGCAAGCTATGGAGACATGCTTCAGTTCACTGTTTTATTTCAAGCTGACACCCCTCCCAATCCTCAGCTTTATTGCAGATACTTGACAACTATGGGCCACACATGAGTGTTATTTTGCAGTATTCCAAATTCAAAAAACATGTCTACTGGCCTAGTTCCAGCTAATGAACAGCAAACCTAAAGGTGTACACTGGCACCAGCAAGCTAAAAATTGGAGATGGTGGCCCTGAGGTGGAGTGAGGCGTGGCTTGTGCACCACACATATCTTAATGAATACTGTCTGTAGGTTTGAGCCCTGGTCTTATGACACCATTACAGATTGCAACACATGCCTTTGGAAGACATGATATTATGCTTATGCTACCTGTAGAGAGGTCTGAATGATGTATCATGTGGGACAACTCTTCCATCTGATTACCCTAACCCATAGGCCACACATATGCAGAATCCAGGCAATTGTCGACACAGGTACTGCACAGGCAGTAATTGATAGACATTCCTGCAAGTCCCTCAGTGTTGCTGCATGTTTCTGGGCAGCCTTCATATTTTGCAATATGGTTTGTCATCTGTTTTCGATGGGCATCTGTTTTTTTTCTACAGCAGTGTTGTCCCATACTTCATACACACATACATGACTGTCTGCACTGTTTGCCATGGTATATGCAGTGGTGAGGTAAGGCTACTTTCCCCATTCCTGAGTGCTACCTTTTGGGTATGGGATCCATTTCATTGTTTGTAATATCTGTACATGCCACGGCTGCCTCTGTTGCAGGTGAGTGGGAAAATGTCATGGACATACTTATTGGACAGCAGACCATTACCTGGTGTGACATTGAGGCCCTGTACTTGATGGAAGGTGTGTACTCAAGAAGAGTGAATGCAGTCAGTACATCACAAGCAGCTTCCACAATATGTTATTTGGAGTGTGTGCACACATATGCTTCCAGTGTTTATTAAGGTATGTATTCCCCATATTTGTTGTCCTAACCTAGGATTCTATATTACACATTCATTGTTCATGTTAGGATCACATTACAGGTTGTAAAAGGTGTGGATTGTGGTATTGTGGTTTGCCATTGTTTATATCAAGAACAGTTGCCATTGTAATAGTGGTGTATACACTGTTGTAGCCACTGTATAAGGGTAATGTTTCAGGCATGTCCCTACTATAAGCCATTTGTCCCACCATTATGTTCATCTCTGCCCACACATCTTGCACTGACAGGTTGTTAGGTATACTGCAGGACTCTTACATACCCTTCAGATATGCCACCATGGTGACCACTGTGACGCAGTGCAGTTATCACCAACAATAAGTGAACATGTACAGTATGCATTATGGGTAGGTGTGTTAAATGAGTGCATGAAAAAGCATGGCCATAACATGGCTGGTGTATTGGCAAACCTAAACAAAACAACTCCATACTCATCAGCTACAGGCTGCTGCCCCTGATGTATACCAGAGGGACCTAAATAGTTGTGTGAGAGAAGTAATGTCAGTAGCCAAACCTGTGGCATTGGTACAGGGTGGGATCAGCATTTCAGCACATCAACAGTACAAACCCACAATACTAGAGAATATGCACATCTGTTCACTGCTACACTGCAGCAGATAATTTACAGATTAAACTGTATAAGCAACAGTGGTATAGTAATGTGCCCTGGGGCCTTACCTGCATGCCCTCATCCATAGTGTGGATGGCACCCACCTCCACAATACTGTCTTCAGCCTGCTGGCTTGTCTGGTGTGCAGGTGCCCCAAGGCTGGTGAGCAGCTCCTCAGCATGTGTCATTGGGGGCTGGATGGCATGACCCCCACCTGTGGCCAGCTGGTCCCTCCTAACTGCAGCATTATGCTGACAGGGGTGGCGGATCAGATCTGTGCAAGGATGCTGCTACTGCTCTTAATTTTGGTTGTGCAGGCCAGCATAGTTTACCCTGCAGACGAGCTCGTTCCACATGGTAGTCATCTTCTGCAGATCCTGGGCCCTGCGGCTGAATAGCATGTCATGATGCAGGATGAGGTGTTGTATAATTGCCTCATTTTCATGGGTTGTAAATGTGGGGATACGTTCCCGGGGCATTGTACCTGGAAGACATAAACAGGATAAAAGGACACAAGACCTCATATGGTTCTCCACGTGCACATCAACAGTGGATATTACTTGTGAGATTATACCATAACACTGTAACCTATCATGGCTTTGACATCTTGCATTGCACTCCTGGCCCTGACCTATCCAGTTACCATAGTGTTGTACACTTAATGGCATAATCCACTATTCACCATTCATTTCTGTGTAGCGGGATGACAGTGGCCATCTTTCATGTGGATGGTGGCATGTCTGTGTTTGACTGTAGTGTGTGATTGAACTGTGAGCAAATGCCTGTGTACATGTAGGAGGAAAACTGTGATGTTCTCATGTCCCAGTGAGACTTGCTGTTGTTGCCATCAGTCAGCATTATGACCATGCTCACCACTAATGTGGGCAGTAGTGTGGATGATGTGCATATCCCCCTGTACTAATGTTGTGGACATGGTGCCACTGTTCCCACCTATCATGTCTGATGTAGGTTGCCTGTATCCATTGTATGTGTATATGAGGTGGGCTTTACCCCCAGTAAAGGTTGACTTGTGTTACTGGCTCTGATACTGGGTAAATATGTAGAGGCATGGATGCAGTTGGCCTTGGTGGTTTGGATATGTCTGATTTCTAGTCATATTCTGCCTTACAGGCAGTCACCTGTGAAACTACATGCTTGCTCAGATAGAGGTGCACTTGCTTACAAGTTGTGGTCTGCACCTATGTATCCCTGTACAGCCATTGTAGCAAACTATTATGTGGTTTGTGTCTTGGTGCTGTCCACCAAGGGGGATTTCACTATCATTGGTGGAGGATGGTTGTACAGGTAAGGTACAGCTGATTCTGTATAGCTACAGTGTATGTGAAGTGTATACACCCCTGTTACAATGCATGGTACTTGTGCAATTGGAACATGACCCTCACAAAAGCACATGTCAACACAATCCCCACCTGTGATGTGTCCAATAGCCTGCTCAGTTCAGTAGGGAACATAACAACCTGTCCTGTGGAAACACATGGGAATTAATACTCAGTACAGTAAGCCAGTTGACTGTGTGTGCACACCCTTACACTGATATGTTGTGTAAACACCTGCTAAGATGATTACAGCATCCATTTGTCTTGATTTGTACTCTAACGTCATATCACATCTTTACTTGGCAATGGTTGCTCACCTTCCATGAAACAGCTTTGTTTCTTTTTCAATAGAATTGTACAGGTTATGGGTCACATTGGAGGTGAGAAACATTTTGACATGACTTTCTATGGTCGCATTGGCATACAGCAGACAGGCCTAGCATTCCAACAGGGGTGTGTACACCTTGATATCCAGTGTATATGGGTATTGATATAGCTGTTAGTGGTAGGCATGGACAGTGGGTCATAACACAGTTGTACACTTCTCTGATTACTATGTGATAAGCATGCCTACTGTAGTACCCATATCAGTGTCATGGCAATGCAACAATCAGTAGCAGGACACATTTTATTTTGTTGTTTGCAGTGACAGTGATATTGAACACATGTGCAACATGCACATTCTATTTTCCAGACTGCTTGTGACCCATGTTATTACTTCTGTGCCTTTCAGCTGAACATACACATACATACACATGCTCAAGGGTACCTGGTATACATTTGTGTTCTATGTCATTATGGCACACTGTATTTACCCTCTTACAGCTCAATCATACGTCTCAACCTGTTATACCAGGACTTCTGGTCATTGGTCCACATCACTGAGTGACAAAACAGGAAGTCAATTCTAATAAAGTATTAATATAGCTGCCATAACACAGGTACATGTGTAAGTGGCTACAGATATCTGTCACAACTGTGAACATTGTCCAGAAGAGCACTGTACAGTTGAATGTTATTAATTCAATATATCACATGCAGTTTAACACACACATCTGGGACAGTGCTTTATTATGTGCATGCCCTATATAGATAACCTACATTTAAAAAACAAACATGTATAATACTCATATTCACAGGTAACATATGGATATGGGCAACATCCCATTAACTGGCCTAGCAGTGGCAGAGACATGACTGTTTGACAGATACTCTAGTGATTGCCATATATGAGCTGTTCTTTCCCAGGGTGTGTCAGGCTCCTCAGCTGTGACCCAACCTATCCACATCTTAGATCATCACATGTGAACAAAGCCTAACATTAGAGGGGATATATAGGAACAGATCTTAGATATGCCTATTACAAACCTATGAAGTTTGTAGCATGATACATTTTGCATTACCGTGACTGTTCTGAATGTGGTGGGGTTTGAAACTCATGTGTCTGTCATGACTTCATTACTTCCATCCCCAGCTATTTGCCAGACTAATATAGATGTTTGGAGGAACAGAACAAACACTATGATGGCTAAATCTTGACATTCTGTGAAGATCTCCACAGTTGACAGGTATGGCCCGCTGCAGACAGAGCCAGATGCTATGTCCATAGTATTTTTTTCTGCAGGACATCATTACAGCAAGCATTGATGCCACATATACATTTTTCATAATCATATATCCCATTATTACAGACCAAATACTACATTCAGTTATATGATTACATGTGTCACATACCTGGTTTATCTTCAGGTTCCTTCTGTGTACAGGATGTCTTCTTGTTTCTTATTTCTTATTTTGAGGTTTTGTTTATGTGGTTGTTTTCTCTTTTTCTCTCACTCTTACTCTCTCACTCTCTTTATCTCTCTCTCACTCTCTCTCTCTCCACTACTGGGATTGAGCTGGTTTGAATAGGTTGAAGCAAGACTTTTGTAGGTGATGCTCATGTTCAGGTGATGGCCTCTTCACCAATTTCTGTTTCCCACTTGCTAATTGCATGGAGACAGCTGTGTAATTCTTCCAATAGCCAATGTCATAGCAACCCACTACTATAAATAACTAAATCATGTGGGTATTGTCCCTTTACTTTTCCTGTATGGAAGACATCCTGAGGGCAGCATTGTTACAGACAGCAGGTAGGAATGCCTCGTACAAAAGGACTTGTTGACACAGGCCAACTACATGTTTGTAGAAGGTTCCAGACCTAGGGACAGTGTGTGAGTGTTGCTGTTATAGGCATTGAATACTGCTAGTTTTACAGGGCTTGTGTGTACACGCTAGTTTTGCATGGAATGCAGTCTGTCTGCATAGCTCTCAATTGTGGGCCTATCCACATGATGGCCAGAGGATTGTCCATGCTTTGTCTGTTCCCCACACAGGTCTTGTCCCTGACATATCAGTAGCATTCTCTCTGTTGATTGCTATCAGTACATGGCAACATTCATTTGTGTTTCTTACATCATATTCCTGAGTAAGGGTATGTTGCAACCAATCTTGTCACACCAGCAACTTTCACAGTGTATAACAGCAATATTTCAAATATGGCCCTATGTTTCAGCCAATATCCTCCACTTATATATCAGGCTTTGTCTAGATGTCATGCAGTAAGAGGTTGATAGGTATGGTCTAGCATTATTTAGTGCGGACATTCCTGCTATCATTCCAATGATGTTGTGGACTCCCACACAAGTTGAGGGGTACTGTCCATATATACGAAAGCTACAGCTGGAAAACATGTGTGACTCTGTACAGTCTGAAGGTCAGTGTACAGAGAACACAGATATATGCCCTTGTAAGACATTTTATGGGGGGGCATTAAATGTTTTAACCTAAGCTGTTACAACATGAGAAGAATATCAGTAGTAAGAAACATAAAGGTATATGGCTGTACATTTTCATACTTTTCACCACGGGAACAGTGGTGGGCTAGAGCTTACTGTCTTGCACACAGTTCTGTTTGTCAGTGT
>NC_056730.1:796636344-796658844 GCF_019279795.1 Protopterus annectens
CAGACCTGCTCACCAGTCCAAGGGATGCCAGTGGCAGTGGTGAGATCTCGGGCAAGTTAGTCCCATGCCTCCACTTTGTATTGGGAGCCTTGGTACTGGTCCTGCAGTAGTCACCCTTCATGGTCTTTAATGATGTCCAACCATGACCCTGCACTCCTAAATCCCCCAGTGCTGTGCTCGGAAGTGCATACCTTCACCGACACCTGCCATAGTGCCTGCAGTGGAGAGCTACAACTGGTTATGAGCTGTATTCCCACCTGCATGGTTTAAATAGGGCTAATTTCCCACCCTTTACTGTGATTTGACAGTTTTGAAACTGCTGAGCTATGCTAAGGACCAGGTAAACCTGCTTAGCTAAAATAACTATTGCTTAGCCCTGCTTACCAATGAGCAAATCCACTTAGCTATGCTACATCTAGCTTAAACTTTAAATTTCATTGATACCGCCCTGGTTAGCATATACATAATAATATTCACTACCTATTTATGAAAAATACATTTTAGTTCTGTTTCACATACGAAAATGTATAGATTGCTGTGGGGCTCGAACTGTGACTGACTGGCATATTAGGTGAATGCTTTAACCACCACACTATTCCTCCCTATTAGCATTGTGTATGTTTCTATTTAACGTCTTTTGATGTTTAAACTCTGCTATGTATAGCAACGCGATGGGCAAACCCGCACAGCTACACTTAAACTTTATTGCACACAGGAAAAAAAAAAGGTATATATTTTAAATATTGATGTTTGAAACTTAGAACATTGATAGAATGACAGGCTTTGGCTAGTATGTATGTTCTAAGGATGTAGAGTTTAAACTCAAATATTTGTCATTATTTAATTACTTCAATTCACAGCTATTTGCCAGACAGGTGCAGATTTTAGGGGAACACACCAAAAATTTGAAGCAGTAATCTGGACATTCTGTGAAGATCTATAAATTTGAGAGGTATGGCTGCCTCTTATTTTCTCCACAGACACTAAAGTGTCCATTGAGACATTCATTCATTTTGAATTGCCGAATGGCAATTCTTTAGTGCAGGGGGCATGTGCATACCTCTCAACTGTACAGATTTTTGCAGAATGTCCAGAGTTTTGACTCATATTTTTGGTCCAGTTTCAATAAAATTGTGTTTTTCTGACAAATTAATGGAAAATCAGTAAAGATTAATTAAAAAAAATGACAGACATTTGAGTTTCAGACTTCATAACCTTCAGAAAATTCATGTTAATGCAAAACCTGTTGTTCTATCAACTTTCTAAGTTTGGAAGAGCAATATTTAAAAAATGTCCCTGTTTTTGGACCTTTGTCCTACTTTTATTCATGTCTTTGTCCAGATTTCTTGCTCTAAGAGGTTGAGAGGTATGGGCATGTTTATTGTGAGAGCACTGGTCTTGGACACACCCCCTGCACTTGCACACAGAACCATGTCTGTTTTAGAGTTTGGCAGCGCGCCTTCATGCATATGCATGGTACACTGCCATGCTGCACAGGAACAGTCCCTTCTGTGCAGGTATAAGCTATTCATGCACTGAAGTTTGGTGAATCCAGGGAAAGTTTTTTTTATGTTTTAATAAGAAATGTTACTTCAGAAATAACCAATGAAAATAATAGCCTACAGTTCCTTCCTGCCTATATTTCTGTGTATTTGTCATGTCCAAGCAGAATACATCAAATACATTGTTGAGGCAATCACTAATTAGTTAATTGTATAATTGGTAAATAAATGCAAAGTGATTAGGAAGTTGCCGTACTAGTAATTTAATTGTCAGTTTAGACAGTTAACTAATTGCTTTATAACTTTTAACTGATTCATTTTTTTATCTCCCTGATACTAAGTCAAAAAAATAACTGCTGGGTCTGCTGACTATTCATAGAAATAATCACTCATTTCTCTGAAGCCCTACAAATACATCATTAGTATTATGTGACTGCCTCCTGTCAAGTGACTGTGATTGCAGGGAAGCATTATAAGTTTCTAAGTCTGGCTGGTGTATTTAAAGTTAATTTCTAAGAAGTAGATTGTAAAAAAAAAATCCTTTATCAGCAAATAAGTGAATGCACTGACGAAGATGAAATGTAGCTTACAAGTAACATTTCATTTTGCCTACTCAGAATTAATGCTCATGATCTTTAAGGTTGGAAAAAAGGCCAACCAATGTAGAGTTGTGTTGGATGGAAAAATAATTGCTAACAGTTAACAGCCCACGTGAGATACAGAGAAAGTTAAGAGACTAAGCATAGTTCTAGCACACCATACACCTGGAAAGATTAAAAAAAAAAAAGAGTGTTACCATCCTTTTTAGGTAAGGTTTGGGCAAGCTTACATAACAAACAACAGTAAGTGGTGATAGCAGATGTTGAATTTGGAAATGGCATTTCAGGGTAGCTTGGAAAACTGATTTATACTACTAATTGAGATAATTAGAGCATTTTTCGTATTTTCATGGCAACAGATAGCCTATTAGTTGAGGTATATACTGAGGTGATATTAGATCTCCAAATGACAGTGGATACAGTACAAAGGCAGATTGGTTGAGGAGAAGGAAATGTCATGACAGAAAGGCTAAGACATTTGTAGACTATATTGAAGGGAGAGATTGGGTGGATATGTTAACTCTGAGAAATGGAAAGATGAGACAGTTCACTTTGACAAGAAAGTCGCTAAGTCAGACAAGTAGACTGAATACACTATTGGCAAGACATCAGAATCAACACTGGGATGATAGAGAGAGAGAGGTGCATTTTGAATAATAGAAAGTGGGAATAGAGAAGATAAAGAGACAGGGTGATAAAAGGCAAAATATAACCAGAGAGATAAGGCACTGCAAGTATCCATAAAATGGGTAATCAAACAAATGTGGCCCAGGCAGGTATGACCATAGCCCTGAGTAGCATCCTGCTATCGCCCAGAGTGATACCACAGTTGTTGTGTCTTGTTGTGTCTTTCGGCTTTTCCTGGTTAGGGGTCACCACAGCGGAACTCCGGTCCGCTAATTATTGGTAGTTGATTTTTACGTGCCGAGTTACCAGCCCTGACACACAACCTTCAACGAAGGTACGCCCATTCACACATGTCTCCATGCAGTATAAGGACAAAATGACTGACTTCAACAATTGGCTAAGCTTCTGGTGTCATTCAAAGGGGATCCAGTATCTGTCTGCCTGGGACGACATGATCGGCAAACCACAATGCTTTGTCAGAGATGGTCTGCACCTGTCGCCTCTGGGATTCCGGTTACTGGCTAAAGCTCTTGCCACCCCTGTAGTGCCTTTTTTAGGCAAGGTTCCAAGGACAAAACCACCACTGTAACAGATACAAGCATGCAAAATCTGATGGCAATGCTACTCAATGCTAGAAGTCTAAACCTCAAAATACACTCTCTTGAGGCACTCCTAAAAATGGATAACATCGATATCTGTGCAGTAACTGAGACCTGGTTCAAGGCTCCAGAGAGCATCCCTGCAATACCAGACTACAACTCTTACCACACTTTTTGGCCACCAAACCAAGACCAAAACACTAAAGGTGGAGGAGTCTTCATATTCACCAAGGATATTCACACCTCCAGGCTAGTTGCCCAACACAATGCATCTGAAATTCTCCAGGTGCAATTAACACTAGGTAAGACTGCAATCCAAATTTTAGCTTGCTACTGATCCCCCACCATGCCCCAGGATTCTCACTACACCTTTCTAAACATAATGGAAATTATTAAGATACAACCAAACATCCTAATACTGGATGATTTCAACTACCCTGCCATTAACTGGGAAAACTACTCTGGTACCAACACCTTTTCCCAACTGTTCTTGGAATTCATAAATTCCAGTGACCTGGATCAACTAATCCATTGTCCAACCAGGGGCTCCAATATCCTAGACCTGGTTATTACCAACATGGGAGACAGATGCTTCACACCAGTGGTCGCCCCCTCATTGGTCAGGTCTGACCAATGACTGCTTAACATACAAGGCCATGTCAAACCCAGAGCTGTTGGACATGCTGCACTTAAAGAAATCCCAATCCCTCAGAGACACATGCTCCAGGGATCTAAACCTTGTCATCACAATGAACAAAACATGCTGGAGGGATAGGTTCCTGACCCAGAGACTCCCCGGACTCTGGAATAGACAGTCCATACATAGGTTCATAGGTTCATAGGTTCATAGGTTCATAGGTAGGTACTAGGCTATCTGCCCGAAGGCATTTATAAGCCTAGCTGGATTGTTACTTGTGCCTCTGTCAGGCAGAGCCATTGGAGTGATCACAGGGGTAAACTTTCTGTTTCCCATCCATTCGTCAAGGTTTCTCTTAAACTGGGTTAGCAAGGAGCTCTGCCTAATGTAGACTGGAATCTTGTTCCAGAGCATGGGAAGTCTCTGGGACAGGAATCTATCCATCCAGCATGTCCTATTTATTGTTGTGGTGAGGTTTAGATCCCTGTTGCATGTGGCTAGAGGGGATATGGTTTTCTTTAGGTGGAGCATGTCCATCAATTCTGGGTTGGACATGGCCTTGTATGTCAGGCAGAGATCACCTCTGAGTAGGCGGTATGCAACCGAGCACAGCTGGCGTTTCTTCAGTCGAGCTGCATAGGGCATTTGCTTGAGGCCAGTGATCCTCTTGGTGAGGTACTTCTGTGGTCTTTCCAGTTGTTGCAGATGTCTTGTAAAGTACATGCCACATGCTGCATTGTACTCTATGGTGGGTCTGATGAGTGATGCTTATAGGGGCCCAATGACCTCTTTCTAGCTGGATGCAAACCCTTTTGTGATTAGGTGGGTCACATAGTAGGATTTTCTAACCACTTTGGCAATGTGATTATCAAAGGAGAGGTTACTATCTACTTGGATCCCTTATTACGTCTTCCTTATTTAGGGGGCTAGCACCTATGTGATAGTTTGTGGGTACTTTGCTTTTTCCAAAGGGGATGACTATGCACTTTTTGCCATTTAGCTTGAGGCCATGGTTTTGACACCAGGTATCTGTCTCAGTGAGACCCTTTTGGAGGATGTCTGTGTCAGCCAGAGAGTCAATTATAGCCCTAGTTTGCAGTCATCTGTGAACTTGGTCAGCCATATTCCTCCTGTGCTTGCCTGTACCTCTGAGAAATATATGCCGAACAGGAGGGGTCCTAGGACTGAGTCCTGGGGAATGCAACTCGTAACTGGTTTAGAGTCAGACCTAGCTCCCACAACTCTTACCATGTGGGTTCTGTCTGTGAGCCAGTTGGCAACCCATCTCATGACGTAGGGGTTTATGTTCAGGCTGGTGAGCTTGTCTATAATACCCGGGTGGGGAATGATGTTGAAGGCTTTTGCGAGGTCTAGGTAGGCTGTGTATACCACCTTTCCCTCATCTATAGCCTTGGTACCTGTATCAAAGAAGTCCACCAGGTTTAGGAGGCATGATCTGCCCTTAACAATGCCAAACTGCGTAGAGTCCAGTGTTTGGAGGTTCCCAATGTCTCCGTTAATGAGATCTGTGATGATGTGCTCCATAGCTTTGCAGACCAAGCTAGTCAGGCTTATAGGGTGATAGTTTCCTCGGTCTGTTGTGGCTCCACCTTTGTGGAGCGTAATAACCATTGCTGTGCGCCATTCTGTGGAGAGGCTGAGTTTAAACAGTGTGTTTAGTTGAGGGCTTAGTTCATTTTTGAGCTCGTGTAGGACATAGCCTGGGACACCGTCAGGTCCCATTGATGCTGTGTTTTTGGCTTTGGAGAGGGCTATTTTAGTGTGAGTGTCTGTGATTTCAGGGGCACAACATTCTTCTGGTATAGTTATGGGTCCTTTTGGGGTGAGAGGGGGGTGACGTTTGCAGTGAATCTGTCTGCCAGGATGTTGGCTATATCGGTCGGTTCAGTGTATTTTGTGCCATTTTGCACTAACTACGAGCAGATCTGGGAATTGCCACTTAGATTCTTGACATAGCTAAAGAATGCCTTGTGGTTATATTTGAAGTCCATGGCAATTTTTCTTTCGAAGATATCCTTGGATGATTTTATGAGGAAACGTAGTTTCTTGCTGATACTGATCAGGGATGTCTTCCCTTCTTGGGATTTTACTCTTTTCTGTGCTAGTTTGCTCCTTCTGTTGTATAGCTTGTTTATGGCAGGGTTCCACCAGACTGGTTTCCTTTTCTTGGAGGAGTGAGTCTTGGTTTTATTTGGGATAGCACGATCCATGCATTCTTGTAGGTGCCCGTAGAGTGTATTAGTAAAGGATTATGCAGCTTGGACAGCGTTATCCTTTAGCATGGGGGCTTTGAAACTTCCCACCTCAGTCTTAAGTAACATGAAGTTTGTTTTTGAAAAATTTTTCACGGTGGTTTCTTTGACCGGGGTTGGTGGCGGAATGTGGAAATCCAGAGTGATTAGTTTATGGTCAGATCTAACCAACAAGGAGTTGACATCTGGTCTGGAACACCGGTCACCCATGTTGGCGATGACCAGGTCCAATATGTTGTCACCTAGGGTGGGGATGTTGACCAGTTGATCCAGGGCGTTTGAATTTATAAATTCTAGGAAATGTTGGGCAAGGGAGTTTCTACTTGAGTAGTTCTCCCAGTTAATGTTTGGGTAATTGAAATCACCCAATATCAGGGTGTTTGGTAGGACCTTTATGTTTCCCAGTGTTTCCAGGAATGTGGAGTGGGGGTCCTGGGACATGGTGGGTGATCTGTAACAAGCTATAATTTGAATAGCCGTTTTGCCCATTGTTAGTTGCACGTGGATGATCTCTGAAGCATCATGCTGTGCCACTAACCTGGAGGTGTGGGTATCCTTGATGAATATGGATACTCCCCCATCATTTGTATTTCGGTCCGGGTTTTGTGGCTGAAATGCATGGTATGAGTTGTAGCCTGGTAGTGCTGGGGTGCACTCTGGAGCCTTAAACCAGGTTTCTGTTACTGCACATATATCAATTTTCTGTATACTGAGGAGTGCCTCAAGTGCGTGCATTTTGAGGTTTAGACTTCTGCCATTGAGTAGCATTACCCTCAGTTTTTTGTTACTTGTGCTATTTATGGTGGTGGGTTTGTCTTTTGAGCTTTGCCTAAAAAAGGCACTATGGGGGTGGCAAGAGCCATGGCCAGTATTCAAAAGCCTAAGGGTGACAGATGCAAGCCATCTCTAGCAAAGCAGCGTGGCTTGTCGAGCATGTCATCCCAGGCTGACAGACACTGGATCCCCTTTGAATGGCACCAGAAGCTTAGCCAATTGTTGATATTGATAATTGTCAAGCAGAGCACCTCTTTGGCCCTCTTCAGAAGGAACCTTGATGATTGGATGGGAGATAGGAAATTCACTCGGGGGATCATGTCAGTCACCCTGCTAGAGAGGGGTCCAGGGAAGTAAATACTGTGGGAAGAAATAGCAAGGGAATTGTTATGGTTAGGCCCTTATAGGCCCTAGGGCCAATAGCCTAGTACCATCCTATGAACCTATGACCATAAGCTAATCACCCTTGACATCCACATCCCACCCTCACCCTCCAGTAAGGAAACCTCCGTAAAAAATTTCTCCAAAGCCAACTTCTTGCTACTGAATTCAAAAGTGACAAACTTCATGACACCCATGCAGACAGGAGCTGAAAGTTCGACTGCTGAATCCTACACTAAGGCACTTTACGAGCACATCCACTTGTGCATGAATCATGCTATCCCAAATAGAACCAAGATGCTCTCCTCCAAAAAAAGGAAGCTAATCTGGTGGTCACCTGCCATAAACAAACTATACAAAAAAGGGAAGACACTGTTGCAGAAAAGAGGAAAATCCCAGGATACAAAAAACTCCCTTAGCAGCCTCAGTAAGAAGTGGAGATCCCACATAAAATCCTCCAAAGCTAGTTATGAAAATAAAATTGCCAAAGATTCCAAAGACATCCACAAGGCATTCTATAGTTATGTCAAGAATCTAAATGGCAATGCTCAGATCTGCTCTGACCTACAACAGAATGGCATTAAATATACTGATCTGAAGGATATTGCCAATATCCTGGCAGATCGATTTAGTGCCAACTTCACCCCCCTCTCACCCCCTAAAGGGCCCATCTCAATACCAAAAAATTGCCAAATTCTGGTAATCATGGCCACACAGGTAGAAATGTCACTCTCCAAAGCTAAGAATACAGCATCCATGGGACCAGATGACATCCTGGGCTGTGTACTACATGAACTACAAAATGAACTGGCACCTCACCTAAGTGTCATGTTTAATCATAACCTCACCTCAGGCTTCATGCCCACTGAGTGGCACACAGCTACAGTTATCCCACTCCACAAGGAGGGATCCAACTTGGATCCTTGGAAGTACCGTCCCATCAGTCTGATGAGCCTGATCTGCAAGTGCATGGAATGCATTATCATGGAACTTATAAACAAAGACATTGGCAACCTTCAAACACTGGACCCCACCCAGTTTGGGTTCGTGAAGGGCCGATCTTGTCTCCTGAATCTGATTGACTTCTTTGAATCAGTCTTCAGAGCTGTGGACGAGGGTAAGGCGGTCCACACAGCCTATCTGGACCTTGCCAAGGCCTTTGACACCATCCCCCACCTGGAATCATAGATAAACCTACTAAGCTGGGCATAAATCCCTACATCACTCGATGGGTTGCCAACTAGCTTACTGTCAGAACTCAAACTGTAAAAGTAGCCAACTCCAAATCCAGCTCCAGACAAGTGACAAGTGGAGTACCTCAGGATTCAGTCCTAAGGACCGCTCGTGTTTGGCATCTACTTCTCTCAAGTACAGGCCAACACTAAGGGACTCTGGCTAACAAAGTTAGCAGATTACTGCAAACTGGGAGCCATTATTGAATCCCCAAATTATGTGGATATTCTACAAAAAGGCCTTACAGAAACAAATGCTTGGTGCCAGAGCCATGGGCTCAAGCTTAATGCCAAGAAATGTATAGTTATCCCCTTTGGGAAAAAACATGTATCCATGAATTACCACAGAGGTGGCAGTACACTAAACACCGAAAGTGTGATGAGTGACTTAGGGACACAGGTGGACAGTGGTCTCACCTTCAATAACCACATCACCACAACAGTCAGGAAATCCTTCTCTGTGGCACACATCATCACCAAGGGCTTTTCATCCAGAAAACTGAGGTCATTGTCCCACTGTACTCATCACAAATTAGACCCATTATAGAGTACAATGCCCCATTTGGTATGTACCTCACAAGAAATCTGAACAGCTGGAAATGCAGCAGAAATACCTCGCTAAAAGAATAGTAGGCCTAAAGCAGATGCCCTATGCTGACCATCTAAAAAATCTCCAGCTATACTCTGTGGCATACCGTCTACTCAGAGGTGATCTGTGCTTAACATACAAAGCCATGTCAAACCCTGAGCTGTTGGACATGCTCCACTTAAAGAAATCCCAATCTCTCAGAGCCACACACTTCAGGGATTTAAACCTTGTCATCACAATGAACAAAGCATGCTGGAGGGATAGGTTTCTGACCCAGAGACTCCCCATACTCTGGAATAGACTGCCCATACATGTCAAGTAGAGTGCCTCCTTGGTCTTCTTCAAAAGGAACCTTGATGATTGGATGGGAGATAGGAAATTCACCACGGGGATCACGTCAGTTGCCCTGCTAGACAGGGGTCCAAGGAAGTAAATATTGTGGGTAGAAATATCCAGGAAATTGTTATGGCTAGGCTTGTATAGGCCCTAGGGCATAGTACCAGCCTATGAACCTATAAAACTACAGGATGACAAGGGATAAAATTAGTAGAATGGGGTAAAGGCATCCCTTGGACTAAGATAGCATTAGAAGGCAGGAAATGAAACTGGAGAGATAGAAATAGAAGGAAGATAGAAAGGAAACTGGAAGTATACAAGCCATCAATTTGGATAGGGAAAGGTATACAAGAAGGTAGGAAGACTGAATAATTACAAATTAATTGGAGGGAATCATGTGACAGAAAATGGAGAAATGCAGCATGTGTAGATGAGAATTTTTTATGGTTTCTGCTGGGTAAAGGGATGACTAGGTATCTCCTGTGAAAATTTCAAAAAAGATGGACTAAGAATGCAGTTTCATTCAATAAAAAGGAAGGTTACAAGTTGAGGTAAGAACAGACAGAGTGATTAGAGATGAAATGAAGAGTTTCTATGAACATCTGTGTTAGATAGAAGCAGACTATCAAAAATGAAGAGTGACACTGAAAGAGTGCACCAAGGAAAAGGATGCATGAGATAAACAAAAAAGTGGAACTATGCTAGATAAGGAAAAATGCCATAAGCCATTAAGATAATGAACTGGAGCAAATTAGCAGTTATCCAATGCTTTTTCAAAACATTTTTTATCCATTTAGGCAATACGTAGTGAAGGCACTAATGTAAAAAGTACTTTGGATAAAGAGGGAAGATTCGTATCTAAATAAGTTTAACAAGCAAGGCAGCAGTCTTAACCAAGTGAAAAGGGGAACACACAAATCATGAAAATTATAGGCTAATGTCTGAGTAGCAATGATATTACAATTCTGACAGAAGTATTAGTAGATTGTTTAGACAGAGTCTTAACAAAACCAGTGAATAGATGACAAAATATTGGTAGATTGTTTAGATAGGGTCTTAAAAATGATGAAGAGATGACAAGAGAGATTACTTTAAGACAGCCCAAGTATATCTAATTTGCAGAAAGTTGTACAAAGTTCTGGAGGAATGATGGGCACAATTTTGATATAATGAAGTTTTAGATTTGGTGAAGTGAGATTTCATGCTTGAGGTCTGAAAAAAAGAGGAACTGGAGATGGAATTTTATCTTGGATGAAAATGCTACAAAAGAACACAAAGTGAGTTAATTGTTATTGACGGAGTAGTTGATGAATGTAGAAGGGAAAGATCAAGATATACCAAGGCTGTTTACTATTGCCAAGCTGTTTTATTGTGTTTATGGAAGAAGTAGTCTAAGAACATTGAAAGGAATTTATCAGTAAGGTTATGGAGTGAACATGGTTTCACATACTTCCGGCTATCTGCATTCTAATATCAGAAGATATTGAAGACAGAAAATATCAGGAATTAAATATAATAAATACAAAACAGTGACAGTGTGGGTTGAGAAAATAAAAACAAGAAATGGGAGAGTAACAAAGCAACAAAGACCCGGTTTAACTAGGATTAGTAGTTGATCATGCCGTTGATGACACAAAAGAAGGATATTTAAGGATAACTGAAGAAAAAAGTAAAATGTTTCTAGTTAAAGGAGGATGAAGGCTTTGATACAGAAATGCATGGTTAACGCATGAAATGCTAGTTGTCACAGTAATGTTTCATGTAGTAAATCATCTAACAGTTTCACACTGAAATGGAGAGCTAGAAGATGTACGTGCTGGTACAGAAGTATACAGAAGTGAAAAGATCTAGGAGAATATCCAAAGAGAGAATCTGAACGCAAGAAGATGATGGAGGCTAAGGAGCCCTGTTTTTTTCCCATGTTATAATTTAGTATTTAATATTGCATTATGAATTGTCAGGATGATGAAAGAAAACAAACTTGTTAATATATTAGATGTGTTACTGTAGAGGAGAAACTAAATGGGAGAAAACAGAGATAGGGCCAAATTGATTAGAGGCGCAGAAGGAAGAAGAGTGATGTGTAAATGGGATGTGATATTTAATGAAAATAGGAAACAGACTAATAGAATCTTATATGTTGGTAGCATGGGGGCTACGGCAGATGAGAAGAATGGCACAACAGGTGTATGCTGGAGTTTACTTTTGCAGTTGCTGAAGAATAGAATAGACTACAACAAATGTGCAATATGTATGAATGTGTAGCTGAATAGGGCTGTGAGATATGGTGCAGTAGAATTATATAATGTGATATGAGAAACTGTATGATAGCAGAGCTAGTGAAAGTAAGTCCTGGAAACGCATGGAAAGATGGACATTATGGGACTAATGTAGAGTGCAGTCAAATTTATAGACAGGGAGCTAATTTATGCAGGCTTAAATAAACGTGAAAGCTGAAACTATCAAAAGAAGCTGGAATTTACACTGGGGAGAATGGATGAACCTTAAAGGAGAGGACAAGAGAGACTATGGGAAATTAGTAGTAGCTTGAAGAGATGAAACCTCATGTGGGACCAGCTAATGAAACATTTGTATAGACATGTCCTACCACTAAACAGAATAAGGATGGAAGGGAAATATTTGACAGCAGATACTGAAGATGTCAAACTTTACAACTGCAGATGCAGCATATGTTTTGTGAGTATCAGACAGCTACACAGCTTTGGTAAGTAGTTCTAAATAAGGAGATGTAACTATACTTGAATGATATATTAAATTTCAGAAAAATCTGTTCTTGAAGTATAAAGGGAAAGAACAAGTTTGGAAAAAGGTGGCCAGGAAGTGATTATTATTACTTGTTAAAAATGGATTCATGTTGTTCAAGTGACAGCTATTATATTGAGTAAAATCAATAAAAAATTGAAGGGAGCAAGACCTCTTCACTCACTTGTAGAAATACACCTACACACCACCCAAACTTATGTATGTATATATATATATATATATATATATATATATATATATATATATATATATATACATATATATAGATATATAGATATTTATATATATATTTACCAACCCCGAAGTCACACAAAAGAGTAAAGAAAAGAAACTTTCACTCTCTCAGTGAAAGCTGTTTCTCTCAAATTACTTTAATCAGTCAGTGTTTGGCAAGTGCCATTGATTGGGTGACACAATCCAATTACAACTAGACTGAAAGCAGAAAAAGAAAAAAGTTCATATATTAACAAGAGAATCTCTGATTTTGAGTAAGAGAATAAGAAATTCTAAGTTGATGGTGAGAATTCAGCAGCTGGGTAGAAAAGGATGAAATGTTGGGTTATTACAATGTAAATGTTGTCAGTGGTTTGTGGACAGGCCACCGAACAGTTGTGTAGTAGAATATTGAGAAAAATATGTTATCTGCAGGTGGGGTTAAGGGGATGAAGATCAGTGAGAGACAGAATTACACCAATATGATAGCAGGTGCACAGCAGAGCATTCAAAATTAGAGAACTGCATGGCTAGAATTTATAAAGATTCTAGATACATAAAGCATGATCTTGTAAACACAGTATAAAATGAAAAGTTAATTACTGTGAAAAATAAACGATGATGTGTCCATCCAGTGTATTATTCTTTGTTGAAGTGCAATGTGGATGTCCTTCAAAAAACTTTTGATTTTTCTGTTAAATGCACTCATTTTTTTTGTTAGAAAATCAAAAGATGCTCTGAATTTCATTGTGTGTGCATGTATGTATATTCGTGTGCTTCTGCTTGTATTATTCAAAATAATTATATCTGCAAAAGGCAAAAGCACTCACTAAGGAAATAAAGTATTTGTGAATTACCATTTGGTTACGTGTGTGTGTGTGTGTGTGTGTGTGTGTGTGTGTGTGTGTGTGTGTGTGTGTGTGTGTGTGTGGGTGCGTTGTGAGACCAAGTTATTACAAGAAGAGTGGCTTCATCCAGAACAAAACATATTAGACTTCCTGACAAATTACAACAATTTAGAACTGCTAGACTCTTATAACAGTATGACACTTACAATTTAAAGAGGTCAAGTTAGAGGATGAGATTGTAGCACCCACAAGTTTGTTTAATAATTCAATTAGCATGTAAAGCAATTCATTTAATGCAAGAATTAGTAAATAGTGTGTGTTTTGCATTGATAGTCCTGTTGATGGCTATTCAATAGGTAGGCTTTTTTAGAAAATAGAAACCATCATACTGTCAAGGGCACATATATCATCATTTTCCAAAGATGATTGTCTCCTGCAAAAAATGTTCAGAATTCAACACTGTATTAAACAGTTAGAAACATATACCAAAGTAACATTCTCATAGCATTGATATACAATTAATGAATAAGTCTGAAGCTTGGATTCTTATTCAGACCTATAATACTGATATGTGACACTCAACCACAACTCATAAGGCATAAAAACGTACCCAACACTCTAGTCATAGGTGACTCTATAGTCAGGCACACTTATGTTCCACTCACCAGGCTAAACTAGGAGAAAGTTACTGTCAGCTGCCTGTCAGGTGCCAGGATCCAACACATAATGCACACACTCAGGTCACTCCACAACAAGGACAAATATGACTCTGCCATTGTCCATTTTGGTGTGAATGACCTGAGACGTACCACCCTGTACTACATGAAAAAAGACATGGAGGAGCTCTCCGATCTTGTAGCCCAGGCAGCTATGACCTAGCCCTGAGAAGCATCTTGCCATCATCCAGAATGATACCACAGTACAAGGACAAAATGATTGACTTCAACAATTGGCTAAGCTTCTGGTGTCATTCTAAGGGCATCCAGTATCTGTCTGCCTGGGATGACATGATCAACAGACCATGATGCTTTGCCAGAGATGGCCTGCACCTGTCACCCTTGGGATTCAGGATACTGGCTAAGGCTCTTGCCATACCTATAGTGCCTTTTTTAGGCAAGGTTCAAATAACAAATTCACCACCATAACAGGTACAAGCAAGCAAAATCTGAAGGTAATGCTACTCAATACTAGAAGTCTTAACCTCAAAATGCATTCACTCAAGGCACTCCTTAAACTGGAGAACATCGAAATCTGTGCAGTGACAGAGACCTGTTTCAAAGCTCCAGAGAGCACCCCTGCATTACCAGGCTATAATTCACACCACACCTTTCGTCCACCTAACCTGGACCGGAATACTAAAGGTGGAGGCGTGTCCATATTCATTAAGGATATCCACACCTCCAGGCTAGTTGCTCAGCATAGTGCATCCAAGATTATCCTAGTGCAACTATCTCTGGGCAGGACCACAGTTCAAATTGTAACTTGCTACCGATCCCCCACCATGCCCCAAGATTCCCACTCCTAATTTCTTGATACACTGGAAAATGTTAGGGTACAACCCAACACCTTAATAATGGGTGATTTCAACTACCCCACCATTAACTGGGAAAACTACTCATGTACCAACTCTTTTGCTCAACGTTTTCTGGAATTAATAAATTCCAACACCTTGGATCAACTTATTCAACCCCCACCAGGGGCAACAATATCATAGACCTGGTCATTACCAACATGGGCAACCGGTGTTCCACACCAGAAGTCAGTTCCTCGTTGGTCAGATCCAACCACAAGCTAATCAGCCTAGACATCCACATCCTGCCCCCAACCCCCATTAGGGAAACCACTGTAAAAATGTCTCCAATGCCAACTTCACAATTCTTAAGACAGAAGTGGCAAACTTCATAACACCCATGCAGACAGACAATAGAGGTACGCCTGCTAAATCCTACACAAATGCACTTTATAAACACTTACACGAGTGCATGGATCGTGCTATCCCTAACATAACCAAGATGCTAAACTCCAAAAAAAGGAAGCCAATCTGGTGGTCCCCTGCCATAAACAAACTCTACAACAGAAGAAAGAAATTGTTGCAAAAAACAGTAAAATCCCATGACTGGAAGAATTCCCTGGTCAGTCCCAGTAAGAAGCTGAGATCCCTCATAAAATCCTCCAAAGCTAGTTATGAAAACAAAATCGCCACTGATTCTAAAGACAAACAAAAAGCAATCTATAGCTATCTCAGTGGCAACACTGAGATCTGCTCTGAGTTACAGCACAATTGCACTAAATATACAGAACCAACTGATATTTCCAACATCCTGGCAGATGAGTTCAGTGTTAACTTTACCCCCCCCCCCCACCCCATAAAGGGCAAAGTTCCTGTAATCACGGCTGCACAGATAAAAACCACACTCTCCAAAGCCAAGAACACAGCAGCCGCGGGACCTGACAATATCCCAGGCTGTGTTCTACATGAACTACAAAATGAACTGGCACCCCACCTAAGCACCATGTTCAGTCATAGCCTCACTTCAGACTTTGTGCCCACTGAATGGTGCACAGCGACGGTTATCCCACTCCACAAAGAGGGAGCCACCATGGACCCCGGGAACTACCGCCCCATTAGCCTAACAAGCCTAGTCTGCAAGGCCATGGAACATATCATCATGGAACTTATAAACAAAGACATCGGTAATCTTCAAACTCTGGACCCCACCCAGTTCCAATTTGTAAAAGGCAGACCATGTCTCCTAAACCTGACTGACTTCTTTGAAGCAGTCACCAAAGCCGTAGATGAGGGTAAGCTGGTTTACACAGCCTATCCATATTTCGCAAAGGCTTTTGACACCATCCCCCACTCTGTAATTATAAATAAATTCACTAAACTAGGTATAAATCTCTATGTCACAAGATGGGTTGCCAACTGGCTCACTGACAGAAGCCACACTGTGAAAGTAGCAGACTCCAAATCCGACTTCAGACCAGTGACAAGTGGAGTACCATTTGGTTACGTGTGTGTGTGTGTGTGTGTGTGTGTGTGTGTGTGTGTGTGTGTGTGTGTGTGTGTGTGTGTGTGTGTGTGTGTGTGTATGTGTGTGTATATGTGTTTGTGTGTGTGTGTGTGTGTGTGTGTGTGTGTGTGTGTGTGTGTGTGTGTGTGTGTGTGTGTGTGTGTGTGTGTGTGTGTGTGTGTGCGTTGTGAGACCAAGTTATTACAAGAAGAGTGGCTTCTTCCAGAACAAAACATATTAGACTTCCTGACAATTGACAACAATTTAGAATTTCTAGACTCTTATAGCAGTATGACACTTACAATTTAAAGAGGTCAACTGAGAGGATGAGATTGTAGCACCTACAAGTTTGTTTAATAATTGTATTAGCATGTAAAGCAATTCATTTAATGCAAGAACTAGTAAATAGTGTGTGTTTTGCATTGATAGTCCTGTTGATGGCTATTCAATAGGTAGGCTTTTTTTAGAAAATAAAAACCATCATACTGTCAAGGGCACATATATCATCATTTTCCAAAGATGATTGTCTCCTGCAAAAAATGTTCAGAATTCAACACTGTATTAAACAGTTAGAAACATATACCAAAGTAACATTCTCATAGCATTGTTATACAATTAATGACAAAGTCTGAAGCTTGGATTATTATTCAGACCTATAGTCCTGATATGTGCCACTCAATCACAGCTCATAAGGCATAAAAATGTACCCAACATTCTAGTCATAGGTGACTCTATAGTCAGGCACACATGTTCCACTCACCAGGCTAAACAAGGAGAAAGTTACTGTCAGCTGCCTGTCAGGTGCCAGGATCCACCACATAATGCACACACTCAGGTCACTCCACAACAAGGACAAATATGGCTCTGCCATTGTCCATTTTGTTGTGAATGACCTGAGACGTACCTCCCTGTACTATATGAAAAAAGACATGGAGGAGCTCTCCGATCTTGTAGCCCAGGCAGCTATGACCTAGCCCTGAGAAGCATCTTGCCATCATCCAGAATGATACCACAGTACAAGGACAAAATGATTGACTTCAACAATTAGCTAAGCTTCTGGTGTCATTCTAAGGGGATCCAGTATCTGTCTGCCTGGGATGACATGATCGACAGACCATGATGCTTTGCCAGAGATGGCCTGCACCTGTCACCCTTGGGATTCAGGATACTGGCTAAGGCTCCTGCCATACCTATAGTGCCTTTTTTAGGCAAGGTTCAAATAACAAATTCACCACCATAACAGGTACAAGCAAACAAAATCTGAAGGTAATGCTACTCAATACTAGAAGTCTAAACCACAAAATGCATTCACTCGAGGCACTCCTTAAACTGGAGAACATCGACATCTGTGTAGTGACAGAGACCTGGTTCAAAGCTCCAGAGTGCACCCCTGCATTACCAGGCTATAATTCACACCACACCTTTCGTCCACCTAACCTGGACCGAAACACTAAAGGTGAAGGCGTGTCCATATTCATTAAGGATATCCACACCTCCAGACTAGTTGCTCAGCATAGCGCATCCAAGATTATCCAAGTGCAACTAACTCTGGGCAAGACCACAATCCAAACTGTAACTTGCTACAGATCCCCCATCATGACCCAGGATTCCCACTCCTCATTTCTTGATACACTGGAAAATGTTAGGGTACAACCCAACACCTTAATAATGGGTGATTTCAACTACCACACCATTAACTGGGAAAACTACTCATGTACCAACTCTTTTGCTCAACGTTTTCTGGAACTCATAAATTCCAACACCTTGGATCAACTTATCCAACCCCCACCAGGGGCTGCAATATCCTAGACCTGGTCATTACCAACATGGGCAACTGGTGTTCCACACCAGAGGTCAATTCCTCATTGGTCAGATCAAACCACAAGCTAATCAGCCTAGACATCCACATCCTGCCCCCAACCCCCATTAGGGAAACCACCGTAAAAATGTCTCCAATGCCAACTTCACAATTCTTAAGACAGAAGTGGCAAACTTCACAACACCCATGCAGACGGACAATAGAGGTACGCCTGCTAAATCCTACACAAATGCACTTTATAAACACTTACACGAGTGCATGGATCATGCTATCCCTAACAGAACCAAGATGCTAAACTCCAAAAAAAGGAAGCCAGTCTGGTGGTCCCCTGCCATAAACAAACTCTACAACAGAAGAAAGAAATTGTTGCAAAAAAGAGTAAAATCCCATGACTGGGAGAACTCCCTGGTCAGTCTCAGTAAGAAGCTGCGATCCCTCATAAAATCCTCCAAAGCTAGTTATGAAAACAAAATCGCCACTGATTCTAAAGACAACCAAAAAGCAATCTATAGCTATGTCAAGAATCTCAATTGCAACACTGAGATCTGCTCTGAGTTACAGCACAATTGCACTAAATATACAGAATCAACTGATATTGCCAACATCCTGGCAGATGAGTTCAGTGTTAACTTTACCCCCCCCCCACCCCATAAAGGGCAAAGTTCCTGTAATCACGGCTGCACAGATAAAAACCACACTTTCCAAAGCCAAGAACACAGCAGCCGTGGGACCTGACAACATCCCAGGCTGTGTTCTACATGAACTACAAAATGAACTGGCACCCCACCTAAGCACCATATTCAGTCATAGCCTCACCTCAGACTTTCTGCCCACTGAATGGTGCACAGCGACGGTTATCCCACTCCACAAAGAGGGAGCCACCATGGACCTCGGGAACTACTGCCCCATTAGCCTAACAAGCCTAGTCTGCAAGGCCATGGAACATATCATCATGGAACTTATAAACAAAGACATTGGTAATCTTCAAACTCTGGACCCCACCCAGTTCCGATTTGTAAAAGGCAGACCATGTCTCCTAAACCTGACTGACTTCTTTGAAGCAGTCACCAAAGCCATAGATGAGGGTAAGCTGGTTCACACAGCCTATCCATATTTTGCAAAGGCTTTTGACACCATCCCCCACTCTGTAATTATAAATAAACTCACTAAACTAGGTATAAATCTCTATGTCACAAGATGGGTTGCCAACTGGCTCACTGACAGAACCCACACTGTGAAAGTAGCAGACTCCAAATCCGACTTCAGACCAGTGACAAGTGGAGTACCACAGGGTTCAGTCCTGGGTCCTCTCCTGTTTGGTACATACTTTTCTGAAGTACAGGCTAACACAGAAGGTCTTTGGCTAATGAAGTTCACAGATGACTGCAAACTACAAGCTATAATTGAAACTCCTAATGATGTGCACTGAGACAGATGCCTGGTGTCAAAGCCATGGCCTCGAGCTCAATGCCAAAAAGTGCATTGTCATCCCCTTTGGTAAAAACTCTGTACCCATGAGCTACCACATTGGTGGTAGTCTACTTAACATTGAAAATGTGATAAGATACCTTGGGACACAGGCGGACAGTAGTCTCTCCTTTGATAACCACATCACCACAGTAGTCAGGACATCCTTCTACATGGCACACCTCATTACAAAAGGTATCTCATCCAGGAAAAAAGAGGTCATTGTTCTCCTCTACTCATCACTCATTAGACCCATTATAGAGTACAATACCCCTTTTGGTATGTACCTCACAAGACATCTACAACAACTGGAAAGGCCACAGAAATACCTCACAAAGAGGATTACTGGCCTCAAAAAGATGCCCTATGCAGACCGTCCTAAAAATCCAGCTTTCCTTCGTCATATATTGCCTACTCAGAGGTGATCTCTGCCTAACATACAAAGCTATGTCAAACCCAGAGCTGTTGGACATGCTCCACTTAAAGAAATCTCAATCCCTCTGAGCTACGTGCTCTAGGGACCTAAACCTTGTCACCACAATAAACAGAACATGTTGGAGGGATAGATTCCTGTCCCAGATACTTCCCATACTCTGGAACAAACTACCTATCTATATCAAACAATGCTCCTCATTAGCACTCTTCAAGAAAAATGTTGATAATTGGATGGGAAATAGGAAATTCACCCCAGGGATCACCTCTGTGGCTCTGCTCGACAGGGCCACAGGAAAATCATTTTCATGGGTGGCGAAAGCCAGGGTACCTTTTTGGCTAGGCTTGTATAGGTCCTAGGCCCGATAACCTAGTACCTACCTATGAACCTATGAACCTATGAATAAACTGCAGGTAGACAAATGGACACCTTTAAAGATAATATAGAGGGGTGGCTGGTTTGAAAAACAAATTATAAACATTATTCACATATGTTCTCTGTTTATTTATTTGACATTTGTTGACCAGGATGGTCCAACTGAGCAAGCGACCTTTTTCAGTGGAGGCCAGGGGAGAAAAGCTCCACAGAAATACATAGTAAATTAGAACAATAATAATATGATACCATATAAGAGTATAAAACATTGTGGTACACATGTGGGAAAGAGATTGTCAGTTTATGCTGAGGTACATAGTACTAGATGGCACAAATTAAATGCAGGGTGATGTGATGATTACATGGAGCAGACATATTTACAATAGTATATGTGTTTACAATAAAAGTCAATGAGCTATTTGAAGAGTTGGGGTACTGGCTGTGAAGGTAAAGTAGAGGTGACTGGGTTGGAGAGAGGTCCAGGGTTATGGTGAATATCACCTGAAATATGTAACATATTGAAGGTGTAAAGAAGGGTTGCTTTAGAGATGTTCAAGATGTGATATTTATGCTTAGTTCTAAGGAGAGTTGAGGTATGAGGAGAAATTTTGATCTTGGGAAGGCAGAAGTTGGCAGTATGAAAAAGTGAGGGGGGGATACCGGAGATGAGTAGTGGGTTTCTGTGACTAGGTTGTAGTGAGTGGAAGTTGAAGAATAGTGTTGTGGATTGATCTGTATATGATATAAAGAGAGGTAGGATAGGAGTAGAAGAGTAAGTGTAAAGAGAAAAAGGAACATAGTGAGAAGTGAGAGGTTTTAGTGTGGAAGCGATTAAGTGAGAGTGTGAGGAGAGGTTTGAGTGAGTTCAGTGGTGGTAATTGTGAGTATAATTAGTATGGGAGGATGAGGAGGGGCCAAGGTGAGAGGAAGAAGAGGAGATGGTGATTGATCGAGATTGGGAGGAGGGGGTGTTTTATAGGATGGGGAAAGGTTTGTTAGCTATAAATGTAATGTTTGTAGGGGGTATGTGGGAATGGGGGTAGGGTAAAGGAGTGGAGGGAAACCGAGAGAAGTGAGAGTGAATGGAGTGGGTTGTTCCACAGCAAGCAGATCACCGTGAAGAAAAACTATCAGCAAGTCTAGGAATCTTTGGCTGCAAAGAGTGAGTGCAACTTAAGTATGAGGAGGAAGTCATGTATATTTTTATAATGGTGATAAATTACAGAAGACTACCTTATCTGAGTTGGAGAAGAGATGGGGCAGTGCTCTTGGGTTGAGCACAGGGTACAGTTTATTTTTAGCTTTAAGAATACTGCCAGTTAGTGAGGAGAGATTTTTGGTAGATAGTTTGCTGAGAATGGAAGGATTTAAGAGAGAAAAAGGGGGTGTGGAAGTGAGCAGTCAAGAACAGTGTGCACACCACAGCCTTTATTTTAACCTTTTGTTGGCAAATCAATTACTTAGGAAATATCTTTACAACAGCAAACATACAATGAGCAGTTCAGAAGTTATAGGGCACTTCTCTTGGCTTACAGTAGTTTCTAAATGTTGATTCTCTGCCTAAGACTTATAAAGGAGGAAGGTGGAAGAGCCTACAATCTTCTTTAAGATAAACTGAGCAATTCCGAAGTAATAGGGCACTTGTCTTGGCTCACAGTAGTTCTTAGATGGCGATTTTCCGGCTAAGCCTTATTAAGGAGGAAAGACTTATAAAGGAGGGAGGTGCTTCACAATGATCTTCCTAATGATAATGACACCTCTAGGCATCAAACATTGCATGTTCATCTCAATTTTCATAATTACAAAACTATGCTATGCTATTTACAAGCTATTGAAATATTTCTCCTTAAACCTTTTTTTGATACACAATACAGCTGCATTGATATATAACCTTTGACTAGTGCAGCTAATGAGATATTCATTGTTTTTCACATACTATAGATTTATACTGCCATAACTGTTATATATCTCTGAATATCATAACAACTGGCAACACAG
>NC_056730.1:796663844-796748844 GCF_019279795.1 Protopterus annectens
ACCATGAATAAGACTTTACATCAAAAAGCAAAAACATTAAGTGCAACATGGATTTGACTGCTCATACAATGTTGTTATCCAGGAATGTAGGGATGACAGTGGGCAAGAGATCATGAGTACCATAAATTGCCTAGTTTTATACATCTTTAAGTAGACACACTTAGGAGTTCATGCCTTCCTTTCCAAGCACTTAATATTTCTTATATACCAAACTGAGCAGTGCTGTACATAGTAATCCGGGTATAAATTTGCATCTACCCATCCAATCAACAAACCTTGTTTTAAAGGTAATTAAAGTTGTTCTTAGTTTGACCTATAGTAGCAATTTTTTTTCCATAGTCTGGAAATGCATTGAGTTAAAAAGCTATCTCTCCAGTAAGTCTTGTTTAGTTGTTAGTATAGATTTAGGTCCCTGGTGAGGGTATTTGTTGATCCACTAGTTTTGCAAAGAAAGAGAAAGCCAAATAGGACTGGGACCTTTTTTGTATGAGTGAAAGAGAGATACAGTAAACCAAAGCATTTGTAGGTATGCAACATGTGCATGAATTTAACATACAATCAGGTGTCTTGCATTACTAGGAAAAACATTTCTTTGTGGTGTAATAGAACTATTTCATCTTAAATATTTCCAAGGCTCCTGGTAATACATGTCACCTGACTGCATGTTAAAAGTATAAATAAATTTGAGTTGTGACTCTAGACAGCTATGACTGATAATGGGAAATCAGACATCAGCGTTCTGTTAAAAAATCAGATATGGGCATATAAATGCATACACAGAGTCCTTAATGTCGTCCCACTACAGAAACAATCAGATTAATTCTCAAAACAAATGCAATTTTTTTCAGATGATTTCAGAAAGCAACAATTAGTTTCATTTATGAAGTAATTCAATGGTAAATCAAGACACGGCAGCATAACAGAAGAGATCAGACTTGTATTGCCTTCAGCTTGGTTTTAATTGGCACTTTAGAGATTTCTTCCCAGAAGATTCTTTACAAGCAGTGTATTGAAATTAAATAGAATTTTTGAAGCAAACAACCTGAGGTAATTAGTATTAATAATTTAGACTGTTTGGATAGTTTAATCAGAGAGGATGCATGGACGACTACCATTTTCGTTTTTTCCCTGAATCTTTTCTCACCTCAGGTCTCCATGGGCTGCCAAATACAATTTCATTTAGTATGTATCTCACATATAACCACCTTTTTAAAGTTTTGAAAAAAAGATGAGCTCTCACTCAGATAGTGAGATGTTTGAAAGAATATGTACAAATACTCATTAATATACATGGGCCTAAATTATTCATCATCATAATAATTTTCTTTCAGTCCAATAATTTTAAATTGTAGTATATGTCATAATGCCTTGAAAAGCTGTAAAAAAATTATAGCTACTGCTAACACCATGAGAACTCGAGTAAAATAACAGTCTTTTAATGCAATTTATATATATATATATATATATATATATATATATATATATATATATATATATATATATATATATATATATATATATATATATATATATATATATATATATACACATATGGATCTATTTGTCAAAATTTCATTATTTTGAAAAAGAAAAGTAGAGGACCACTTACGCGAAAGTGCACTTAAACGAAAGTGCACTTTAATGAATATCAGTTCAACGAACAGATAAACACAAAAAGGAAACACATAAAACAGTGTTTTGCAGGGGGGCAACCCTCCTGCACTCTTCATGTGGGGGGGCTGCGCACCCCACAACCCCGCTACTTAAATATACTAACTCCGAGATCGCATTACAGTGGGGAAATAGGTAAATTCCTTTTTCACCACTGTAGTGTGCTTCAACGCCGCTGTGTTTCCTGTTACCTTTCTTATCAGTTTGTTGAACCAATATTCGTGAAAGTGCACTTTTGTTGAAGTACACTTTCACGTAAGTGGTCCTCTACTTTTCTTTTTCAAAATAATGAAATTTCGACAAAGAAAAGTAGACCCATGCATATATATATATATATAAATATATATATATATATATATATATATATATATATATATATATATATATATATATATATATACATATGTGTGTGTGTGTGTGTGTGTGGCTATATAGATATGGGTCCCAGAAACTTTGCTGAATGATACTTTGTTCGACATCTATTTAATCTACACAGTTTGGTTGACTGAAACAGATGGCTGACAGGTGTGTGAGACTGACAGTCCCTAGGTAGCGGAATATACCCTTTTCCCCATGAATTGTTTGGTTTCAGAGATATAATATATAATTAACAGGGAGTGTAGGATCCCCTTTGCAAAAAAATATTTTTGTTTTTGGTTTTTTTTTGTTTTGTTTTTTGTTTTTTTTTTCAGTTTTGTATCCACTGAGATTAATTCTCAGTGCATGCATAGCAACATGACAATGTGCAGAACATCAATCAATTTGTTTTGAAATTATGCATATCAACATAAATGGCATTCAAATGATTTAACTATATATATATATATATATATGGGTCTGTATTACTTTGTGGAAAACTAACTTCAGCGAATGGCCATTCATCGAAAGTTCACATCATAGGATCATAGGATCATAGAAAGTTACTAGGCTAATGGCCCTAGGGACCTTACAAGCCTAGCCAAGTTCTTGCCCTTATTTCTATGATCAGCACTGAATTGCCCCTGTCCAAGAGGTGCAGGTGGAACCCCAGGGTGTCTTTACAGTAATCCATCCAATCATGCAGATTGCATTTGAAGAGGGCCAATGAGGTGCTCTGTTTGACATGAAGTGGGAGTCTGTTCCAAATGTGTGGTAACCTCTGAGAGAAAAATCTGTCCCTCCAGCAGGTTTTATTAATGTCACATACCAGGTTAACGTCTTTAGAGTGAGTAACCCGTGTACCATTTGGCGTTTAGATATAAAGCATTTCCAATAATGCAGGGTCAGAGATTGCCTTATATGGCAGGCAAAGATCACCTCTGAGTAGTCTGTATGAAACAGAATAAACTGACAGTGATTTCAGAAGCTCCCCATAGGACAGATGGTGAAGAGCTTGAATTTTTCTTGTGAGGAACCTTTGTGGTATCTCCAATTGCTGCAGGTGCTTAGAAAGGTACATAATAAAAGGGGCGTTGTACTCAATTATTAGCCTGATGAGGGAAGAGTACAGGGAGGTTATAACTTCTTTTTTTTCTGAAGGCAATGCCCTTACTTATGAGATGAGCAGTGTAGAATGCCCTTCTTACCACTCTGGAGACATGGTGGTCAAAGGTAAGGTTGCTTACAACCTGTGTGCCCAGGTCTCTTACCACTGAATACACACTTAAAGTGTTGCTATTGATGTGGTAGTTAACATGAACATCACCTTTACCAAAAGTAATGATAATACACTTTTTTTTGCATTGAATTTAAGGTCATGACTTGGGCACCAATCATTTGTTTGTGTAAGACCTTCTTGTAGAATGTTGACATCATTTGGAGATTCTATTATCGCTCCCAGTTTTCAGTCATCAGCAAACTTTGTCAGCCACAGACCTTTAGTTTTTGCTTGTACTTTGTAGAAATAGATTCCAAACAGTAGAAGTTCCAAGACAGATCCCTGTGGAACACCACTGGTTGCAGGTCTGCTGTTGGAGGTAGATTCTCCTATTTTGACTATATGAGTTCTATCAATGAGAAAGTTAGTTACCCATCTAACGATATAAGGGTTGATGCCTAATTGGGTGAGTTTGTCAATGATGCCTGAGGGGGGACAGTGTCAAATGCCTTGGCTAAGTCCAGGTAGGCTGCATGCACAGATTTCCCCTCATCCAGGGCCTTGGTGTCTGTACCAAAGAAGTCCACCAGGTTTAACAGGCATGATATCCCTTTAAAAAATCCAAACTGAGGAGGGTCAAGCATTTGGAGATTACCTATATCTTTGTTGATAAGGTCCATGATGATTCACTCCATGGCCTTGCAGATAAGGCTAGTCAGGCTAATAGGTCTGTAGTTCCTGGGGTCAGTGAAAGCACCACCTTTGTGCAAGAGAATAACAGTGGCTGTTTTCCATTCAGTTGGTATAAGGCCGGTGCTTAGACTATGATTGAAAAGAGTACCCAATGGTCTTGCCAGCTCATGTTGGAGCACATGCAGGACACAGCTTGGGATGTTATCAGGTCCCATAGATGCTGTGTTTTTGACCTTAGAGAGGGCATTTATGACCTGCTCTTTAGAGATACAAGGTAGAGGACAGGTGGTAGGGATGTCATGGGGGATGTCTGATGGGGACAGGGGAGTGAAATTTTCACAGAACCTGTCAGCCAACAGGTTAGCTATGTCCACAGGCTCAGTATATGTTTTATCATTAACTACCAGCTCTGCACAAATCTGGGCCTTTCCTTTTAGGTTACAGATGTAACTATAGAATGCCTTGTGGCTGTTCTTTGTTGAGGAAGCTAATTTGGACTCATAGTTTGCTTTGCAGGACTTTACAAGAAGTTGTATTTGCTTGTTTAAGCTGAGGAGGGAGTTTTTCCAGTTTAGGAGGGCTCGCTCCCTCTTACTCTTGCACAGCAATTTCTTCCTCTTATTGTAAAGCCTGTTAATGTCAGTTGTCCACCAAGCAAGTTTGCTCTTCCTTGAGGAGCATGTTTTGGTCCTATCAGGTACAGCTGAGTCAAAGCAGTTATGCAGGTGTTTGTATAAAGCACTGGTGTAGGGCTTGGCATAGTTGTCAGTTCCATCTGAGGGTGGAGGTGCAGTGAAGCTATTAATACCATCCTGTAAGAGGTTATAATCTGCTCTGGAGAAGTTTTTTTTTTTAGTTTAGTTGCTGCTGGGGGGGGGGGGTTACATGTGATAGTTACTTCAAATTAGATTGATTTGTTGTCATACCTCACCAAGGAGGACCTCACAGTGGGGGTGTTACAGTGGTCCCCCAGACTGGTGAGCACCAAAAACAGGATGTTGGAACCCCTTGTGGTGGTGTCAACCAGCTGGTCCAGGTCATTGGAGTTAACAAAGTCAAGGAACCTTTGGGCAAATGAGTTTGAGCATAAGTAATTTACCCAGACAGTGGAGGGGTAGTTAAGGTCATCCAAAACCATGGTGTTTGGATATATCTTGAAAGACTCAAGTAGATCCAAATAGTCAGAGTGAGTGCTCTGATTCATGGATGGGGTCCTGTAGCTGGCAATGACTTGAACAGGTTTCCTACTAACAGTTAATTGCACCTGAAGTGTCTCCAGGGAGTCATACTGTTTAACCAGTCTGGAGATGTATTTACCTTTAATGAATATCAGAATCAGAATCACATTTATTGGCCAAGTATGCATGCATACAAGGAATCTGACCCCTGTTTCAGTGACTCTCCAAGTATGAATTACATAAATGACATACATGGAACTATTAAGAACAAGACAAACAAGTATATCTATATCTATATCTATATATATATATATATATATATATATATATATATATATCTATATATATATACATATATATATATATATATATATATATATATATATATATACATATATATATATATATATATATATATATATATATATATATATATACACACATACACATACATATTGATACACCGCCTCCTTTAGTGTCATACCTTCAGTTTGAGGTCTAAACATGTGGAAGGAGGTATAACCCGGTATGGCTGGGTTACTTTCCACGGCCCTGAACCAGGTCTCTGTGACTGTACAAATGTCTGCATTTTCCAAGGTGAGGACTGATTCCAGTGAGTGCAGTTTCATGTTAAGACTCCTAGCGTTTAGCAGCATAACCTTGGGGTTGTTTTTAGATGGAGTTTTTACATTGGGAATTTTGTTCTTGAGACACTGCCTAAAAAGGCACTATGTGGGTGGCAAGAGCCTTAGCCAGAAGCTGAAATCCCAGGGGTGATAGACGAAGACCATCTCTGGCAAAACATAGAGGTCTGTCAATCATGTCATCCCAGGCTGACAGATAGTGGATCTCCTTAGAAGGACACCAGAAGCTAAGCCAATTATTGAAGTCAATCATTTTCTGATTGTATTGAGGCATCATCCTAGGTAAAGGTAAAATGCTACTTAAGGCTAGGACATACTTGCCTGAGACACATAGTCCGAGAGCTCAGCCATGTCTCTTTTCATATAGTCCAGAGAGGTACATCTCAAGTTGTTCACACCAACAGGGACTATAAGAGAGTCATAACAGTACCTGTTGTTGAGACACTTGAGTGCATGTGTTTTATGGTGTATCCTGCCATCTGACAAACAGCTGATCATGACCTTTACCTTATTCAGCCTGGTGAGAGGGATATCAGTGTGTCTCACGATGGAATTACCTATGACTAATAGGTTTGATTTTGTGTTTTGCCTTAAGGGTTTGACTGGTGAGACACTGGTGCACGAACTACTGTGTGTAATCTGTTCTGCAGAGAAAGTATTATGTGTAGTGTGCCTGTGTTTATGTTTGGGAGGTCTTTGGTGTTTAGGTAAGATCCCGGTAAGGACCTCCACATATGTAGGTATGTTTGATGTGGGTTTGGGAGGAGTAGGAGGTGAGGTGTGCATGCTGCCAACTCGCTCATTGTCATATGTACTGACTGATGTGTGAGAGAGCATGGATTCAAGGTTCTTAATATACTTGCATCTCTCACACATTGCATTTGTGTGGACTAGGAGTAGAGGATTACTGGTGAACATGAGATAGTTGCTACACTGCCTCAAGATGCCCGTGTCAACCAAGCTAGCTGGAGAAACTGTGGGAAATTGTCTGTCCATAGTGATAGGTAAATTTATATGATCAGGGAAAGAGGCCACACTTAGGAGTTGCTAGTGAGTGAGAGGTGTGTTGGTACCTCTGAGGCTAGGCTTGGCTAGGCTTGGTGTTCCACCTGACAGTAGAGCAGGGCTGCGAGAATCCTCTGGAGGACAACAAGTAAAGTGCTAAGTGAAAATTTAACAAACAAAATGTTTCCATCTGTAACCACAAACAGTAAACACCGCTACACAGCAATGCATGATGAAGCACTACACACAAACAAGTGCAAACACAGGGCTTAAATAAAACAAGAAAATACCCTTTTGAACTCAACCTAGCCAATAAGAACATTCTCTCTGAGCTCTATTCCAATCACCCCTGATTAGATGGGACCCAGACAGCACTTTCCTCACACAAGGGTGTAGAAGGGTCTTCACCAACAAAGGTGGTTTGAAGTTGATGCTCAGACATTATAAAACAGACCCAGAAATAGCAAACTTCTAACTGTGCAATGCTACAGCTGAACTAGTACAGTGTATAGACAATTGACATCAGCAAACATTTTTCCCAGGGCAGTGAGTTACTTGGTCAGATTTGGAAATGTGCCCTTTTCCCCAATGCAGTAAGTTCTTGGAGTTGGTATATATAAGTAGGGGGTGTGGGGGACATAGCCCCGCTCCTTGGTGGGTTAGATAAACTAAAGTGTGTGTGATGGTCAGTATGCTGGCCAAGTAATTCATTGCCCTTAGAAATATGTTCCCTGATGTGGATATTCAACGAACGGCCATTCACTGATTTATGATCGATGAATGGCCATTCTCTGATTTTAGTTTTTGATGAAGTAATAAAGACCTTATATATATATATATATATATATGTGTGTGTGTGTGTGTGTGTGTGTGTGTGTGTGTGTGTGTGTGTGCTTACTATCAAACTCTTGAAATAGATTCTGTCAAATGATGACTTCATCAAACTAAAATATTGAAAATGAAAACACTGGAAAGTCACAATAACAAAACCAGTAATGTAGACCCGTCTATATTCAGCAAAGCCGACATTATCCAGTGTACCTTCACTTCCAGTCAGTTATAACTAATGTTTTGCAGAGTACAAGCCCCCCTGCATCCCCCATACCCCCCGCTAATTATATATACAAACTCTGAGATTGCACTACTGTGAGGAAATGGGTACATTTCCTGATACCCACTGTAACGTGATATCCAAGCAGAATGTCAGCCTCACAATATCGGCTGCACACTATCATTTGCTGTTGTGGTGTTGACCATTTTCAGGTCTGCCTTCTATGAACTGGAAATTAGCCTTTCGACTATCCCAGTTCGACTGAATGCCATTCTAAATTTTGATAGAAAACCACACATATATATATATATATATATATATATATATATATATATATATATATATAGGTCTACCTGAAAACACTGACATGCAAAAACACCGACAACAAAATCACCGACACCACAAAACCGAACATTCAAAAACATGAAACTTGGGGCGTGGCTAGGATGCTGAACTGATAGCTGCACTTCATTTCAGCTCTCTTACCTCAATACAATTCCTGACAGGAATTTTACAAAATAATATTTAATTTGAAGAAATTTTTATTACTAACTTATTTCTAATAACTCTGAGCATCTATAAGAAAAATTTTATTGTCAGAACTTGAATAATTCCTGTCAAATTAATTACTGGAAAATCAGCACCAATATCAGCTTTACAGCATGAGTCATCTAAGGAATACAGCACAAGACTCTTCTCTCAAAAAAGACCTGCAGTCTCTCATTACAAATATACAGGAACTTACAATAAAAATCGACAAGATGGACAATAAAATAGATACTTTTAAAGAAAAGTGCTCACAACAACTGGAACAGCTTCAAGAAATGTTTACACAGCAGAAAGGACAGATATCACTTATTGAACAGTCATTAAGTGACATTGACACTAGAGTCCAAATAGAAGAACAACAAACTGAATTCTTACTTCAACAGAATACATATTTACTAGAAAAGCTTGATGATATGGAAAATCGAACAAGAAGAAATAATATTAGAATATATGGTCTACCAGAAAAATCTGAAGGGGACAATATGATAAACTTTCTTACCACCTGGATACCAGATGTAACAAAAATACCTGAAGCTCTTTCATATGATATAGAACGGGTGTATAGATCACTAGCAGCTTCTGGAAATGCTTCTTCTCCGGGTAAGAACAAGCCGAGATATATAATTGTGAGACTTTTTTCTACACAAGATAAAGATCTTATATTAAGAAATGCTTGGGCAAATTCTCCCATCAAATACAATGATTCATTAATAAGATTTGACAATGATTATTCTACAAAGGTGGTTTCAAAAAGAAAATAATTTCTACCAATAAAAAAACCTTGAAGAAAAAGCAACTGAAAGTCCATCTTTTATTTCCAGCAAGACTGAAAGTTTTTCTACCAAATGGAATAAAAATCTTTGAAACAGTAGATTCAGGAATAAAATACCTTACCAACAACAACATCCTAACACATGAAGAATCTATGGACTGGACAATAAGTACACCGAAGAGAAATGCTGAAGTAAATAATTGGAAAACTGTTGAGCAAAAGAAAAAAAAAAACTAAAGGACAAATAATCTTGCATATGTTATATTCTGTAAAAATCTAAATAATAATACTAACAACAAAAGAAAAGTTCTTACTGTCTTCAAGTTACACCAAAACAGGTATTGTTTTCAATTATATTTTAAATGTCAAAATTAGCATAAATGTAAATACATTTATCTCAAATCACACCAATATACTAAGCATAATTTAAACATTACTCTATTTTTCAATATTATCCATCTATTATTTTCATATTCTTAATCAGAGTAATCAATGCATAATAATGTTCCCAAATAGTTTATTTATTTATTTATTTATTTTCTCTCTTTGTGTTTTGTTGTTTTTATTTGTTCTCTTCTTTTTATAAAATCTTCATTAACTTATAATATTTTAATCAGTATATGGTTATATTGCTTAATAGGTATAGTAATGGCTGCTATATAACTTATTATCAGTTACATCCCTGACAGCATTACTTTTTATAAGTTAAAAGTGTCCCTGTTTGGATATACGCCAATGCTGGGCAGAAATGTGTTGCTTTTGAAATGAAGTATTTCAGTTAGGATGTATCATAAGACTACTTTAAATAATCTTAAAAGATGTTATGCCTTTGACCCATATGCACATACTGATATAGTCCAGTGAAAAAATATGTTTTAAGTGATATTTTGAGGCTATAAGTCAGGTGTGTTGTGGCTCCAGACATCCGGAGTTGAAAGATGCTTGTGACTAGCTTAGATATCCTGTTGTCTTTTCTTTTGTAGAGAAATAAGGCATAGCATGTTTAAAATGCAAAGTTTGATAGTTGTGAACACTACTCCGCAAACTAGAGTGCTCGCGTGCACGCTACATGAGTTTGTCACCAAGTAAGAGAAGGGAAAAGAAAAAAAGAAAAAACACATACCTTTTCTCTCTTGGTTCTCGAGACAATTTAACAGCCACAAACATCACTAGAAACTTGAGTTACTTATTGCTTGTCGCATTTACTTGTGTACGCCATCCCCTGACTCTTTCTAATTGACGTCTAGTCTGAAAATAAGCTAGGTTCACATTTAAAGATACAGAAACCTAAATTCCTTCTAAGGAAACATAAATAATATAAAAGGTTCATATAAATATACACTGATATATATTTTTGAAGCACTTTCAGTTTATGGCTACTGATGTCTTCTAGCACCTTGATAGATAAGGACATGTATCTGCTTGTCTTTCTATCAGTTTAGATTTCCAGACATTTTAGCTATCCCTTACTATGTTTTATACAGCAGAGTTTAAAGAGCAGAAATTAATCATCAGCAAATAAAATCACTGCTGTTTTACAAATTCTCTAAAGAAACTAGTAAATGTCAAGCAACTGACAAGTTTATTTTAAGGAAAATTGCCATTTCCCACACTGGTGCTCCTACAAAATACTACTAATGTCCTGCGACCAAAATATGCCCTCAAGTGGACAAATGGGATGCAACAAGAAGGTTAAATGTACATTTAGCAAATCAAACATTTAAATAACAGTATAATATACTAGATAGAGAAAGTAGAAGCAATAATTATATAAACAACTATAATAAGTAACATAACAACAGTGGATTTAACCCAATGTGTCAATTATACAATATTTATATCCCATATAGCTTTGAACTTTGTCAAAGCATCTGTGTTCTACACACATATTGTATTAAATCTAATTTGAGTAGAAGAGGGAGAGGCTTAGTCCACACCCTAATTTATTACTAAGTTACCATGCATTATGAACATACATTGTGGCAGGTACTCAACGAGCTATCCATCCTTAGATGGCTCATGCTGTTCCCGTTTGCTCATCTGAATAATGACTGCGGCTGTACTTTTCTTATCATATTACCTGGCTGTGGCTTCACCCTTCTTATAATATTACCTGGCTTTTTACATTATCAAGAATGACACAATACTAGTGTATGCGGGTATATCATGTTACTGTTAGTGTAAACAAAAATGCTTGACAATGCAACTGTAATTCTTAAACCTTTGTGCAGACAAATGTATTGTCTAGCAGTTGAGAGCCTGATTGTTCCTAATCAGCAGACCTGTATTTTCATGTTCCAATATGAATAGATGAAAAGATGCCAATATTAGTCTGCAAGTTTAGTAAGCAGTAAATTCATTGGGGATTAATTCGAGGAGACACTTATATTATAGCTAAAGCACTTGACATTTGATAAATGTATCCTCTCAATGATGCGTTCTATCTAGTCATTAACTATAAAACAACTTTTCTGAGAAATATTGTAATGCCAGTTAATGATTTGAATTAAATATTTCTATATACAGTCATAAAGCAATTACCAGGATAAAATAATATTCTTGCAGTGCATGGATCATCATAGCTATCCTCTGATGTTAGAGGAAAAACAAGCTTCTTAAACACCTTTTTGAAATAATAAAGGTGTTACCCCATAGTTTAAATACATTTTGTCTATTTACTGCAAAATGGGTTAGGAATTTTAACCTGTAACATGTTCATACATAATAGTTTAAATCTTAGCAGCTTCCATTATTTTGATATGTTCTCCAGTATACTTTTATTCAGTCATAAGATTAAATTACTGGTGTTAAGTAAGTCAAAATTATATCTCCAGCACTTATTGTCAGCAGATAAACTCACTGGTTAAGTGTCAGTCTAAGCTGTAAGAGTTAATATGTGATATACATAGATGTTTGCTTTAAAAATGTGGTCAAGTGCACTGCAGTTTTACCTCTGTACTGTGTCAGTTTTGATTATACAAAGTCACTCTGAAAGTTGATAGAAGTGTTAACAACAAAACACTCAATCAAGTAACAACATTATAAGTAGTCTCTTGGATAAGGGAGATGTCTAAATTGTTATTTTGTTGTCTCCAGCCATGGGAATTGTCTTTGAAAAGCTGAAAAATGCAATCAGAGGAACATATTTAATGTCTACTAAAGAAATATTAATATACTTGTACATTGTATTGCATTTCAGTTTATGTTAAACATGAAATATGATGTGGTTTCAGAACTATTCATGTTTTTATTCCAATATGACTTTGCAAATATTAATTTTAACACTGGTTTCGGACTTGAGTAGTCTAAAACAATTGCACAACAATGGTACTGTATTATACAGTAATGTCAGTAAATAGTTTTCAACAGATGTATGAAATATACAGTTATAGATTTTAACATGATGTTTATTAATACCCTAAATTATTTTGAAATGATACTACCTTAATCTAAATATTTGTACCTTTTTGAAACCTGCTTAGAAATAAGTATTATTGAATTACAATAAGATGAGTAAAGAATATATGGATATATTTTAGCTGATTAGAGTATCTTAATATATTATTCAATTATCTTTATTTAAAACTAAGAGGATAAGAGAAACTGATCCAAATATTTTTTTGTGAGGGTAGAAAGTTTGTTTGGTTAGATTCACTAACCAAACAAAGAGGTATATTACCTCATAGCGATAGGGAATGGTTTTTAAGGTTAAGAAGTTTGGAAGTTCTTTGTTTTTTTTTATTCTATCACTTTGGTGTCACTCAGAAACATGCAAAAATCATACAAGAAAAACTTTTTGAATTCTGTATCCAAGATGGAACTAAGAATAAACAATATTTACATAAACTCACACATAAAACAAACTCAAAACTAGGAAATGAAATGTTTATCCATAAATGTTAATGGTCTAAATAATAGTAATAAAAGGAGAAGCCTATTCAAGTACATAAACTTACATAAACCACAAATAGTCTTTTTACAAGAGACACACTTATTAGATAGAGATATAAACAACTTAAATATTAATAATTACACAGTACTAATAAACTCTCAATACAAAACAAAAAAAGAGGAGTAGCTATACTACTTGCAACTCAACTATAACACCTAAAATAATTACTACTCATCAAGATACATCAGGTATGTTTTGTCTAGTTTCAATAGAGTTAAATAAGAGAATCTATACGTTAGTAAATCTATATTGGATCCCAGGACTAGGATTAAAAACAGTTAAACAGCATTTTGAAGAGATAATTCATTTAACTAAGGGTAGCCTGATATTGGCAGGAGACTTCAACTGTATAATGAATGAAAAAGATACAGATTCTAAATCCAAAAGAAGAAAACAACCTATCTCTAAAGCACTATCAAAATTTATAGATACATTGTATTTAAAAGATATAAATGAATTTGCAGAACCAGACTCACTAATCTTCACATTTTATTCTCATAGATATAAAACTAACTCTAGAATTGATAGAATATATGTTGCCAATGACCTAATAACAAAAACTGACAAAGTCAAAATCATAAATTGTCCTTTATCTGATCATAATGCCATAGTCTTTGAGATAGAGCTTACACCATTTTATTCAAATCCCATTACTAGAATACCTTCCTATATCACAAAATTGAGAGATTTCAAAGGATTTTATGAAGAAACAATCAAAAACTTTATAGAAATAAATTTCACAGAAGATATTTCAGAAATATATGTCTGGGATTCATTAAAAGCAGTTACATATGGGAAGATATTATCCTGGTACATAAATAAAAGGAAGTTATGGAATAAAGATATGCTAGACTTACAAAACAAAGCAGATAAATTGAAACTGGAAATACAAAAGGGTAATGCTACTCAAGTTCAAGAACTTACACAAATCAATAAGAAGTATACAGAATTGCTACACCATAAGATTATGATTAACTTAGAAAAGATACAAATAAACTCATACTCTACTAATTCAGAACGCCTGAGATACTTAACTAATAGAACAAAAAAAATAATTAAATCTAAGCAAATAAAAGAAATATTTATTCCCAATACTAACAAAAGAGTTATGGAACTAAATGATATTTTAGAAGCATTCAGACTCCAATTTAACATTGATAATTCCATAAATACTCAAGATACATCTACTAAGGATATAAAAAATACTTAGAAAACAATATTCATATTAAATTAACACAAGAACAAATAGACATTATAAACAAACCAATCAATATGACAGAATTAAAATCACAAATTAAAAAGCTCAAGACAAATAAAGCACCTGGCCCAGACAATATGCTACCAGAAATGTATAAATCAATACCCAATCAAGCCATATCTTTATTATTAAAAGTATATGATATAGCCAATAAAGATTTGAATATACCACCCTCTTGGAAATATTCATTGATATCCCCAATTATCAAACCAGATAAAGATGAGAAACAGTGTTCCTCATATAGGCCAATATCATTACTCAATATAGACTACAAGATGTTTATGGCTATATACGCAGATAGGATCAAACACTTTCTTCCTTTCTTAATTCACAAAGATCAAACAGATTTTATTAAAGGAAGAAATACTTCAGATAATATTAAAAGAATACTAACATTAATAGATTATAGCAAACATAAAGTCCTAAATTTAAATGCAATCTCATTAGATATTAATAAAGCTTTTGATTCAGTTAACTGGAACTTTCTTTCACTAGTTTTAAAAGAATATAACTTTCCTTCTAATTTTAATAATCTTATCCAAATACCATATGAAAAATCTACTGCATATGTTAAACTGGGATCATATAGATCAGGCCCTATAACAATCAAAAAGGGAACTAAACAAGGTTGTCCTTTATCACCATTGTTATTTGCATTACTCATAGAACCCTTCGCAAATCAAATCAGATCAAACAATAACATAAAGGGCATTTGTATTAATAAAATGTTAAACCTTAAAATCCAACTCTTTGCTGATGACATACTATTAACTCTCTCAAATGCAAATGAGTCTTTGAATGCTCTATTTAACTCCATGAATAAATTTCAAAATATTTCAGGCTTAAAATTTAATGAAAACAAAACTAAAATTATACCCTGTAATTGTAAAAAAAAAATAATATAAACAAAAGATTTTCCAAATATATAGTAACAGAAAGTAAATTATTATATCTGGGAATAAATCTACTCAATGAATTAACAGATTCTCTAATATTTAACTATAATAAAATATTAGACAAAATAGAACAAACAATTGGTTACTGGAATAAATATATCTTTTCAACAGCAGACAGATTATATCTTATTAAAATAATCATATTTCCCAAAATATTATACTTAATACAAAATTTTTCATTGCCACCTCCCAAATATATTATTCAAAGATACAATAAACTAATTTTAAATTTTCTATGGTTTCCAAATAAACCCCGTATAGCCTTAAATAAACATTTGCCAGATTGGGAAGATGGTGGAATTAATTTACCGGATATTGATTTATATATTACCTCATCTGTTATTAAAAACATAACACTATGGTTAAATAATTCATACACACCTATATGGAAACAAGCCCATGAGCAGATTTACATAGAAATCAATTATAATCACATACAAGACAACTTAGCAGTGGCGGCTGGTGACTTCAAATCAAAGGGGGGCTGCAGGAGACAGCTGAATGGGTGGGTCAAGGGGAAGGGGTGTGGTCAACTAGAAAGGGGAGGAGCTAAAACCACAAAAACTAACTTTAATTAAATACGCTGCCCTGGGTGGCAAACCATCATTATGAGAGTCCAATCAAGCTAAAAATAAGTGTAGAAGAATAAAAATATTTCAATGCATTGGCTGCATGACAGCTTACTTAATATCTAGATGGAAACAAAAGGTTGTGAGGCATGAAAAAATAAATTACTTTTTAAATACATTACTGGAATGCCAGTCAAAATCAAGTATAAGAAAAACCAGAAGCACTCAACTCAAACCACTTCTCCTTGCACTGCAGTTCTAATTAGAATTTATATTCAGCTTTATTAAAGTACCAAGTAACATGTTGAAAGTAGAAATCTCTGTGATGCCCCCACTTGTAAAAATGTTTCTTATCCAAAAAAGACCTGCTGCCTGACAACTATCTACTTGTTTCATGGGGAAAACATGATCAAAGTAAAAAATAAAAAGCAAACAAGAAACAAGCTCAAGATACATTGCTTAAAGGATTACTGTACAGGTTATGGACCACACATGATTGGCATTCTGTTTAGTTTATGGGTAAAGTCTGTAGAGTCTGTAGAGATGACTGGAAGTCTCCAACAAGTGTAATGAGCTTTTTAAAATAATGGAATCCTGTCCTTTAATACCCAAGGCTTATACATTATCTAGTCAAGTATTCTCTGCATGGCAACAACAGAAAGACTTTCAATGTTGGCAATTCTTTAACAGTATGCTTATTAAAGCTTACTTGCAGCTTACGATCTCAGACAAGCTTACCTTATGGTCATTAAAGCATTGCAACTTAAACACAGAGCAACATGCACTTTCTGAGTAATAAGCATAAATCTGAGTAATAAGCATAAATCAACAGTACAAAAATATGACAGAAACCAGACAGTTCTGCAAAATCAAGGACAGATGAAAAGCCACTGTAGTACTTGTGTCTACCTCGGATGGGGGGACACACTGCACATTTACACTGCATAACTACTCCTTGCCTTGCTTGGACACATCCAGAGTCACTACATGGGGGAGTGGGGTGCAACAAGTATGTCACAATTTGAAATGTCTCTGGCTGACTGTGATGGCCCTGACACATTTGTCATACCTCTCAACCTCAGAGCAAGAAATCTGGACAAAGCCATACACAGAAGTGGGACAAAGGCCCAAAAATAAGGACAATTTTTAAATATTGCTCTAATAAACTTAGAAAGATAATAGAATAGGTCTTGCATTAGTATGAATTTTCTGAAGGGTATACAATCTGAAACTCAAATGTCTGTCATTATTTTCTAACTTTAGTCTTTAGTGATTTTTCACTAATTTGCCAAAAAACACAATTTTATGAAAAATGGACCAAAAATGTGATGCAAAAATATAAAATAGCCACACAATACAGCTGGGAACCTGTCAAAAAAGGGGCACTTTAATATTAGTACTGCTAACTTGAGCAGCTGACAAAATAAAAGAATCTACATGCATTTCAAGTAATCTATAACTTTGATTATTACAGTTATTTCTTAATTGTAAACCCTCCATGTTTTCTTCCAAAATTGCTGTTTTATGGAGGGATTATTAGGGGAACAGCAACATTTTGAGCCAAAATCGGGGACAGTTGAGAGGTTGGCTATGCCTAATTCTATAAAGCAATTTATTTGCATGTACCTCTCAACCTGTTAATGCAGTAAATCTGAACAAGGCCAAATATATTGGGGAACATATAAACAGTACTAAAAATTGCTCTTGTATAAATTGAGACAGTTGATAGAATAACAGTTCTTACTTTAGCATGCATTTTTCTGAAGGTTATGAAGTCTGAAACTCAGTGTATCATTATTTAGTGACTTAATTCCTAAATGATTTGCCAGAAAACTACAAATTTTATGAAGAACAAACCAAAAATAAGAAGCAAAAATCTGTTCATTCTTTGAAAATCTGGACAATTGGGAGGTATAGTTCAGCTGGGCCTGTCTGAGTTTGCTGCCCTTCCCCGCTGACAAAATCATGGTTGAATGGAGCCTCTGCAGCCATTCCAATGAACCATTACTTGGCTATTTCACTCCATTTACCATAAACACTAATGTGCATACTGCTTTACTTCTATGATGAGTTGGACTTCATTTGAAAGTTTTATTTTGTATTTTACAGCACAAACACGAAGTAATCTGCTAAACAAAGCAATGCAGTCTCACAATGAAAATTTAGCATTAAAACTTCTCTGCCCTTGAAACTCACATTCATTGAAACAGCATTGAAACCCACATTCAAAGAAAATACATTTTGCCAGTGGCAGATAAAGATTAATTTTGGGCTGTTTTCAAATCATAGGCCCCTTGCATATGAAACATACATGTGCTCTTTGATACACCTTCCTCATTGTACTAAATTATATTCCTTGTACAATACAGTACAGTTGTTAGAGGGCGTTTTAAATTTGTTTTGAACATTTTTCCAGTAAGCAATGAAACAAAACACATGCACCCATAATGGCAAAACTGCCCAGTTAAGAACATTCATCATAAAAGTCTACTCAGACTTCCACAGTCCACCATTATCAGTAAATATGCACAATTCTACAGTCCATTATCAGTAAATATGCACATTTCTACAGTCCATTATCAGTAAATATGCACAATCTCTGAAGAAGTAAAAGTCATCTAAATAATTCCACATTAAAGAAATATGTAACTAATGAAGAGGTTGCTGCTAGCAAACACCTTTATATTTCATGGTTTCATCAAAAAATAAAGTGTATGTTGCCCCTCAGGAATAAATTGCCTATATTACATTAAAAAAATGATAAGCTAGTAATATTGCAAGAGGAAATAGATGGCAAACCGATAACAGACTCATAGTTAGTATCTTCACCAAGGGGAACATTCTCAGTAAGGCAGCATCCACCCCTTGTGGGAGTAGAACCCACAGCCTTCTGCATCAAAAGCAAGTACACAACCTGTTGTGCTATTAACAAGGCAAGCCAACTTCATTTAAGCAACACTAAACTTCTGTTCCCCTGCAGCTCTCAGCTCCTTGTAAAATCTACTCAATACTCAACTGCATCTCAACTTCGCAGCACAAGAAAACTGGAAAAAGCCAAAATGTATTGGGGGCCAAAAGCCAAAAACCAGGGACACATTAAACATTGCTTGTATAATCTTGAAAGTTGCTAGAATAAAATGCTGTGTTACCACCATACATTTTACTGCCAAGGTCCCTGTGCAAAACAGTCAGAGCAACATACCACTACGCCAAATCAGCTGCTTTGTAAAAGAGAGGAAGACTGAAACTTAAATGGCCATCATTTAGTGAATTCAGTTCTCACCATAGCTGTCAACCTCTTAGTACAAAACACCTGGACAAACCCAGTAATGAGGGAATACAGCCCTCAGACATATTCAGTGAATTCAGTTCTTGCCATAGCTGTCAACCTTAGCACAAAAAACCTGGACGAAGCTAATAATGGGGGAATACAGTCCCAAAAATAGGGACACATTTCAAATATTCATCTTATAAACTTAGAAAATTGCTAGAATAAAAGGTTGTGATACGGTTGTGTTACTATGTATTTTCTGAAGAACATGAAGTCTGAAATTCAAATGCCTGTCAATTTTACTGCTGACAGAACAAAAACAATTTTCAGCAGAGACCCAGGGAGAAATACTGCAGACACATCTTTGTAAAATGACAGGGCACCAGAGAAAATCCACACAAACACAGGGAGAAGATGCAGACTCCACACAGAAGGCACCCCAGCCAAGAATCAAACCAGAAAAACTATAGCTGTGAGGCAACAATACTACCACTGCACCATCAAATATGCAAAGAATTAAACATTCAGAAATCTGAAGTCTGAAATTCAAATGCCTGTCAATTTTATTTAACATTTGTTAATCAGGACAGTCTGACTTGGAACAAAAGAAAAATTTCAGCAGAGGCCCAGGAAGAAATAATGCAGACATGTCTTTGTAACATGGGAGGACACAAAAGCAAACCCACACAAACACAGGGAGAAGATACAGACCCCATAAAGAAGGCACCCCAACCAAGAATCAAACCTGAGGACCTGCAGCTGTGAGGCAACAATGCTACCACTGCACCATCAAATATCATGCATTACAATATTTACAAACCACAGATATTATGAGGAACAGATCAGATCAAATATGAGGCAAAAATCTGCAATTTTTTTTTTTTTACAAATGGTGGTGGGTAGGGAATTCAGGTCTTTAACACCTGCATACAAGGTACAAGTTTCAAGCCTGAGGTATTCCCTACCACGCACACACACCTGTAGTAGCAAACCACAAAAACTAAATATACTGCCCTGGGTGCCAAACCGTCATTATGAGAGTCCAATCAAGACAAAATGAAGTGTAGAAGAATAAAAATATCTCAATGCATTGGCTGCATGACAGCTTAATATCTAGATGGAAACAAAAAAGGTTGTGAGGCATGAAAAAATAACTTACTTTTTTTTAAATACATTAATGGAATGCCAGTCAAAATCAAGTATAAGAAAAACAAGCAGCACTCAACTCAAACCACTTCTTGCACTGCATTTCTAATTATAAAATATAAATTATAATTAGAACTGCAGTGCAAGAAGTGGGTTTATTCAGCAACTATATTGTGTAGTCATTTTATTTGTTTTCATCTTAATAGCAGACATTTCTTTATGACATACAGCTTTGACAGTATTTCTATAAAGGAAGCTGTAGTCTCTTTTTTCAAATTCTTTGTAGTCATTTTCCTGGCTGTTAGTAAGTTACATAGAAATCTGATTTGGAACATTAAACAACGCAAACGGTTTACTTTATACAAATTTATAAAACCACACTGCTTGAAGGAAATATTTGTAGGTACTGCACAAGTATGTCCTCAGTAATTAATGTTAAGGTTTCAGTTACAGAGCACTGTACTCTTGCATTCTGGTGTGAAATATGATGGATGAACATAAAAAACAGCATTTGTATCCATTATCATTCCCCTCACAAAAATAAAGCAGCTCTGTAAGTCAATGAGTCAGCCATACACCCATCAGGGAGCCAAAGAGTATACTTACTTTAGTTCTTCACTCTGTTCTTCTAACTTCTTTTCTGTCTTCCTTCTTCTTTCTTCAGTTCTTCTTGACTTCTGTTCTGTTCTTCTTTCTTATCTTCACTGTCTTCAGCACAGGGTGCACAGCAAGTCAGCAACAGCACAGCTGACAAAATAGTATACCGGCGCCCAAATTAAAAAAATAAATAAAATGCAATCGCAAATTAAAAGAAAATTATTAATAAAATAAATCCCGTGTGACTGTGACAGTCACGATCGATCCACAAGGCAAGCCCACAATTGAGTATCTGATTGATTCTCGCTCTTTTCCCAACGCATAAAGCCCGGGAAGAGAGCGACAACCAATCAGCATCATTTAACCCAGCAAGCACGTCATGACGTGCCTGTGGACGTCGCAGTCCAAGCCCCTTCCAATTCTATGCGGTTTGGAACCGCATAGACTTCTGGGCATCACAATGATGCCTTAATTACTCCCCCAGGCTGCAATAAAAACAAAAAAAAATCTATTTAAAACCGTCGCAACCTAAGGGGGTTAAAGTGCGCATGCGCGTACTTCCGAGTCGCGGACTCGGAGAGACCAACAATTTTCATTTAAAACAAAAAAATACATCTCTGCTGCAAAAAAGGTACTTTATTTACTTTTTTTTTTCAAAGCTGAGGGGGCTGCAGTCCGGCAGTCCGATGCCACGAGCCGCCCCTGCTTAACAGTAATACCATCACCCCTTATATGGATGTTAAAAGATTATTTTTTAGGGAAAAGGAATAATATTAATAAATTGCCATCAAACTATGTAAGCTCTACACTTTCAGTGTTCAGAACATATATAAACAAAATACCAAATATTAATTCTTGGATTTTTCTTATTTTCCCTATAGCTTTTACACCAAATATTCTAGATACATTCCAAATATCTAAAATAAATATACTTAAAGAAGAAACATTACTCTTTTGGCATCAACTTATAGAGAAAGGGAAAATTCTAACAAAGGAACAGATAATTTATATTTATAATATAAATAAAGACAATTGGCTGTTTTTACAAAATCTAAGGCATTTTCTTATAAATAAAATAGAACAAATGCAACCTTCAGTTAGACATGAAGCTCCAAAACTCATTGAATACCTTATTCTTATCACAAAACAGCCTTATCAGGGTACAGGTTATTTGTCTAATATCTATAAAATTGTTAAAAAAACAAAAAACTATCATGAAAAATCATACTGGGATTATTATACTTTAATAAACAACCATCCTCCAGTTGAAGAAGAAAAATGTAATATTCTAAAATCTTCCAAATTTTCTACATTATCAAAATACTGGCAATTATTCACTTGGAGATATCTACACAGAAGTTTCTATACACCACATAGGTTAGCCAAAATGTATTCTATTGAAGATCAATGTTGGAGATGCCATACCAAGATAAACGCAGATTGGCAGCATGTTTTTTATGAATGTATATGTCTCAATATGTACTGGAAATCCATTAACTATTTTTTCAGACTGTTTATAATGATAATTTTCAATTAACAAAGTCTTTAATTTTATTCAACTCTCCTATTCCAAACTGTGTACCAAAAAGACACTAAAATCCTATGGTCACTATTGGCAATTTCACGTAAAATCATAACTATACACTGGAAAAATGAGGCTTCGCCTACGTTCAAGGAATTTGAGACTTTAACAACAACAGTTGCTCACATGGAAATATTAACAGTGAAGAACAGAACTAAAAGATCTACTTCTTACTATTACTCTTGGATGAAAGTACTGGAAATACTCGAAAAGATCGAAGAAGATATATCATCTTATGTTTCTAACTTTATATAATATAGAATTTCAATGTTATTTGCATAGACACCAATGTAAATAGTTATATAATGGTTTGAAGTTAGTAATGTTTTAGAATTGTAAATATGTTATTTATCTTTATTTCATGTAATGTTTAAGACATCTTATTTGAAATAATAAAAAAAATATTTAGTGAAAAAAAAAACATGAAACTTCACTCGCCCGACAAACATAATCCCGACAGTCAACAAACAAAACAAATCCCCTGTCCAAAAAGCACACACACAACCCAAGCACACACAAAACCTTACAAACCTACACTAAACCTTACAAACACAACTATCTATGCATTAACCTTAACCCAAACCCTAACCCTAAGGTCCGTCACTATCTCACACTCACCTAACTCATGCCCTAACCCTAACTCACTTAATCCACCCCAACCCTAAAGTCCGTCACTATCGCACACTTACCTTACTCGCACCCTAACCCTAAAGACCGTCACTATCGCACACTTACCTTACTCGCACCCTGACATTACAGTCTGTCACTGTCACACACTTACCTTAACCGCACCCTAACCCTGCCGTCCATCACTATTGCATAATTACACACTAGCGCTTGTTTGACATGTCAGTGTTGTCAGCGTCGGGATTTTCAACTGTTGGTCATCTCCATTGTCGATCTTCCGGTGTCGGTGTTCTCATCATTGACGTTTCCAGCTTTCGGCATTATCAGGTAGACCTATATATATATATATATATATATATAGATATATATATATATATATAGATATATATATATATATATATATATATATATATATAGATATAGATATAGATACATATCTATAGATATATATATATATATATATATATATATTATATTATATATTGTATATATATATATATATATATATATATATATATATATATATATACATGTATATATATATATATATATATATATGTATATATATATATATATATATATATATGCAAATGTCCCAGGTGGAGTGATCCAACAAGAAGAAAGGCATCCGTGTAGACCCCATGTCTGTGTCCATAGTATAAGCAGAACTTTTCTGCATACAGAAGTCTACACGGACAGAAGGGGATGTAAAACATCAGAAATACGGACATAACTCCCCAGAAAATGTTAGAACACATGTGTATATGTAAAAAAGGTACATTGTGGATATCTGAAAAAGGAAGGGAATATGTAAAAATAAATACATTTTTAAAATAATTTTGGCATGTTTGCACTATGCACCATGGTGTGCAAACATGCTTACCTGAAAATAAAAAAAAAGAGGAAAAAAAAAAAGGGTTTTATAATATTTGTCAGAAATGTACTATAAGACTCTGTGTTGAGTCCATACAATGGTGCATTGGTGCTTTTGTCTAGATCATACAACTATGAACCATGTAGTTTCCAGGCTATTAGCATGGATATGAATGTAAATGAGGTGGATGTCTTGAATAGCAAAAAAAGTATTCTTGTCTGCATATCCACTTTGTGTAGGCTTCCAGACCATGTTGATATTTCCACTGGATGTGGATGCCAGCAGGGGGGAGTGTCCCATTACTTTTAGGATTTTTTAATTCCCAGTGTGGTGTTTGCACTGCATGCTGCATAGTTGAGCATGTTTAAGTGGAAAGACCACCCAGGTCACAAAGATGATGTAGGCAGCAAGTAATTAAAACCAGATATATTCAATTATTGATTCTGACTTTAGTATAAGCTATGCTGCATGGCGCAGTGCATAGTTTAATGTGTTCAAACAGCACACTATCCACGTGACAGTGATGACATAGGCAGCAATGAATGTAAAGCAGATATATTTAATGAATATTTACTAGTGTGTACATGCTATGCTGCATGGCACGGTGCATAGAGCCATGTTGCGCACTAAAGTAGGGCAATTAAATGATGTTAATTACAATCTAGGCAGGTGAAATGCATAATTATTAGCCAATCACACATGGTGGACCTACAGCAGACCTGTATATAGTATGCATACTCCCTACATTCTGATTACCCCAATACTCTGGACCATTGGAGTACAGACTTGAGAATTTTAACTGAGATAATGCTAGGGGCTGCTGCAGTTCTGCTACATCTGTATGTGCTAGATGCATAAGTCAGTGCTGCTGTTGCTGCTAACAATAGGCCTAGGCTGAGAAGGACAAGAATGTTTTAGCAGCTACATGAGTGGAGATTGTAGAGCACTACAGGGTGGACAGGGAAATACTACTAGAACTCACTTAGTTCTGCCGCCCTCAACTCAGACCCAGATCCCGTAGAAGGGAACCCATCCCAGTAGAAACAAAGATATGTGTAGCTCTTAGGATACTAGCTACAAGTACTTTTCAAAGATCAACTGGGGACATGATGGGGTGTCACAGGCATCTACATTCAGGGTACTCCACCAGTTCCTTAATGCTATAGTATCACATGCCAGTGAAGACATATCTTTTCTCCTCTCCCCTGAGGTGAGGACCAGCAATATAGGTTCATAGGTTCATAGGATCATACTAGGCTATCTGCCCTAGGGCATTTATAAGCCTAGCCAGAGTGTGTTTGGCTTTCGCCACCCATTTTAAATTAATTTTGCTATGCCCTTTTTCGAGGTTAGTATACTGTGCCTCTGTCTAACAATGACACAGAAGTGATACCCAGGGTAAACCTATGATCTCCCATCCACTCATCAAGATTCCTCTTGAAGAGAGTCAATGAGGGACTCTGCCTAACCTGGACTGGGATTTTATTCCAGAGTGAAGGGAGCCTCTGGGTTATGAATCTGTCCCTCCAGCATGTCCTATTTATTTCAGTGCTGAGGTTCAAGTCTCTCGAGCGCGTAGCTCGATGGGATTTGGATTTTCTGAGGTGCAGCCTGTCCATTAATTCCTGGTTGGACATGGCTTTATACATCAGGCACAGATCGCCTCTGAGCAGGCGGTATGCCACTGAGTAGAGCTGGAGTTTCTTTAACCGGGCAGCATATGGCATCTGTTTGAGCCCTTTGATCCTCTTGGTGAGGTACTTTTGGGGTCTTTCCAGTTGCTGCAGGTGTCTGGTAAGGTACAACCCAAAAGGGGCATTGTACTCCATTATGGGCCTGATGAGGGATGAGTAAAGAGGCACAATGACCTCCCATGATCTAGATGTGAATCCCTTCATGATTAGGTGGGCTATATAAAATGTTTTTCTAACCACTTTGGTCACGTGGTTGCCAAATGAGAGATTGCTATCAACTTGGGTCCCCAGGTCCCTAATTACTTCCTCTGTACTTAATGGATTACCACCTATGTGGTAATTTGTGGGCACTTTGTTTTTGCCAAAGGGGATGACTATACACTTTTTGGCGTTTAGCTTGAGGCCATGGCTCTGGCACCAGTTGTCTGTTTCTATGAGGCCCTTTTGGATGATGCTTGTGTAAGCTGAAGTATCGATTATGGCACCCAGTTTGCAGTCATCTGCAAACTTAGTCAGCCACAGTCCTTCTGTGTTGGCCTGTACCTCTGAGAAATATATACCGAACAAGAGAGGTCCCAGGACTAAGAATTGTGGGATGCCACTTGTAACTGGTTTGGAGTCTGACATGGCTCCATCAATTCTAACCATGTGGGTTCTGTCCTTGAGCCAGTTTGCAACCCATCTAGTGACATAGGGGGTTATATTTAAGCTGGTGAGCTTATCTATAATGCCCGAGTGGGGTATTGTATCGAAAGCTTTTGCGAGGTCCAGGTAGGCTGTGTGGACCACCTTCCCCTCGTCAATGGCCTTGTTGACTGTTTCAAAGAAATCAACCAGGTTTAAGAGGCAGGATCTGCCCTTAACAAAGCCAAACTGGGTAGGATCCAGTGTCTGTAGGTCCCCAATATCTTTATTTATGAGGTCCATGATGATCCTTTCCATAGCTTTGCAGACCAAGCTAGTCAGGCTTATGGGGCAAAAGTTTCCAGGATCCGTTGAGGCACCACCTTTGTGGAGAGGGACCACTGTTGCTGTACGCCACTCTTTGGGTACATGTCCTGTAGTAAGGCTGAGATTGAACAGTAGTTTTATGATTGGGTTTAGCTCTTCTTGGAGTTCATGTAGGATGCAGCCCGGGACACCATCTGGTCCCATTGATGCTGTTTTTTTTGCTTTGGAGAGGGCAGTTCTTACCAGAGCATCTGAGATGTCAGGGGGGCAGCACTCTGCTGGGATAGATATTTGCCCTTTTGGTGGGGAGGGGGGGAGTTTGCGCTGAACCTGTCAGTTAGGATGTTGGCAATGTCTGTGGGTTTGGTGTATTTTTTGTCATTTTGGACTAATTCTGAGCATATCTGGGAATTCCCACCCAGGTTCCTAACATAATTAAAGAAAGCCTTGTGATTATCCTTAGTGTCCTGTGCAATTTTTCTCTCAAAGCTGGCCTTAGACGATTTTATGAGTGCCCATAGTTTTTTGCTAATACTGATCAGAGATGCCTTCCCTTTTTGGGATTTTGCTCTATCATGTAGTAGCTTCCTCCTTCTATTGTATAGTTTGTTTATGGCTGGGGTCCACCAGACAGGATATCTGCCATTGGAGGATTGGGACTTGGTTTTATTTGGGATTGCATGATCCATGCATTCCTGAAGGTGTTCATAGAATGCGTTTATAAAGGATTCTGCGGTCTGGGCCATAATTTCCACAGGCCTGGGGGCTTTGAAGGATGCCACCTTGGTTTTGAGGAGTGTGAAATTTGTGAGAAGTTTTTCACAGTGGTTTTCAGGGCAGGGGGTGGAGTCGGGATGTGAATATCCAGTGAGATTAGTTTATGGTCTGATCTTACCAATGAGGGATAAACTTCTGGTCTGGAGCATAGAGTCCCCATGCTGGTGATGATCAGGTCCAGTATGTTTTCCCCTCTTGTGGGAGTGGTAACAAGTTGTTCCATAGCATTTGAGTTTATAAATTCTAGGAACCTTTGGGCTAGGGTGTTGGAGCTAGAGTAATGCTGCCAGTCTATGTTTGGGTAGTTGAAGTCGCCCAATATAATGGTGTTTGGAGAGACCTTCATATTTTCCAGTGTTCTCGGGAAGGCCGAGTGGGGTTCCTGGGTTTGGGAGGGTGGTCTGTAGCAGGCTATAAACTGGAAGGCAGTTTTACCCACTGTTAGTTGCACATGGATAGTCTCTGATGCTTCATGCTGTACCACCAACCTGGAGGTGTGGGTATCTTTGACGAATATTGATTCTCCCCCTCCTTTTGTGGTTCGGTCCAAGTTTTGGGGCCGAAAAGCATGGTATGAGGTACAATCTGGTAGTGCTGGGGTGCTCTTGGGAGCCTTGAACCAGGTTTCTGTTACTGCACAGATATCGATATTCTCCATGCTAAGGAGAGTTTCGAGTGCGTGCATCTTGAGGTTTAGACTTCTGGCGTTGAGTAGCATTACTCTTAGTTGCTTATCCCTTGTGATACCTATGGAGGTGGGTTTGTCTTTTTAGTCTTGCCTAAAAAAGGCACTATGGGGTTAGCAAGAGCCTTTGCCAATATCCGAAAGCCCAGGGGTGACCGGTGCAAGCCGTCCCTAGCAAAGCATCGTGGCTTGTCGAGCATGTCATCCCAGGCTGACAGGCATTGGATCCTCTTTGAATGACACCAATACTTAAGCCAATTGTTGAAATTGATCATCTTGTCTTCATATTGTGGCATCATTCTTGGTGAGGGTAAGATGCTACTCAAGGTCAGGGTCATACCAGCCTGGGCTACATGCTTAGAGAGCTCCTCTATGTCTCTTTTCATGTAGTCGAGGGAGGTACGTCTCAGGTCATTCACACCAGCATGGGCAATGACTGAGTCATATTTGTACTTGCCTTGGAGTGACCTGAGTGCTTGTGTTATGTGGCGGATCCTAGCACCTGACAGGCAGCTCACCGTGACCTTCTCCTTGTTCAGCCTGGAGAGCTGGATGTCAGGGTGCCTGATGATAGAGTCACCTATTACAAGTGTATCAGGTGTGTTGTTTAGCCTTAAGGGCTGTGACTGTTCGGCACACTGGCTTTGTGAGCTATGTGTTGCACGTGTTTTGTTTTGGGGTAGCGGTTGCTTGGGTGTCTGCTTTGGAGGTCTCTGCTGATTAGGCAGATTTTTATTTAGAGCCTCCGAGTATGTTTTTGTGTGTTTATGTGTTTGGTTTGCTGTCGTCGTAGGTCTATGTGAGACTGGAATTGTAGTGAGTGTGGTTTCCTTCTCCTCCTGACTGGTTTCACCAGTACTGAGTTGAGAGAGCTTAGCCTCCAGTATGGCTATATGGTTGCATCTCTCACATGCATTGGAATTTGTTGGGAGGAGGAGAGGGTTGTCTGTGTACATGAGGCAGTTGTAACATTGCCTCAAGATTCCCAGATTCACCAACTGGACTGGAGAGGAGATTGACAACTGACCTTTGGACATGCTAGAATAGTATTGGGAAATCCTTTATAATTGAAAAAAAAGGGCTAATGGGGAACAAGGTACTCAAGGGGAGTTTGTGAGGGTGTAGTGCTTTTAATTTTTTAGTGCTGACTTATATAATTGCTTTAGTGAGCAAGTGCCAGGTAACTTAAATGGAATGTGTTACAGGTAACTTAAATGCAAAAATGACAAACAGTAACTTTCTTTCAAGTGAAACAAGGAAATAAGTACAGTAAGCAATGTAGATATCACTAGGGATCCACAGAAGCGCTGAAAAGCTACGTTTTAGGTGGAATTAGTGTTTCAGGGAAATAAAAAGCAAACAAACAACAAGCATACAAACAAAGCTAGATTCAGCAGGCCTGGATCTAGTCTATGCTACAGAAAACAAGGTGTACCAATTTCAGTAAGAAACAGTTCAAATATGCAGGGACTATAAGCCTTTAACCAGAAATTCCCAGCTCAGAAGGGCAGAGTCCAGCCTCTCCTCCCACAAGAGTGCAGACCACAAACCTTCTTAATGTAAAATAACTGGCCTGAAGCCCAAGTGCTTAAACCAGAACTAATACATTTTTAGAATAACAGACACTGAGCCCTCAATCAGCAGTTCCCAACTTAGAAGGATGTAAGCTACCTGTCCTGCCACCACAGTGCAGGCCACAAACCTTCCTAATGTAAAACAACTGGTCTGAAGCCCAAGTGCTTAATCCAAAAGACTTAGAATGATAGCTGCACTTTAATCAAGTTACTACCAAGCAGTAATAAATACAATTGAATACTTTAAAGAATGCCTGGATTAGTGCTCAAGTTATACAAACAAAGCTAGATTCAGCAGGCCTGGATCTAGTCTATGCTACAGCAAACAAGGTGTACCAATTTCAGTAAGAAGCAGTTAAAATATGCAGGCGCTATAAGCCTTTAACCAGAAATTCCCAGCTCAGAAGGGCAGAGTCCAGCCTCTCCTCCCACAAGAGTGCAGACCACGAACCCTTTTAATGTAAAATAACTGGCATGAAGCCCAAGTGCTTAAACCAGAATTAATACACTTTTAGAATAACAGACACTGAGCCCTCAATCAGCAGTTCCCAACTTAGAAGGATGTAAGCTACCTGTTATGCCACCACAGTGCAGACCACAAACCTTCTTAATGTAAAACGACTGGTCTGAAGCTCAAGTGCTTAAACTAAAAGGCTTAGAATGAGATACACCAAGCAGTAATAAATACAATTGAGTACTTTTAAGATGACGCAAAAGCAAAATAAAGTAGGAAGAAACACAAATACAGTAAAAGTAGATCATTTTTTTTTTCAGAAAAGTAGCAAAAACAGTAGTAAAAACAATTCACATGCAGTGCAAACTGGCACACAAGGATGTAGCAATATTAGTCCACACACAGTTTGAAAAAATGTAATTAAATTAAAAAGGACTAAAAGCAAGTACAGAAAGGGTTTACTAGGTAGAATGCGGTAAAGAGATGGGACTGGGGGAGTGTCCTAGATCAAATCTACAGTGGGGTGGGCACTGCAAAAGCCACCAAATTTAAACTACAAACAAGAACAGGGAGGGGGGGGTGAGGAAACCAGTTTCAACAGAGATGTGAGGAATCAGAGTGCAAATTATAAAACCAAAAAAATATATACTGATCTCTGTATATTTGCAGAAGAGTAAGACAACAGATATCTATAGGGGAATGCCCTTCCCAAGTGCTCTTTCTGTACACTGCAGAGGAGATGGGACTGGTAAGAGTATCCAAAATCAAAATATGATCTCACTGTACTCAGTTGAGTGAGCGAATGAGATGGGTCCAGGAGGAGTGTGCAAAAAGAGATTTACAGCAGGGGCGGGCAATTCCAAAGCCACCCAAGATTAACACCACAACATGAAACAGGGAGGGGGGTGGGGAACTACTGCAGAGATTCAGAGACACACACAATATTTACTGAATCCAAGACACACAATATTTACTCACTCAAATCTTAAATAAGTGCAGAAAATATACTTAAATCAGCTTATGTCCAGTTGATGTATGCAGACAAGTCTCAGTAGCCAGCAACTCGATTTAAAATGATTACTAGAAATTACTAGAAATGTAACCAGCACAGATTTTAATGCTAGCAGAAACCCCCAAGCTAATTAACACTAAACAAAGGAATTTCACAGCAGTCTAACAAATGCTGCAGAGATTCAGAGACACACACAATATTTACTGAATCCAAGACACACAATATTTACTCACTCAAATCTTAAATAAGTGCAGAAAATATACTTAAATCAGCTTATGTCCAGTTGATGTATGCAGACAAGTCTCAGTAGCCAGCAACTCGATTTAAAATGATTACTAGAAATTACTAGAAATGTAACCAGCACAGATTTTAATGCTAGCAGAAACCCCCAAGCTAATTAACACTAAACAAAGGAATTTCACAGCAGTCTAACAACTACTGCAGAGATTCAGAGACACACACAATATTTACTGAATCCGAGACACACAATATTTACTCACTCAAATCTTAAATAAGTGCAGAAAATATACTTAAATCAGCTTATGTCCAGTTGATGTATGCAGACAAGTCTCAGTAGCCAGCAACTCGATTTAAAATGATTACTAGAAATTACTAGAAATGTAACCAGCACAGATTTTAATGCTAGCAGAAACCCCCAAGCTAATTAACACTAAACAAAGGAATTTCACAGCAGTCTAACAACTACTGCAGAGATTCAGAGACATGCACAATATTTACTGAATCCAAGACACACAATATTTACTCGCTCAAATCTTAAATAAGTGCAGAAAATATACTTAAATCAGCTTATGTCCAGTTGATGTATGCAGACAAGTCTCAGTAGCCAGCAACTCGATTTAAAATGATTACTAGAAATTACTAGAAATGTAACCAGCACAGATTTTAATGCTAGCAGAAACCCCCAAGCTAATTAACACTAAACAAAGGAATTTCACAGCAGTCTAACAACTACTGCAGAGATTCAGAGACACACACAATATTTACTGAATCCAAGACACACAATATTTACTCACTCAAATCTTAAATAAGTGCAGAAAATATACTTAAATCAGCTTATGTCCAGTTGATATATGCAGACAAGTCACAGTAGCCAGCAACTCGATTTAAAATGATTACTAGAAATTACTAGAAATGTAACCAGCACAGATTTTAATGCTAGCAGAAACCCCCAAGCTAATTAACACTAAACAAAGGAATTTCACAGCAGTCTAACAACTACTGCAGAGATTCAGAGACACACACAATATTTACTGAATCCAAGACACACAATATTTACTCACTCAAATCTTAAATAAGTGCAGAAAATATACTTAAATCAGCTTATGTCCAGTTGATGTATGCAGACAAGTCTCAGTAGCCAGCAACTCGATTTAAAATGATTACTAGAAATTACTAGAAATGTAACCAACACAGATTTTAATGCTAGCAGAAACCCCCAAGCTAATTAACACTAAACAAAGGAATTTCACAGCAGTCTAACAACTACTGCAGAGATTCAGAGACACACACAATATTTACTGAATCCAAGATACACAATATTTACTCGCTCAACTCTTAAATAAGTGCAGAAAATATACTTAAATCAGCTTATGTCCAGTTGATGTATGCAGACAAGTCTCAGTAGCCAGCAACTCAATTTAAAATGATATGCAATATAACTAATCAGCATGCCTCAAGCATGGAATATTCATGCAGTCCTACTGCAACAGATTACTGGTACATCAGTCAAGGGAGATGTTAGACAGTGGGGTTACATGATAGTCAGTCTACTGTGCATTCCAACAGAACATGTGGTGTTGTGCCCCCATCTCCAACAGAGCTGTGTTCCCTTGTAACTGCTGTAACAGTAACTCATCAATATGGGCATTCACTCAGTCTCAGGACAGTAAAACAGAAATTGCTCATAGATTGTATGTCTTAATTAATGCAGGAATAACAATGTACATATTTATGCAGGTGATTCTGTGATGAATTACCTCTCTTCGCTAAGCAGCTTATGTGGCTCAAAGGACTAAGGCAATTACCTTGTGTGATGGTGTTTGTGGTTCTAATCTAGAGGTATACACTTCTTTGGGATGTGAGGTATCAGTACTTTGTGATTCATAGACTGTCATTCTACAGTGTGTGTGGTGTAATATTATTAACCTCTGTCACATATTAATTACACCAGACAACTTCAGAAAGTCATAGCCAATTTGAGTGAAGCACAGCAGTGCAGAAACAGGGACAGATGTCATTTTGTGTAATACACAAAAGCCCAGTCTGGAGCACAAATAAGTGTGGGATGGAGTCAGTTTCTAAGTAGCAAAACTCCCACTGGGCATGCTCATACACTTAGTTAAGCAGAGTGCAATTCGGTTGCTTCTTGCTCAAAATGACTTTTCACATATAGATATGTGCATAGATACATACATATATGTATACATATCTGTCAATATCTCTCTCCCCTGTAGATATATATCTATCTGTATATGAATATATAACTACACACACACACACACACACTTATATATATATATATATATATATATATATATATATATATATATATATATACACATGTTGTTGTGTCTTTCGGCTTTTCCCAGTTAGGGGTCACCACAGTGGAACTCCGGTCTGTTAATTATTGGCAGTAGATTTTTACATGCCAAGTTGCCGGCCCTGATGCACAACCTTCAACGAAGGGATGCCCATTCATGCATGTCTCCACACAGAGGATGCTCTAGCTGAGAATCGAACAGGGCAACGTCTTACTGTGAGGCGACAACGCTACCGCAGCACCACCACCGCAGTATGTATATATATATACAGGGCACATTATTTTTGCCCACAGGCTTGCCATCCAAATGCCAACAGCCAGATATGGCCAAAAATGGCTACTGTAACCACATAGCTAGGATAAGAAACAGTTATCTGACTGCTAGGCTACTATATGCAGATAACAGTAAGAGGCAGACCACACTGCTGTTCAACACAAGCCTAGTTTATGTACTCTACAAGTAGCTCACCTACAGTTATGTCTAAAGCAGATTTCAGCCATGGCATGTGCAATAACTACTGAGAGCTATAGTGTGTGTAAAACTAGATAGGTAGTGTTTTAGTCTCACTCCAGGCCACTTGGTCTGTGAGTGTGTATTTATGTGTGTGTGTGTATTTATGTGTGTGTGTGTGTGTGTGTGTGTGTGTGTGTGTGTGTGTGTGTGTGTGTGTGTGTGTGTGTGTGTGCATCTCCCTACAAAATAAATATGATCATGACACTGACTTTGACAGCAGTAGGTTTTTGCAGTATTTTGGTTTTAGCAGGTGATGTGGGCCTCCAATCTCCTGATCCTGACAAGGCCTACTGATATCATCTAGCATAAGATTACCTAAATAGATGCTCATAATAGATTTTAGCTGTGGCACATGTGCTAAGTACTGCAGTCTGTAGTACGTATCATTAGATAGTGGTTCTAATCTAATTGCAACTAACTTAGAGTGTGTGTGTGTGCTGTGAAGTGTTGTGTAAACATTATTCGGTAGTGGTGCTATTCATACTATAGCCAGGTGTCTGGATGTTAAAGAACTTTACATTAGCATATGGGATCTTAGGATCATTGCACTTTACTAGCTTAATGGCCATAGGGCCCTTACAATCCCAGTCAAGTTCTTACCCTTATTTACATGTTCAGCACATATTGCCCCTGACCAGGAGGGAAACAGGTGGAAACCCTGTGGTGAAATGATGGTCACCCAGCCAATCATACAGATTTCATCTGAAGAAGGCCAATGAGGTGCTCTGTTTGGAATTAGGTGGGAGTCTGTTTCAAAAGTTTTTAAAGTCTGGTAGACATATCTCTCCCACCAGCATGTATTAGTAATGTCACAAACCAGGTTAATGTCCTTACAGCGAGTAATCCACGGACCATTTCACCTACATATATACAGCCTTTCTGATAAAGCAGGGTCAGAAATTGTCCCATATGCAAGGCAACAATCACCTCCTAGTAGTCTATTTCACAGGGGCTACAATGACAGTTATTTCAGACAATCCCCATAGGACAGATACTGAAGACTTGAAGTTCCCTTGTGAAGAACCTTTGTGCTATGTGCATTTGCCACTATCGCTTGGAAAGGTACATGACAAAATGGCCATTGCTCTCAAATATTAGCCTACATAGAGGTTATAACTACATAATTTTTTAGATGAGAGTGCCCTCACTTATGACATGAGCAAGATATAATTCCAGTTGTACAACTGGGGAGACATGGTGATCTAAGGTAAAGTAGGTGTGAACCTGTGTGTCCAGGCTTGGGTGCCCTGGTCTATCACCCATGAGTATGTACATCAGGTGTTGCCACTGATGTGCTACTTACCAGGAACATTGGTGTTAACAATGGGAATTATACTACATACATATATGCATGGAGTTTACGGCCATGAGTATGTCAACAAGCATTTGTTCATGAAGACCCTCTTGTAGGATATTGACATAACTGTGAGATTGTATGAGCACTCACAGTTTGCAGGCATCAGCTAACCTTGTCAGCCACAGACATTCATTTTTTGCTTGTACTTTGGTTAAATGGATTCCAAGCAGTAGTTGACCCAGAAATGAGCTTTGTGGAACACCACTGGTTACAGATCAGCTATTAGAGGTGGATTCCCCTATTTTGAGTATGAGTTCTATCAGTGAGCCACTTAGTGACCCCTCTAATTATATTATTGTTGATGCCTACTTCAGCGATTTTGTCAATGATGCCTGAGTAGGGGAAAGTGTCACACGGCCTGGTTATGTCCAGGGGGTTGTATTCACAGATGTCCACTCATCCAGGTCCTTGATGACCACCTCATACATGTCCACCAGGATTAACAGGCATGAGCTTCCTTTCAGAAATCCAAACTGTGTAGGGTCAACTGTTTGCAGATTATATATCTCTTTGCTGATCAGGTCCATGATGATTTGTGCCATGGGCTTACAGATATGGCTACTCAGGTAATAGGTCTATAGTCCCATGGTTGGTGGATGTACCACCTCTGTGCAAGGGGATAACAGTTGCCATTTTCCAGTAGCTGGGATTCAGCCAGTGGTTACACTATGATTGCAAGGAGTTCACAATGCTGTTACTAATACTTGTTGGATCCCATTTAGGACGTAGCCTGGGATGTTAGAAGGTTCAATAGATGCTGTGTTTCCTCCTTAGAGTGGCCAGTTACACCCTGCTCTGTAGATGTAGGAAGTACGGGACAGGTTGTAGAGATGTCATGTGATACGTGTGGTGGGGACGGGAGTGAACTTGTCACAGAACCTGTTGGACAACATGTTAGCTATGTCTACAGGCTCATTATATGTGGTATCATTAAGTACAAGTTCACCAGCAATCTGGGCTTTTCCTCTTAGGTTACACATATAACTACACTATGCCTTGTGGTCATCCTTTGTGGAGGAAGCTAATTTTGTCACATACTTTCTTTTGCAGGACGTCACAACAACACAATTTGCTTGTTTTAGCTGAGGAAAGTGTGCTTCTCCTTTATGGGGGGGGTCCCTCACTCCAACTGTCACACAGCAATGTCTACCTCTTATTGTCCAGCTTGCTAATGGCACTTGTCCACCAGGCAGGTTCGCTGTGCCTTGAGGAGCTTGTATGCCCCCTTTCAAGTACAGTCAAGTCTATTCAGTTATACAGGTGCTTGCATAATCATTGATATAGAGCTCTGCATAGTTGCCTGTTCCATCTGAGGGAGGAGGTGCAGTCAAGCAATTTATACCATCCCATAGGAGGTCATAATTTGCTTGGTTGAAGTTTATTACTGTAATTGCTGCAAGGGTGGGTGGGGGGGGTCGGGTGTGATACGTACTTTTAATGAGACTGATATGTGGTCAGATCTCACCAGAGGTGGCCTCACAGTGGAGGTGCTACAGTGGTCACCCATACTGGTAAGCACCTGATGCAGTCTATTATCTCCCCTTGTGGGGATACCACAACACTGGTTCAGGGCATTGTATTTAAGGACGTGGACTAACATTTGGGCAAGTGAGTTTGCGCATGAGTAACCAACACAGTTGGTGGGTAGTTAAAGACACCCAAAGCCATGGTGCTGTGGGGTCTATATTAGAAGATCGAATGTTTAGGTGATCGAACACCTAAATATCGATCTTCTAATATCAAAAGCAAAAAATGGCAAACGGACGATTTAATGCAGGGAAAGATTTCCCTTTGCCATTCGCTGGATTTTGCCATTTCCCATACTGTAGCATGATCTCAGAGTTGGTATATTTAGTTAGGGGGGGTGTGGGGGGCAACGCCCCCCATTTACTTTAGATGTAAAGTTATTTATTTTTTTTTTTTGTGGCCAAAGGACATGTTTCCCTGGGACATTCTATGTTCTGAGGTTCAATATTAGAAGGTAGATGTTTAGGTGCTCGATCATCTAAACATACAATCTTCTAATATAGACCCGGTGCTGTGATGTATCTTAACAGACAGAAGTAGATTCAAATAAGCAAAACAGGTGTCCTGATTCATAGTGTTGCTCCTTTAGCTGGCAGTGGCTTGATTAGGTGCCCTTTCAGCAGTGAATAGCACCTGCAGGGACTCCAGGGAATCACACTGTGTGACCACTCTGGATGTGTATCTATCTTTAATGAGTATGTATACACCACCTGCATTACCTTCCATACTGTCAGTTTGAGGTCTGAACATGTGGAAGGACGTGTAGCCTGGTATCACTTTGGTGCTAGCCACAACCTTGACCCAGGTGTCTGTGACTGTGAAAATGTCTGCACATTTCAAGGTGGGGACAACTTCCAGTGAGAGAAGTTTAGTGTTGGCATTCCTAGTGTGTAGCTGCATAACCATGATGTATTTTGAAGATGGTGTTTTCTCACTGGAATCTAACCTTGAGACACAACCTATAAGATGCACTGTGGGGATGTTAGCCTTGACTAGTACACAAAATCCCAGGGGTGACAGGTGAAGTCCATCTCTGGGAAAGCATCAAGGTCTGTTGAGCAAGTCATGCCAGGCTGACATGTAGTGGATTCCCTTACAATGACACCACATGCTAAGCCAATTACTGACTTCAGTCATTTTCTGTGTGTATTGAGCTATCATCCTAGATGAAGGTCAAATGCAGCTGAAGGCTGTGAGCATACCTGCCGAAGAGAGTCTGTAAGCTCAGTCATGTCTCTGCTTACAGTCCAGTGAGATATGTAACTTTACCTGATGTTGACAGACTTGCGTGCATGTGTGGTATGGTGCACCCTGGCACCTCATGGACAGCTAATTGTGACCATTCCCATATGTAGCCTGATGAGAGGGACATCAGTGTGTCTCATGATGCAATCAGCTATGAATAATAGGTTTGATTTTGTGTTTTGTCTCTGGTGTTTCATGGGAAAGAGACAGTGGTGAGTGAGCTATTATGTGTACTGTGTTATGTAGAGGTATGATTATGTGTTGTGAGCTTGCATTTGGGTTTCTGATGTATCTGTTGTTTGTGTATGTCTCTGGCAAGGAGCTCCACGCATGCAGGTGTGTGTGATATGGGTGTGGGTGGAGTAGGAGGTGAGGTGTGGATGTTAGCAAACTGCTCATTGTCATGTGTACTGAATGGTGTGTGTGACACCATGGAATCAAGGTTTGTAATATAGTCACACCTCTCACACGTTGTTTTTGTGTGGCATAGGAGTAGAGGGGTGGGGACACTTTCCACATCTCATCAGCAGTCATTGATAATGCCATTAGCAACAGAGTCTTGCTTGTGTGTACATCACACCAGGCCATCATTAGGCAGTGGCCTGACAGATGCTGAAATGTAACATGTTATCATCTTTATGTAATTCTCCTAAGGTATAACAGCACATGACAGTGTGCCATAACATGGTTGAATGAGTATGATGTTTTGCCAGGCATATGGCCCTTGCATTAATTATAATCCTGTTATTAGGCATGGTTGCAATAGATACCTGCAAATGTAACAATGTACAACACCAGCAAAGTTATGGTCATGCTGCTACACCCATGGGGTTGACAGCATCAAACACACTGTCAGTAGGCACTCCTTGCAGTAAAGATGTGGATGTCTGTGCATGCACAGAGAACTTGTTCAACTTTGCAGTCATAACTTTGGCCTTGTAACTCTGTAATGTCTGTCAAACAACCAGATAGCAAACTGGATGTAGTGTGACATGATGTAGGGACACAGACATGTGTTCCAGTAACATAAACGTACAGTATGACATACCTATGACATGTTGGAGGCCACTTTGGCCAAAGGTGGCAACTCCTCTGCAGTAGGCCTCATATCCATGTCATAAAGTTGTTGACTGTTAAGCTGCTCAAGGCCAGGTTGCATGATTTGCTATGAAATTGTCACATAACATGGATCACTGCTGCTTTGGTGCTTGTTCGAGCAACTTTGGACATCTATGTCACCTTGATATTGATCATTATATTGTGATACTGCAGCTGTGCTCCTAAACACCATGTTGTCAGTACCCTAGTGAAATTCTAAACACCCTGGAACAAAAGGCATAATATATGAAACTCAAATTATTGCTATGGTTGCTAACCAAGGCATCTGCCTGGAAAAGGGTATGTAAAGCCTACAGAGCCTTGCATTATGTGGGACAACTATGTGGATGAACAAGCAGGTTGTGGCCTGCTTCTCATCTTGAGCCTGGTACTAATGCTTTGCTTCTAGTGAGAGAAAAAGTATAGGACCATAGTATCCCAGGACAAAGTGTTTGTGGTGAGGCCAGCAGTAGTAGTTTCCAGGCACCAGCAATCCAGGGAACTCCCCTCTTTTCAACATTCTTCACAACACAAAGTAATTGTGTCATTTCAGCACACACTGCTTGAGTACTGTCCAACTGCAGAATAATGGTGTAAGAAGTCCCTCCTTACCTTCACAGGGTGTATATATCACTTTCCCCTCCATTTTTTGCCTGTGCTCTGTACAGACACAGACAACATATATGACTATTTTCTTGGACAGCATGATGGAATTAACTGCAATACTGAGTTGCAGACAGGACAACTAGCATGCAGTGACAAGTAATGTCCCCAGATGTCCCAGTAGTCTGACATTTAAAGCCATGTAAAGAATTATCATGGAAATGATCAGTAACAATATAGTACACCTACAGGCACTGGACCAAACCCAGTTTGATTTGGTCAAGGGCAGATCATGCCTACTCTCAACTGTTGGACCTCGCTGACTGTTAAACTATGCAATGGATGAGGGGAAAATGACTCATTCCACCTACAATGGCCTACCAAGGCATATGACACTATCAGGCCATCAGGCATTATTGAAAATCTGTAGAAGTTATTTACAAACTAGTATGTCAGTCGGTGGATAGACAAGCGTCTGACAGTCATTATTCTGGATGGTAGCATTTGGTAGTCCACCCCTACAATGAGGCCACTCACCAGTGGATTTCCCTCACAAATCATTCCTGGGACTACCCTTTTAGCCATTCCCTTCTCTGCAGGCACAGACACTGTCAGTGATCTTAGACTGACTACATTTGCAGATAATTATAAATTAGGAGCTGTCGCTGAATCCCACACAGAACCAACAGTTATTCAGGATGGGCTGACACATACATTAAGCTGTTTTCATTGACAATTACTAAATGGCAAGGAATGCACAATACTATCATTTGGGAAGTCATCCACTGCTGGTAAATATCAAAGTGTCCACAGATCTCCAACAGTTAACCCAGTAGCCAGGGACTTATGGACACTCAGAGTGATCTAGCTTTTGACTTTCACTGGTCCTTATGATGTGGGGATTCCTTCAATGTTGCACAACCTATAAAGAAAGTTATGGGATGTAAATCCCAGAATATCATTGTTACACTGTATTTGGCACTCTTCACACCTATCATTGAGTGAAATGCCACCTTTCGTATGCAACTACACAGGCATGTCTGACAACTGTAACAGCCACAGAGGTTCCAATACATAATGTACATAACACGTCCTATGCAGACCATGTTAAGGCCGTAGCTGTGTATTCTGTCTCCTACATGCTTTGGAATGGAGGTGTATGGCTGTCATACAGGGAGGTGTCAGATCCAACTGTGTACCTCCTGCATATCCATGAAAGGACTAGCACAAGAATTACCTGTGGTACACACCTATGCCTTGACTGTGGTATAAATAGGACATGCTGGAGAGACAGGTATGTAATCCAGAGACTACGCCCTATATGTAACAGGCTCCCCATCTATGTGAAGCACACTTCAACTGTAACACACATTATGTGCAGGTTTCACAACTAGATGCAGAACAAGACAATCATAAATGGTTTAGGACACATGTCTAATGGACACAAGGAAATTGTAGATGGTTCATCTCCCATGCCACAATGTAGATGTCTCAGCTCCCAAAACCCTGCTTACACTTATCAAGGGTATCAGACCTTGTAAAAGATTAGGAGTGCATGACTTGGCTGAAAGAAGCCATTGTTCTTGTTAGCCTATTATACACATATGAATCTATGGAGCCATGAAGCTATACTGTTTAGCTTTCTGAAAACATTTTTCTTCTGTGCTAACATTCCATCCTGTGCTCTGATGTTTATGGGTTTATTGCACCTATGTATCTATAGTTGTGTTCTGCACAATCCTGAAATTGAAACATAAACAGTTTTATGAGACACCTTTCATTGTGTAAGTATACCGTCATTACATCATAATATACACAAACTAAGGTGGTTTACTCATTACAAATGTCAGTGACCAGTACAAGTGGCATGTCAAAGGCAACAATGGATGAAACAAAAACAAAGTAATTTATATTGTCAACATGTGCATCAGACATATAGCTTAATTTCCCTGCATTGATAAGGATGACAAAGATGTGGCACAGGTATCATGACTTGCACAGGGTGTTTTCTGGGGGTGCAGGAGGCCTACGCTGACCCAATAGGTTGACAAGCGTGTGTGAGTCAGGAAGGGAAGGGGGGGACATGAATCATGGAAATGTGGTATGTGTGTCTGTAGGTGACCTGATTGTGACAGCAGTGTAAGAGGGTCTGCATGAACACATTCGACCTTTGTGCCCTACATGTCTGTATGGACAGTTTTGAGCCATGTATGGTAGAATTGACAGTTCACCGCCTCCAGCCTCAAACACGGAAACTGGCCCTGCCATGACTTGCACTGGCACCTTCATGCCTAATGTCAAAAGTGGGGATGCTACCTGAGGGTGACTGGAGTCTGCTGGGAATGTGTCCACCATGGAAATGCCCAGGACCATGATCCCATGGCCTACCATGTCTTGGTGTGGACAGCACACTCCCTTCTGGAGCGGTGGTTGTACTGCCACTATGGGAGCGTAATTGTGCATTGGCCACATGGAGTCTCAGCAGCTGGAGTTGCTGACCTATATCCACCAGTCTGATGCTTAACTCCAACCAGACATTCCATCACAGACAATGTGCATTCCAAGACAGACAGTGTGCTATCTGTTGTAGACCAGCGTCTTTCCACTGGGTCAGTCAACCGATCCAGGTTATCAGCAATATGGTGGAGGCAGTCACGGATGTCAGATTGTGCTGCATCCATAACCCTGAGCATTCACCTGGAGTTCCTTTTGGAACATGCCTGTGCCTCCATGATGGCTCTAAACATACGATGAGAGACACATGATAAGACTCTTGCAACAGATGGTGGAGAGACTGCAGGCATCCTATGAGCACCCCTCTCAATCTGCCTGTGTGGAACCTTGCCAGCTCTTTATCTATGGCCAGTAGCGACACTCACTGCAGCCATAGTAGCCACACTTTCCTGTTCAATGTCCCCACCCTCCAACTGTCCAATATCTGTGGCCTCAGGGACTGAGTATGCATAGGCATACTGATGATAATGATGGTAGAAGAGGGATGTAAACCTCTGTGACAGATTCAGTCCCTGCACCCCTACCTATGCCTCAGTTTGAAGAGACACTGACATCAGGTTGTGAAGGGGACAGAGACCAATCCTTCTGGTCATCTGTGTTAAAAAGGGAAAAGCAGTACATTAATACCTGCACTACTATGTTCTGCAGTACTATGTTGCAATATATGTTAAGCTGCATACACTGCTGTCACTATTAAAGACTTGTTTAACCCTCAACCTCATATAGTAGGACATGAGGACATTCTTTTCTAACAAATATCTGTACTTACTTGTAAATAAAAACTCTTTACACAGGAATCTCATGAGCAACAATGATATATATTGCTGACATTTGGCAAAACTCTGCAATGTTGGTACACACACGCCAATCTTTAATGTCCTGACAATACTGTGTAATCTATCAGTGTGCTCACACTTACAAGACATAGATATGAGTCTAAATTGTGTACAGTCAGAAAATATCTGTGCAGTTTTTCAATCGTGCAGCCAGTACATCAATCCAGCCAGCAGGCATGGGATGACACTTTAGCAAATACATTGCAGTAAATCGACATCTCTAGCAAAACAGTGTTGTGCTTACCAAGAGCAGGAGCATGGCCTCATCTGATTCCTGACAGTCCTCTGAAAATATGAGGGACAGGTAATATAAACAGCACCACATTTTGCCCTATAACAGGGTAATACATCCAAATATCCCACATTTACAGTAGGTACTATGTTAATTGGTATGTTGGTCACAATCTGAGCATGACATTCAAAGACCTGCTAACCCCTCCCCCCAAAATACACCTGATACTGGTATAAAATTATGTGCACCCTGACACACTGAATGCTATAGTATTCCAGTGCTGATCCAACTATGCACACCGGGATGCTCTTTTTGTGGAAACAGTGGTACTCACATCCACGGCATACTATGTGATGGATGCCTGGGAGCTGTACTGTGTTCCTAGGTTCGCCAGGAATTCCACAGTGGCTGACAGTGGTTGCTCTGCCACAGGCCTCCACCAGTGACACCACAATCCCTGGCTACGTCCACTGCTCTTCTGTGTGCGGCATTGATATCGGTGGCACAGTGCCACAAATGCTTATATGTCCTGCTCTGGTGACCAATAACATTCACATCGTGGACCAGGTCAGCTCACAATGCTGTCCACTGATCCCTGTTTGCCTTCCACCTGGACAGCAGGAGTTGATGGTGTTGGCACAAGACCTCCAGGATGATGTCATTTTCAGCATCTGTAAATGGGCCCTAGTGTCGGTTATACATATTTCTTGAAAGACAACAACATGGGAACACATGTCAGGATCATATATATGTGACCACAATATGTAGAGATATCAATAAAGGATGGCTAGCAGTATTCACTGCTTGATTACACTTCATATTCAACAGTGTGCAAACATACAAAGGGTGTGAATGCAAGTAGGATAGTAGCAATAATAAGGTATTCCTGTTTGTGCCATGACAGATACTGATGTATGATCAGACACCCAACACAGGAGTCCATTGTAGTGTGGCCCCTAGGGGTAAACCCCCTCTTATAATATATAAAAACAACCATGCCAAACAAATAACAATGTACTAATACAACTGCTATCAAGGAAAATTTCCAGGAGGCTGGTGTACCTAATTAACACAAAGGATTCTATGCTTACTGTGCTCTAGTTCCTATGTAGGTACAACATATCTGGAGATCAATGACATGTCATCAGTACAATTCTAAGAAAGGCTTAATGATGTAATTAATCTCCATTTTCCCTAAGTATATTCAAACATATGCATTATGTAGGAAACAAAATGGTTACATACCTGATGGAATACAATACTCCTCTGTTGAAAGGTACAGATATATAAATGTTGTGCCAATGAGTTCACCCTACAAAGTAACTCTCATACACAATGGTTCCCCTAGCTTGATGTTTGCCTTTTTAACATGATTCTCATTAACAAGTGATTGTCTCTGAATGAATCTGTGCTTCTGAAATGCTAATTGCAGCCAACACAGCTGATTTTCAGCATAATCAGTCAATCCCATGCAAACACTTAATAAGATATAAGGCCTCAATGTAGATTACAACCCTTTTTCCTTATGTTGGGGTGAAATTACTGGGGGAAAAGATACTACATCATCACAGAAAGAATGTCTGCAGCAACTACTTTTTACATACAGATGTGTGTGCTACAGACTGAAGCTAAAACTGATGCTGCAAGCAATAGGCATAGGCAGAGAGGGTGAACACGTTGCAGGACAACAAGCTTTAAGAGTAAGTGTGGGGTCTGTGGCAGTCTTGTTGTGTAGACAGAGACAGAATGAGGGAACCCATCCCACCGAAAATTAGGTTATGTGTTTAAGGTACATATGTTAGCCAAAGGTATCACAAACTGAATAAAAGGCAACATGATTTTTGTATCCTATAAAAAGGTAGGGGGTACATTAACCATTATGTCACACAGTTGTGCAATTGCCAAATCACTTGTTATGTCATGGTAGTCCCCTGTTATGTGTGTGGTGGCAATCCCTGCATCTAACACAGCCTCCATATATGTATGTTAATTGCACAGCTGTAGTTGTCTATAATATCACCAGCAAAACATTGTGGGCTGCAGTCTGATATTAATCACAATTTCAATACACACTTTGAAATCCTCTGGGAAATTAGGATAATGCATGATCTGACATTTTCTATACTTTCTAGTGCTGTAATAGGAGTAGTTAAGAATGGTCCTATCCATAGGCATTTGACTTATATTATTTAGAAGCAGACATTCCATCTGTACTGTTTGGTGGATAAATAGGTGATGAGACAGACATACATATCATTTATAATACTGCTATCCACATATGTGTATTTTCAATGCTAGATGCAGCTGTAGTTGAACCCTGGACCATGTGTACCAAAAACTAATGTTCTTAATGCATTTTACATACTGAGCTACAGAATCACTGCTACAGCAGCTGTATTTTTATATGTTGGTGGTATGATTCCACAGTTATCTGCTATTACATACCTTACTTAGCATGTATTATTATGTGTATGGCTTTAGAGTGCTGTATTTGTCTACCGGAGTTCCAGTTAAAATCTTATTTTTCCATTAATGTTTTAGCAAGTGTATTTTTACATATTGTACATATAATTGCAGGGTTACTTACTATTAGATACCTCACTTATGATTATTCTAATGTGTATGGCTTTATACTGATGTATTTCTGTACTCAAGTCCCAATTACAGTACTATTTTTCTCTTACTCTTTTAGCTGATTTGCACAGTGCAGTGTGATGCACAGCATTGCTTAAACATGCTTAATTATGGGAACTTGAGCATTACTATGGTTTGATTAAAACAGCTGTGCTAATTAGCAGCTGTGTGGCTTGGTGGGTTAATCCACTGTTCTGCAGGTGCAATGGACCTGTGCTCAAAATAGGGTGCAGGTGTACTTTTTGAATGTGATTAATATTTTTTTCAAATGCATATATCAATGTAGAGCTATTTAGCATAGCTAAGCAATGTGGTGCACCACACAGCATCATGCAGAAAATCTTTAAAGAAAAGAAAAATGGGGAGACAAGATAGTGGTGAAATGGGGTGCAAGCAGGAGGAAAAACATAGTGAAAGGCAGGTAGGGATGTGCAGGAAGGGTGTAGGAATAAACCATAGCTATCCTTTATCGTACAGCAACAACTGTGTACTTTAACATATTTTTAGATGAATTTGGACTGTCACCCCCAGAGAGAGGGGTGAGGACAACAGAAGTGGATTGTCAAGCCAACTGGACCAAATTATGTCCACTGGATATGGCATATATGAAGGTTTGAGTTTATTGTATAGTTGATTTAGATACTTTGACTTTAAGAAATTGTTCTTAATTGGATGTCTTTTGTCATTGGCTATGCAGATATTTAAAAATGATGATGAATTTCCTGTTTGTATTGTCTGATGAAGCGGCTTTGCTGTGAAAGTGCTCACTTGTTCTTACATTAAAGTTATATGATTTTATTTTCCATGGTTTGGTGGCTCCTTTGGTTCATGTTTGATATATATATATTAATATATATATATATATATATATATATATATATATTTTGGACAGGTGCCCATCTTTTTAAGGTGAGAGTGGGATGTTGGGGAAGGAACATAGGTACATGTGAAGTTGGGAAGGTGAGGAAGCTTTTGTAGACAGACTAGACAGACAAGACAGCAGGCAAGGTTGTTGTGTGACACAAGAGGGTTGTAAACACCTTAGTTGGGAATGGTGCTGTGGAATCACAGTCTCATGGATGTCAGATACAGTACCAGTGTGAGTCAAGTCCTCACCCATGGAACTGTCAGCACTGCTCCTTCACTACTCCTGTGGAGGCAGTGGTTGATGCCAGTGCCTGGGGTGAGGCTGCCCCACCAGGATGTCCAGCATGCTCTCCATGCAGCATAGGTGTGCACTGGGAGCTGAGCACAGCAACCCATGCACCATGTCTGGCAGTTCCTCATGGGTGATATAATCACCCACTCCACTTCCACTCCAAGAGGGGAGACCAACCCCAGCAGAACTACCCCATGGCCCAGGTAGAGCAGAGGCAGCAGAGGGGCCTAAAGCTGGTTGCGGCCCAGATGTGCTGGGCTCTGGTGCCATGGCCGGGGGAGCCATGGTAGTTGGATCACCTGGAATTGGCCTACCTTGTAGTACTGCAGAAAATAAATATAAAAATAAGGTGAAAATAAACATAACGAAACAGATGTTAGTATTAACATTATAGTAGATAATTATTAATCAAATGAAATAGAATGGAATATAATGAGGAACACAGCAAAAAATAACATTAGTAAAATTATTTTAACAACAAATCAATACATATGTACAACATAAGAAGTAGTTACAAAAATATATATTAATATAAAATCATAATAATAAATAACATTAATAAATTAAAAAAGAGAAGGGTTGGGTTGAGAGAGAGAAAAATACCAATAGTAACTTCACGGGTAGTATTACTACAGAGACTACTACTACATACTTCTACATATGTACAATTTCTGAGTACAGTGACTGTAACTATGGTATAGATTATGTTGCACATACATAGCTCTCAGTCTGTTAACATGGGACAGTATGGGCCATGCTCTAACACATGGTGGTACAAAGGCACAGCTACAGGGAACAGTAGTACATAGTGTGCTCATACATTAGTAGCAAGGTGTTCTGATAATGGATTTGCCAATAAATTGCATTCCAAGTAATGTATTTATGTGCTAATCAAGGACCAGACATATGGGTCATTAGTCTTTACATTCCAAAAAAATCAAGACAGTTGAGAGGTATGTTCGTGTACACTAACGACACTAGATGGCAAGTGATTCCTTAGTTGGCTGCCATGGGATTAGAACCCACAAGGTGTGAATACAGGGAAAATGTGCACTTATTTTAACAGTTGACTGGTGTCAGATTAGAACACACATGCAGTGAATACAGGAATAATGCACACTTATTTGACAAGATAAAATCAAAACACAATCCTGTTTTAAACTTTATCGATAATGTTCCTTAAAATCTGGCATTTGTACACATGGATCGCTGCCGAGGACTTCAGCTACCTTACCCATATACCTTATTCCTCGACTGGGTGGAAGATATAGCATTATTTCAGGCAAACTGGCCAGAACACAGGCTTGAACCTTATTCTGCATTGCGCTATATTTATTTCAGACAGTTTTTGCTGCATTCCTCATTTATTTACATTTAACAGATTAGAACACATGCTGTGAGTACAGGAATAGTGAACACTTATTATTTTAAAACATTACATATCAAAGCACCATTACCCATTAAAATGTATTGATTAATGTTGCTTCAAGTCTGGCATGTAGAGCATGGATAGCTGTGTATCACTTCTAATAAGTGACCCCTATACCCTTGCCATTAATTGAATGCAACTTACAGCATATTTCAGACAATGAGCAGACCTGGACAGTGACTGTTAATCTGGGAGATCCCAACATTAACTGATGTTTGGATGCTATAATACACAGTAATGCATGTTTACTTGATTTAGCTTGCTTTATCATTTCAGGTAGGCAGGGACACATTACTAAACATGTTACATGTCCCAGGTATGGCATATCTGACTGTCAAGACTGCAAACTCTGTAAATAATTTATTATAAAAGTATGTTATGCATTAGGTTATTACTTTGATGTTTCCCTACTTACTGCACTCTCACCTCATCCTGGTCAAGTGCCTTGCATGTGACTGGATATTGTGAGCCCTCTCTTCTGCAGCTGTTGTAAGAGAAGCAAATCATTATGCATATCAGTTTTGCACAGACTCAGGTTGTACCTTTCAAAAGTACTGCTAAATATACTTACATATCTGTGGGGTCTGCCCAGCCCATGCTTCTTAGACCCAGATATCCAGGGCTCCCCTCTTCCTACCCCTCTGGTCATCGTAGTGGAGATGACACTGCTCACCAGTGCGGGGGATACCAGTAGCTCTGATAAGTTTCCTAGCCAACTGATCCCAGGCCTCAGACTTACACTCTGAGCCTTGGTAATCACCCTGCAGCAGCTGGAGTTTGTAATTCTTAACCAGGAGTCCCACAAACACTTTGGACTCCTGCACACCCCACCTCTGCAGCCAAAAGCACCACCAGGCATATCAACAGCCAAGTGAAGACACCAATGAATGGTGTGAAATTCCCACCTATTGGCTTTTATATAGGCTGCATTCCCACCCATACACATTAACACATTATACTGTAACTTTCAAAAAAACGCTACACCGCTTAGCTTTGCACAAACTCACACAAACCATGTTTAAACAGAGCTTAGCAATGCACAAATGGAAATAGACTGTTGACCATGTTTAAGCACTGCTTACCACCATGCAGCTTTTCCAAATCTAAAAAAAAAATTTAATTTTAAACTAAACTGATATTTAAGTCACCTGACACATTTACATAGCAATAAATGTTAAAAGTATGACTGCTCAGGACTCGACTCCAGGACCTACTACATTGTAGGTTATGACTCAACCTATCTAGCCCCAGGGATAGTAAAGGGAGCTCATATATCTTCACAAATTCTATACAGGTGGTTGTAAGCATAGCGCAGCTTTACTGCATAGGTTTGCACATTGCTAAGCACCATACAGCTACAACAATTGAATACATCTGGTTTCTATTTTAGATCTCTAGTGAATGTGTACGGTGTCCATGAGCAAAGTGAAGCACAGCTCAGCACCATGCCATGCAAACAAGCAGACTAGAGAAAAAAATTATATATATATATATATATATATATATATATATATATATATATATATTTATATTTATACATACATACAATTGATTACATCCGGTTTCTATTTTTAGATATATACCAGATGTCTGCTGTATATGTATAAGCACTGCTTGGCATTTCTAAGCACCTTGTCTCCCAAATAAGCAGAAAAAAATATATATATATATATATATATATATATATATATATATATATATATATATAAATATACAATTGATTACATCCAGTTTATATTTTAAGAGAATACGCAGATGTCTGCTCTATATGCATAAGTGCAGCTCGGCATTGCCAAGCACTGCACAGCACCATGAAAACATGTCATAAAGATTAAAAAAAATTGTCCTGTGCTTATCATCTGTCCAGAATATTTTTGGACAGTCCACAAGTACTGGACAACCTCTGCACTGTTGCTTGCATGGATTCGATATCTGTGTTACTCTGCTTTCCCTTGGCAGTACGCCATGATTTATATGAATGGTACAATGCCGAGTGGGAACAGTGGCCTTGTACACAGATATATTCTGTGTAGGGACTACACAGAGCCTACATGGATTTTATTGAATCATGTGGCTTGATTATTTTGAATTCAGAGATAGTGGGTGCTAAGCTAATGCAGTTTTTTTTTTTTGCCAAAAGCTGCATGGCAAATTACACAAAGATTATCAGAGAATATCTGTTGCTTATGAAATGCTTGATGGATATATTGTGCAAAACAGAATTCTACAGCATGCAGTTACCTAACATCTTTACTGGGACCTGATTAAGCTATAGTATTTCAGATTATTTTTCCTAAGATGACAACATTTGCATTTATTATTTTTATACTGTGCATCTATACTGGGACAGATATGCATTAAATGTACTCTTTCTGGTAATGAGTTTTACAGCGTGCGTACACCTGCATGTGTACTGCGTATAGGTTGTAGTCCATTTGTGTCCCTGTAGCATGATTTCAGTTACTATATAATGAAACAGTTCCTGTTTTTTTTATTTATTCATTTAATTATTTTTGTTTTATATACAAATGTTTGCCTCTATATTTATTCATTTATTTGTTCAATTATTTTGCTTACTCTCAGCCCAGCATCACAATGCTTCTAACTATTTTCTTTGGCTTCAATTCTTGTCCAGTCCCTGAACCCTCAGTAGCTCCTTTACAGGTGGTCTAAACATGATGCTTTGTTTTGTGGATCTCACAACCCCTGAAGAAGTTGACAACATGATGACAACTGCTTGCCTCATTTTATGAGAAGTCAAGGAATGCTTATAAGAATGCTATATGGAGTTATGTTACAGCAGTGCTTGTATCTGTCCATATCAGACACAAACATATTACTTTTGGTTTTACCTCAGTTGTACAGCCAGTGTAGATTTTAAAAAAGGATAGAATACCCACTCTGAATCTACAGACCTCCCTCCATCATTTCTAATTAATAAACAGCAGGATAGTGCTGTCATTTTGACAAGTATAGGAAACTGTGGCCCCTTCCATAAGCAAAAACAAAAGTTGCAAACACCACAGCAATGAGTGTTCTAACAGAGGAAACCATAATAAGTGGTAGTACCTTACAGAATATACAACCTCCCAAATAAATTTAAGATTTTCTGCCACACAGAGGCAAGAGCAGATTCTAGAAACTAACAATAAACATTATATAAATGCTTGCATTAATGTGCACATAATATTTGCACATGTAGAAAGAATAAATTAAATGTAGTATTATATGTATACATTTCCTTATGTACTGTACTCATACAACTCAACACTATGTGTGATAATGGTATGTCTCAGATTTGCTGTAGATGAAAAGGAAGAACATTCTATATTCTCACTGCCCACAGTTAACTGTCAAAAAAAAAAACAGTAATCTGTGCCTCCGGATACATGTTGTTCTTGCTAACTGCTGCTTACTGACAATTTATTGGTGCAGCATTGTTGTTGTTGGAATCTTTGTAAAGTCCCTTCACTGTCAGCCAAATGTCTTGCAGATTATGTGAGGGAAAGACAGTGGTTATAGTTTTCAGACCTATTCCAGCATGACAAATAGGTCTAATGACCACCAGAGGGATAGAATCTGAAGTCACACAACTGGTACATAACAGGTTAACGTGAAAAAGATGCACATGAATCACAAATCTGATTCACTAACCAATTCACTACCAATTCAATAGAGAAAGAACAAATGGGGAATATACACTGCTGCATTGGGTATGGGCATCTAATATCTACAACCAGATTGGAACTGCACACTGGCCACTTACAAAACACCTTAGCACTCTTTTGCTCCATTCTCTCAGCATCATTGCCCCTATGCTATGGTGACTGCCTTTCAAACAAATTATTAAATGTACACACACAGTTACCAGAAAAGAGTGGTGGAATTGGTCAATTTCAGAAAGATTCCATCTTAGCAAGGTAGTACTTCCACCATCCTAACAATGGTTAGGAACCAACTTAGCAGATACTTATTCCACTTCTGATTGACAGCCATATAAAATAAAGTAAACACAAAACAGTAATTTGTCATACATTGTCGCCTATTAGAGATGGATTCCCACAGTTAGACAACCTACAGTGCTAAATAATATCTTCACCTTGAGAACAAATACTATGTAAATGAATAACAGCTGCAAGAGCTTAAATGTGGATAATTAAAACCTTTACTTAGACAATAAAGAAATTAAGACAGTGTAAAGACAAAAATGTAGAGGTAAAAGTGGTTGTAGGATTAATAACAAACCATAATCAGCTGCACAAGTAGAATACTTAAAACTATATAACAATAGCTAAATAACCTAAGTCTAACTTTAAATAGCGCTGAGCCCTTTGTTGTGCTAACTTGCAAAAGACGATAGCGGGAGATCATTTTTTTCTTTCACAGCAAACTTCTCTAAATGTGTGCAGTAATGCCATCCAAGTAGAACTTACTCTACACTGACTTCAGCTCTACATAAGTACTTTATCTTATTACCCTTCCCTTGAAACTGTTTAGAGTATAATTACTCTTCAGCTTATTTTATACTCCTTATGAGTAACTTGCCAAAGGATGAAATGATTTTAGTATATGGCACATTACATCTGATAGCAGCCCCACACCTGTCTTCTCTTTACTTTCTGTGAGAATGGATTGGAATATGTAGTCCATGGGCATTTTCTGGCTTGTAATCTTTTCTGTGTGCTAGTCCACAGGACACAAGTGCCCAGGTTCAGTGGCAACCTAAGAACTCTATCTGGTAAAGTGACTTTTTCAGTATCACACACTAGACAAACAAAGAATCAAACCCTGGACTACAGGAAACAGCTTATTATCCGCTCATGTCTTTTATCCTCATTGCTAGCCGGCAGCTTGGCAACTCACTGGCAGAGTTGATAATGCACTCTTAACAACTCCCTGACATGTATAAGCAAACTTGACAGCTCCTTGACACTTGTAGGCTAGGTCTAGGCAGTTTTTAGCTTATATTTTCATTTAAAGAACATCTTTCAAATTAGGCACCTACTGCCACTCTCTGAACTTGATATATTCATTCATACACTGTTAACATTTGTTTCTTGATCACTGCAAGGTATTCTGCTTTGGGACTTAGTTATGATTACCTCAACCTCTTTCTTAGGGTGCAAAATTCAACTGAAAGCCTGCTGACTTTTTTTTGTACCAATCATATTATTTATGTACTGCAGGATATGAAGTGGCTGTCACTTGGACTGAAGTCATTTTTCAAAAAAGTAGTTCTTATGTAACATTCCTTATCTTCCCACCAAACAGCTTATGTCATCAACAGAGGGAATGTTCCTTTAATTTGGGCTAGGCTGCAGATCGTCTGTAAGTACTGAGTTGGCTACCTTCTCCCATTCATTTGGAAAAGTTTCCAGATCAGAGCATGCAATACTAAAGCTCCATCTTGGATATGTCTTTTATTTATCCAAAAAGGTTTTCCTTAATCTGTCTATCTTAATTTTATGTTAACCTATAGTAATTATTGTTATAATGGTTAATGGTTACTTTCTGTTTTATTTAACAAATACCTTAAGATTATTTTTCAACCACGCTTGTATTTCAATTATTGATTTATAGCGTACCATGCTTAAATATAATCACCCTAATAAATTAAAGACTGTGCTAATGAAAAAGGATGTGAAGACGCAGTATGGGAAAGAAGGAATGATGACACAATTTTCTGTGTCCCATGCATGGTGCAGAGGATATCAGCATATGTACCTCACATGTTCAAAGACATCTTGGTTTAGCCAAAGCCATTAGGCATTTCAGTGAGAGAGGATTGTTTAAGGTCATTGTCTGACTGGGTCGCCTGGACTACAGCTTAGAGTAAGCACCTCATTGGCTCTTTTGAGCTTTTTTAAAAGTTGTCTCAGGTTTCAGCTTTCTGTTACCTAAGAAGTTAAGTTTGTGAGTGTTTCTGCCATTTCACACTGAGCTAATTGATGGAAGGACACTGAGGAAACTCGGATCTATAATATATAACATTAAGTATCCTGTTTTTTTGCTTATTTTTTCAAGTTATTTATAGCACTTTGTCTACTGCATACTTTTCTAGCTAGTTTCACTGTCTGTGAGGTATTAACTGGAAATTGTCCACTTTTATAAAGCATCTGTTTGGGTTGTTTGATTCTGATAACTTGTTTGCAGTTAAAAGCTTTCTCTAGAGGTTCATTTATCTCTTTAAAACTTTCATTTAAAGGCTCACTGCTGCTTTTCTGCTGTGAGAAACATTTCTGCAGTTTGTTTCTCACCTTCCCTCTCTAATTGTATGCTGTTCTTATAGATGGTGGCTTTGCAGTTGCCCGCCCCTACTGTAAATTCGATCTGGGACAGTCCTCCGAGTATAGTGTTATTACCTCATTCTACCTAATACAGGGAGAACATTTGAGAAGGCCAATCCACTTAGTTTCTGTTCCTCCTTTCTCTCTTTCCACTTAAAAAAAAATTCTAAGCTTGTTTCCTGCCTTTCCTGTGGGTAGCCTAGTCTGGATACAGATTTGCTGTGTCCAGGACTGTTTGTGGGCTTCTGAGACCCCAAACCTTTCTGTGTTGGAGGGAAGCCTTCTAGCTTAATTTTGTTTCTTAGAACTAACCAGTTTTTTAGTTTCAGCACTCAAGTCTGTTTCTTTGAGCTCAGCACTTGTTCAGAATTTGTTGTAAGCACTAAATAAGCTACAGATTACTACAGCACTCAACTTTCCTCACTTGTCTAGAGGAGACCAGTTTCTAGTACTTAACAAATAAGTACCTATCCAGGCATGTCTAAGGGTCAGCTCCCGGTGATTTCTCCATTCTACCTGATGAATCTGGGCATCTTGGGGAAATACAGCAATTGCCTCATGTACACAGACAACCCTCTCCTCCTAACACCCAACACTACAACCTGTGAGAGATGCACTTATATAGCCAAACTGGAAGCAAAGCTCTCTTCACCCAAGACTGGACTAGACAGTCAGGAGGAGAAGGTAAACATTTGCACCACACCACACTCTCACATAGTTCTTCAAAATATACACCACCAAAACACACACATAGAAATGCAAAACACACACCTACATTCACAGAGGCTCTCAGTAAAAACCTGCCCAAGCAACAGGGACCTCCAAAGCAGAAACACAAGCAACCTCCACCCACCAACACAACCCAAATGACACGCCTACAAACTCAGTGTGCCACTCAATCACAGCCCATAAGGCATAACAACGTACCCAGCACTCTACTCATAGGTGACTCTATAGTCAGGCACACTGATGTTCCACTCACCAGGCTAAACAAGGAGAAAGTTACTGTCAGCTGCCTGTAGGGTGCCAGGATCTGCCACATAATGCATGCACTCAAGTCACTCCACTACAAGGACAAATATGACTCTGTTATTGTCCATGTTGGTGTGAATAACCTGAGACGTACCTCCCTGGGCTACATGAAATGGGACATAGAGAAGCTGTCCGATCTTGTAGCTCAGACAGGTATGAACCTAGCCCTGAGTAGCATCCTGCCATCACCCATAATGATACCACAATAGAAGGACAAAATGATTGACTTCAACAATTGGCTAAGCTTCTAGTGTCATTCAATGGGGATCCAGTATCTGTCTCCCTGGGATGACATGATCGACAAACCATGATGATTTGCCAGAGATGGTCTGCACCTGTCACCCCTGGGATTCCAGATACTGGCTAAGGCTCCAGCCACCCCTACAGTGCCTTTGCTAGGCAAGGTTCCAATGACAAATTCACCACCGTAACAGATACAAGCAAGCAGAACCTGAGGGTATTGCTACTCAATGCTAGAAGTCTAAACCTCAAAATGCACTCACTCGAGGCGCTCCTTAAAATGGATAACATCAACATCTGTGCAATGACAGGACATTACCAGGCTATAATTCATACCACACCTTTCGGCCGCTTAACCTGGACCAAAACACTAAAGGTAGAGGCATGTCCATATCCATTAAGGATATCCACACCTTCAGGCTAGTTGCTCAGCATAATGCATCCGAGATTATACAAGAGCAACTAACTCTGGGCAAGACCACAATCCAAATTGAAGCTTGCTACAGATCCCCCACCATGCCCCAGGATTCCCATTCCTCATTTCTTGATAGACTGGAAAATATTAGGGTACAACCTAACACCCTAATAATGGGCGATTTCAACTACCCCACCATTAACTGGGAAAACAACTCATGTACCAACTCTTGTGCTCAACGTTTTCTGGAATTCATAAATTCCAATGCTTTGGATCAACTTATCCACACCCCCACCAGGGGCAGCAATATCCTAGACATGGTTATTACCAGCATGGGCAACCGGTGCTCCACACCAGAGGTCAATTCCTCATTGGTCAGATCTGACCACAAGCTAATCACCCAAGATATCCCCATCCTGCCCCACCCCCCATTAGGGAAACCATCGTAAAAAATTTCTCCAAAGCCAACTTCACGCTTCTTAAGACAGAAGTGGCAAACATCATGACACCCGTGCTGACAGAAAATAGAGGCATGACTGTTGAATCCTACACAAATGCACTTTATAAGCACTTACATGAGTGCATGGATCATGCAATAACTAACAGAACCAAGATGCTATCCTCCAAAAAAAGGAAGCCAATATGGTGGTCCCCTGCCATAAACAAACTCTACAACAGAAGAAAGAAACTGTTGCAAAATAGAGTAAAATCCCATGATTGGAGGAACTCCCTGGTCAGCCTCAGTAAGAAGCTGAGATCCCTCATAAAATCCTCCAAAGCTAGTTACGAAAACAAAATTGCCACTTACTCTAAAGACAACCACAAAGCATTCTATAGCTATGTCAAGAATCTCAATGGCAACACTCAGATCTGCTCTGAGTTACAGCACAATGGCACTAAATATACAGAACCAGGTGATATTGCCAACATCCTGGCAGATAGGTTCAGTGCTAACTTTACCCCCCCCCCCCATCTCCTAAAGGGCCCATCTCTGTACTGGAAGAATACAAAGTTCCTGTAATCATGGCTGCACAGGTAAAAAACACACTCTCCATAGCCAAGAACACAACATCCATGGGACCTGACAACATCCCAGGCTGCGTTATACATGAACTACAGAACGAACTTGCAACCCACCTAAGTACCATGTTCAATCATAGCCTCAGCTCAGGCTATGTGCCCACTGAATGGCACATAGCAACAGTTATCCCACTCCACAAAGGGAGAGCCACCATGGACCCCAGAAACTACCGCCCCATTAGCCTGACGAGCCTGGTCTGCAAGGCTATGGAATGTATCATCATGGAACTTATAAACAATGACACTGGTAATCTCCAAACTCAGGACCTCACCCAGTTCGGGTTTGTTAAAGGCAGATCATGTCTCCTAAATCTGATACACTTCTTTGAAGTGGTCACCAAAGCCATAGTTGAGGGTAAGGGGGTTCACACAGCCTATCTAGATCTCGCCTTGGCTTTTGACACCATCCCCCACCTTGGAATTATAGATAAACTCACTAACCTAGGTATACATCCCTATGTCATAAGATGGGTTGCCAACTGGCTCACTGACAGAATCCACACTGTGAAAGTAGCAAACTCCAAATCCAACTTCAGACCAGTGACAAGTGGAGTACCACAGGGTTCAGTCCTGGGTCCTCTCCTGTTTGGTATCTACTTCTCTGAAGTACAGGCTAACGCAGAAGGTATTTGGCTAATGAAGTTTGCAGATTACTGCAAACTAGGAGCCATAATCAAAACTCCAAAAGATGTTGACATCCTACAAATGGGCCTCGCTGAGACAGATGCCTGGTGTCAAAGCTATGGCCTCAAGCTCAATGCCAAAATGTGCATTGTCATCCTTTTTGGTAAAAACTCTGTACCCATGAACTACCACATAGATGGTAGTCTACTTAACACCAATAGTGTGATAAGAGACCTTGGGACACAGGTGGATAGTAGTCTCTCCTTTGATAATCACATCACCACAGTAGTCAGGAAATCATTCTATGTGACATACCTCATCACAAAAGGTTTCTCATCCAGGAAAAAAGAGGTCATTGTTTCCCTCTACTCGTCACTCATTAGACCCATTATAGAGTACAATGCCCCTTTTGGTATGTACCTCACAAGACATCTACAACAACTGGAAAGGCTGCAGAAATACCTCACAAAGAGGATTACCGGCCTCAAACAAATGCCCTACGCAGACCATCTGAAAGAACAGCAGCTTTACTCCATCACATATCACCTACTCAGAGGCGCTCTCTGCCTAAAACACAAAGCTATTTTAAACCCAGAGCTTTTGGACTTGCTCCACTTAAAGAAATCCATATCCCACCAAGCTACATGCGCTATGGGCCTAAACCTTGTCACCACAATAAACAGAACATGCTGGAGAGATATTTTCCTGTCCCAGAGACTTGCCATACTCTGGAACAAAATACCTATCTATATCAAACAAAGCTCCTCATTAGCACTCTTCAAGAAAAATCTTGATGATTGGATGGGAGATAGGAAATTCACCCCGGGGATCACTTCTGTGGCTTTGCTTGACAGTGGCACAGGAAAATAATTTTCTTCCGTGACAAAAGCCAGGGTACCTTTTGGCTAGGCTTATATAGGCCCTAGGGTCAATAGCCTAGTACCTACCTATGAACCTATGAACAGATGAGGAGAGTCATTATGTATCTATGCATGCATACATAAGGTGATGTTCCCTCCATAGTAAGAAGGATGCATGTTAATATGCACCCTTCTATGGGAGCATATTCCATTTGGAGGCTGTATTGAAGTATGAATCCAACCCTGAATAGTATTCCCATGTTTTGAGTTATGCTGTAGGTAACCTGTGATGTTGTTAGGGCCCATAGATTCTATGTTATTAGCTGTAGACAGTGCACAGATGTGCTACCCTCCTTAGCATACAAACTGAGTAATGTTTTAATGTATAGTGCTGCTGATGGCCAGTGGTGACAGGGTGGTGACATGTGAGGCAAACTGTCAGCTAGTGGATTGTCTATTTCCTTTGGTTAAGTATGTCTGGGGCACCCACATGCAGATATGTGCTTAGTTGTAACATGTCAAATGTATTGGAATACATGATTTGTGAAAAGACCTACAAATACAACCCTGGTCATTCATTACATTCTATACACTGGTACTATGCACACAGTCCTACAGCTGTACCAATGTCATTTACTTACATCAAATGCACAAATTACACATATATATGTTTCATAGGCAAGCTGTCTCTGAACAGCCTAATTTCATATCAGTACAAATTACAGATCAGTTGTTTGTGGCTCATTCATGACATTTCCTATACAAATGCTAATAGTCACATAATGATGATGCTGACCACTTCAATTATCCTTGGCTATAACAATGTAACTGCAAATATAATGAATTCCACAAGGTTGCAAAAACATGTGATATATTGATTGTGTATATCACAGCATGACAAACATGTGGTTGAGACAAGCATTATGTGACCATGTAATCAATATGAATTTATACTAATATGTGTGTCACAGAGCATGTAATTATGGTATGTAGGTATATGCACAATTATGCCATACTGAAAGAGTCACTGTGATGGCAGAATGTGAACTGGGTATATGGTGATCTGCTGCACTACAACAGCACATGTTCTAATATAAGAAAGAAAAACACCAATATACACCAATATTCAAGTATACAAAATAATATAAAACAAGCGATAATTCCTAAAAAAAAAAAAAAAAAAAAAAAAAAAAAGATGTGTAGACTCAGGTGTAGCAGAAGGGTCCAGTATAATTTTCCATTATGACAACTGAAATAACGTAAGTACTTTTACAGTCGAGATTGCTTCTTCAGCTGTAACATTTCAACCATTCACACTATCATTTAATAACAGCATCAGTTAAACAAGAGACCAATCAAAATAAGGCCTCTGTTTAAAGTACTAGCATCCTCTGTAAAATTTGGCAAAATTAAAAACCTCTAATTGAGCTATCCAAATAGATAAGAAATATATGATAATAAATCAACCAATGATTCACTAAAAACAAAAACAAACATGTAAACTATCTAAACAGAGACCTAGCCTTGAGCATGGGTTTAATAGGGACTTTGTCATTAAGACCATGACCAAAGTCACTTCTTAGCCTGATAATCCATTTTGCTTCAAGTTGTTCAGTTAAATTTCCATCACTTCCCCGATTGTCCTCATATACTCTCCCAATAACCAGAAATTTGAAGCAATGTTCACACGTACTCTCTTTAGCATGTTTAGCTAAGGCATTGGTTATGGCACAATTGTTGATGTTATAGAGGTGTTGTCTAATTTCTATCCTTTAAACCCCTACCTGTTTTGCCAACATAGAATTTATAACATAAAGTACAATATGCTAAATAAACAACATGCATAGACTTGCAGGTAGCACCAACCTTAAATACATAATTTTTATGTTGATCAGAATGTTGAAAAAAAACATGTACTGTCCATGTGCTTACATGTACTCCACTTACCACAAGGTTTAGTGTGTAGTTCAAATGCCTAGTACCAATATTCTTTTTGGGGTAACATAGCTGTCTTTTTTAAAGAGCTCATGTTCTTAAAGAAGAACCTCGTCTGTTCACCTATTTCCTTTATATCATTATCAGTGGTCAGAATTCACCAATATTTCTTAAAAACATGAGTAAATCACTTAATATTATTAGAATAATGAACTGGCACTTTCAGACTTCCTTTTCCCTTAGATCTACTCACTTCAGTATTAGCTGGAGTGGTGTCTGAAAAATAGGGTTTAGCAGAGCTGTCCCTTAATTGTGTTACTTCGACAGCACAACACACTTCATATTTATTGTATCCCCTATCAACAAACAAGCCAAGCCTTTAGTTTGTTTGTGAAAATCATCTTCAACATTAAGTCTGGAGGCTCTAAAGGCCTGATTTTTGACCACATTTCTAAAAATATGTGGTGGGTGCATACTTTCTCTAAACAGAAGATGATTGCAGTGGCAAGGTTTTTGTACAACCTGGTTGAGATCTTTCCTTCTTCATCCACTATAACCCTGCCATCTAAAAAGTCAATACTTCTATCTGAAAAAGTGGAAGAAAACTGAAGCTATGATGTACTTAAATCAATATACTCCACAAAGTCATAAAACTCCTCTAAACAGCCACCCCAAATTAAAAAGATGTTATCAACAAATCTTTGGTAAATAAATTACTGACTTACTGAAAGGTCCCTGTAACATGTGCTCAGTCTCCCAAAGTGCCATAATTAAATTGGCATAGCTATTGGCACAAGAAGTGCCCGTAGCTATGCCATTCATTTGCCAATAAAAAGCATCATCAAACATAAAAACATTGTTTTCCAAAACGAACCTCATAACAATACAACATAAATTAATTTTGTCAACAATAAAATCTGTATATGCAGTTAGGAAATACTTAACATTAATAATGCCAGCACCATTTGGAATTACAGTAAATAGTGATTTTACATCAAGAATGACCAATAAAAAATTTGTAATAAATAGTTGTCCTTTAGTACACATAAACAGGTCCCTCAAAAAATGTTGGATATCCCTTAGAATATAACTGTTAGAATCCAAAAGAGGTCTCAAAATTTTCTCAATAAAAATAGAAAATGGTTCAGTACACCATTGATGTCCAGATACAATAGGATGTAATAGAGGGTGAATTGGATTTTTATTTACCTTCAGGAGATCTTGAATAACTGGTATCAATGGTTTTTCAATAATCAAATAATCATATAATAGCTTATCAATAATGTTCTTAGATAACAGGCTTCTCAAGTCATTATGAACATTAAATATCATATACTCAATGTGCTTCCTTATAATCTTACTGTAAAAATTAATATCAGCCAACACTGATTTCATTTCTATGTTATACCAAAGGCTGTCTAACACAACAATAGGACCACCCTTGTCAGTAGGTCTTATAATAATTTCTGAATTATGTTGTAGTTTGCATAGACACCTAAATTCATCTTTAGTCAGATTACACTTTTTATATAATCTATTACTTCTAACATTCATCCTGTAAAATTCCTCAGTATATAACTTTTCAAAAGTTGCTACAGGGGGGTAGTGTAGGTTAGGAACAAAAAGTACTAGGCTTCCTAAAGTAATTAAAGCACTATCTAAAGTTTGCATAAAATTATCAGAGCTGTTCTTACAGTTCAATTTCAACATTAAGTTACTAGTAAAAGATTTCAAGGTCAAAATTACCTCAGTAAAATGAGTGTCTTTAGTTGGAATAAAAGAAAGGCCTTTAGATAAGAGCTAAAATTCCATTGAACTTAAGGTATAAGAAGATGAATTCCATACTAAAGTATCTTGTTGCCTTTCCAAGTGCTCTTTGTGGTTGGCGTCTCCGTAATATCCACATCTGGTTTCCTTTTCTTTCTAGATTGACTCCTAGACCGCTGCCTTTCCGAGGCCACTTCCGTGTATTTATAGGCAATGGAAAATTTAATTTGGAATGAATAGAAAAAGCACTGCCATCAGTTATTCTCTTTGTTGCCACGCACTGCATTGGGTCTATGCATTTAGGTACATAGGCTCATAGGATGATACTAGGCTACTAGCCCAGAGGCCCTTATAAGCCTAGCCAAAAATTTTGCACATGTCCCCTCAAAGTCAGCTCCTGTTTCCCCTGTCTAGCAGGGATACAGGTGGGATCCCAGGGTCTACTTCATATGACATAAATTTCATTTGACTGAAATTCATTTGACTAAGACCAAAACACTGAAAGTTCAAAAGACTGAAAACGCATTTGACTGAAACTCTTAACACTGACACATTCAAGTAAAAGGTATATGCCCTTTTCCCCACTGTAGTGTGATCCTGAAGTTAGAATATATAGTTAGGGGGTATGGGGGCACAGCCCTCCACATTGGGGGGTGTGGGGGGAGAAGTTCCCCTCATACTTTATACATTTTAAACCATACACATGGATATTTATAACTGCAATGAATAACTCTTTGCAGAAAACAATATTTACCTAAAAGCCCCCCCACCCCCCTAACTATATATACTAACTCCAGGATTGCATTACAGTGGGAAAAATGACATATACCTTTTACTTTAATGTGTCAGTGTTATGAGTTTCAGTCAAATGAGTTTTCAGTCTTTTGAACTTTCATTGTTTTGGTTTCAGTCAAATGAATTTCAACCAAATGAAATTTAAGTCATATGAAGTAGACTGGGATTCCAGGGCTACATTTTCTGTTTCCCATCCAGTCATCCAGGTTTCTTTTAAAAAGGGCTAGAGAAGTACTCTGCTTGACATGGAGAGGGTGTCTATTCCACAGACGGGGAAGTCTTTGGGACACAAATCTATCCTGCCAATAAGTTCTATTAATGTAACAGACCAGGTTAAGGCCTTGCATGTGTGTTGTGTGAGTGGAGTTTGTTTTAAGGATATGCAGCAACTCCATCAAGGCTGGGTCTAAAATGGCCTTGTATGCCAGACACAGGTCACTTCTGAGCAGTCTGTATGAGACTGAGTAGAGAAACAGAGCTTTTAGCCTATCTGTATAGGATAGGTGTTTGAGATCCTGGATTTTCCTGGTCAGGAACCTCTGTAGTCTCTCCAACTACTGCATGTGCTTGTCAGGGTACATGCCGAAGGGGGCATTGTACTCAATAATGGGTCTGATAAAGGAGGAGTACATGGATGTTCTGACCTCCTTGTTCCTGGATAAAGTACCCTTATTTATGAGGTGGCTTGTACTTCCAAAACAAACATTTTCTTCCTAGCACCCAAATCCTTTTGGAGCAATGCCCCTGATGAATAACTTACTGGGTTTCTAGGTTTCTAGGAGGTGTAGTCATAGGAACTGCAGTATAATTGGCTGGATCACCTGCTATTCTTCCAAATGAAGGGGAGTTCTACTCGAGGATATGGCTTGATTGGCAGAGAAGTCAGTTCTTGGACAGGTGAAAGCATGGCCATTTTCAAAGTCAGAATGATCTCGAGTTAAGTTTTTCAATTTAATTTTCACAAGTTTTCTCTCATACATCTGTAATACTGTAGCAGATAGTCGTTTTACTTCTCTTTGTGAAAAATTCACAAGTAGATTAAAATACTTAAAAATACAATCCAAATTCTCTTTCTGCCATTCTACTAGTAGCTCTGGATAGTTACTGCCCTGTATGGGCATTTTTAGAACTTTTAGCCCTCTCGCGACTATGCCCAATTGAATGCAGGTTTCCAAAATTATGTATTTATTTGTTTTTTTATAGATGCTATTTGGATAGATCAATTAGAGATTTTTTATTTTTGTCACATTTTACAAATGATGCTAGTACTTTAAACAGAGGGCTTATTTTGATCGGCCACATGTTCAGCTGATGCTGTTATGTAATGGTAATGTGAATGGCCGAAATGTTACATCTGAAGAAGCAGTCTCACCCGTGAAAGTACTTATGTTATTTCAATTGAAATAAAGGAAGTTTATACTGGATCCTTCTGCTATCCCTGAGTATACACATCTTTTTTAAGACATGTCCTAATATGCCAGCAATATGCATATGAGTGAAACAAACCATGTCAACAGTTCTCAGGGGGCATACTATAGCTGTTTTAAAGAGACCATGTAATGCAATGGTATCAATGGCCATTAATACATTAGATTACTTCACAGATTGTAATACCCTCATTTAGCCATACTGTCCATCCACACCTCAATATAGAACACATCAATGACAGAAACATTGACATGTCAATTGTTCATAGGATCATAGTACATTATTAGGCTAATGGCCAACATCACATGGGATCCTAGCCATTATTATACCATGCAAATAAAAATCCCTATATCCATATTATTGAGGATAGTAAGACTATTGTGCATATGAGTATATTTGTTGGATTGCATTACATCCTGCCACTCCCCATATGAGACATACACCACACCATGGCAGAATTAGCAATCACACATGCAGTGGTCTGAAGATGGCTTGCAGAGGCTCATGGAAGGACTCTGCTTCATGAAGTATGTATTTATAATTGAAATTAGGACACCCTCCACTCCTTTTCTGGAAGAATACCATATGCCCAGGGGAAAAAAGAGGATGGTGGATGTATGGGGCTTCATGGAAGGTACACCAAGTGGTAATAACATTTTCAACTGTTTTCTGCACTTCTGATTAACTAAAACAGTATTTGCTGCATATCTGTTTAAACTGTGAAACTGTATTTTAGGCTTAGTGAATTGAATCCTTACTTCTGTTCTGATCTGTCTCCTTTTTGTTTCTCTGCTTGTTCTGTTCATTTTACTTGTTGCTGCCTTTGAAAAATACTAGCATAGAGTTGATATAGTACTGTTTGTGACCTTTGGAGCTTGTAGTGCAGTTCATCTTTTGTGTAGAGAGGCTTAGCTGTTGCTTCATGGGAGGGGGTTTCAGTTTGGTCTGATCTAGTTTGAGTTACTTCTACAAAGTTCTGTTTATGGATTTTTTGATTGGATAATTTTAACTTTGGCTGGTTCTTCTTTCTCTGCCTTAAATAGCCAAAGTTTAAACCAGTTTGTGCTTGTTTCCTCTAAGCTGCAGTGAGTTAGACCTGCTGCCCTTGCTCTGCTGTTTTCCAAAAATCTGCTGTGAGTCTACGAAAGATAAATGCTTCTTTTGAACTGTTTACTGCACTTCTGATTAACTAAAATAATATTTGCTGCATATCTGTTTAAACAATGCAACTATATTTTAGGCTTAGTGAAATGAATCCTTACCTCTGTTCTGATCTTGTATACTCACCCCTCCCAAATCTTGTTGTGGTCTTAAAGCTTGGTAGCTTTTGGGTTGCCTACCCCTACTATAAATTTGATATTGGACACTCCTCCCAATCCCATTGTATCAGCTAATTCTGATGAGTACTGTGAGATCAGTTGTGAAAGGCCCATCCATTACATCAGCTCATTTACTGAGTACAGTGTGATCAGTTGTGAAGGGCCACCCCTTTAGCTTCTCAACCTTGAATTATCTTCTGTACCCCCACATTCTACTAAAAAAATATCTATCTGTCTATATATATTGTGCTTCTTCCTACGTCATTTTGCTTGTGCTTAGGTGTTCAATTGCATTTAGTTTGCCACATTTGTTACTGCTTGTCAGTAGCCTGATTAAACTGATGACAGTATTCTACTAAATTGTTGCTTTATTTCAGCTGTTTTTATTTTACTATTGTGATTGTGAGCTAAGTTATCACATTTCCACTGTTTTAAACCAATTTACTGATTAACTGTATTTCATTACTATTTAATTGTATTTCAATGCAATTTACAACAATTCATTACCGTTTAACCACATTTTACTACATTTCATTACAGTTTAACTGCATTTTTCATACTGAGTTCTATTTTTGTCTATAAGTGGTTAATTTGTGCTTTTTGTGAGCTTTTCAGTGTTCTTAACCCTTAAATTGAGTAACATAGTCTGGATACATGTTTGCTGCATCCAGAGCTGTTTGTTTTTGCCTTCTGTGTTTCTGGCAGCCATCTTGTGTTTGTCTTCTGAGTTTCTGGCAGCCATCTTGTGTTGGTTGGAGACTATCTTCTCGGCTAGTGAGAGTAGCAGGACTGCCTGGACCTTGTCTGGCACAGACTGCTTGGTAAATAAAGCAGGGGCTAGAAGGATTGGCTAGATTTTTCTTTTACTAGACTCTTCTATTTTTTATGGTATTTAAACCCTGTGTTTGAGTTGGTTTGGGCTTGATTACACACCACACACTGCAGCTGCACTGTTTTTAACCCACTGTAAGGTATTCCAGCTACAAAATTTCCCTTAGTAGCACTTGTGTGATCACCTAGTAGTACTCCTCTTACACCTCCACCCTTTAGCCCCTTAGCTATTTCTGGCCTCTCTTCTTCAGATTCTGAGATATAGATGGACAATTTCCTATGGTTTCTCCTGCCAGTCTGGTTGACATGGGTACACTGAGACAGTGTAGCAAGTGCCTCATGTACATGGGCAAACCTCTACTATTACCACCTAGGAATACACTTTATGAGTGTTGCAATAACATTAAGAACCTAGAGTCTATGCTGTATCCCTCACAAGCCAGTATATCTGGCACTAAGAAGGTTGTCAATGCAAACACCACACCTCAAACACCACCCACACCTACACAACACACACCCACATATGCAAAGGTTCTTACCAAAAACATACACAAACAAAATTGATCTTTGAGGCAAAAGCACACATGAACTCCACTGCCCACCACACCACGTCACACATAGTCCACACACCTGTGTCTCACAGTCACTAAGGCCTAAACATAAACTCAACATATTAGTCATAGGAGACTCCATTGTGAGACACACAGATGTGCCCCTCACCAGGCTGGATAAGGAGAAAGTCACAGTTGTTTGTGTCAGGTGCCAGAATGTTCCATACACCCATGCACTCAAGTCTCTCAACAACAGGTACTTTTATGATTCTATCATAGTCCATTTTGGCGTGAATGACTGGAGACATACCTCCCTAGACTATATGAAGACAGACATGATCAAGCTCGCTGAATATGTGTCCCAAGCAGGTATGTTCATAGCCATAAGCAGCATTCTACCATCACCTAGAATGATGCCTCAATACAAACACAAAATGATTGACTTTAGCAATTGGCTTAGTTTCTTAGTGTCATTCCAAGAGGGTCCAGTACCTGACAGCCTGGGAAGACATGATCGATAGACAATGATGCCTTACCAGAGATGGCTTGCCTCTGTTTCCCTTGGGCTTCAGGCTTCTGGCAAAGGCTCTTGCCTTCTCCAATAGTGCCTTTTTTAGGCAATGTCATGAGGTCAAAACTACCAACATGAAAATTTCATCAAAATGTAAATTAAAGGTCATGCTGCTAAACGATAGGGCTCTAAACATGAAACTGCACTCATTGCAAGCATTCTCAACCCTGCAAGATGCTGACATTTGTGCAGTCACAGAAACCTGGTTCAAAGCTGCGGAAAGCACCCCAGTCATACCAGGTTACTCATCCTATCATGCATTCAGACCCCAAACTATGGGCAGCAAATGAAAAGGAGGTGGAGTTGCAGTATATATTAAAGACATACACACCTTCCAGGCTGGTAAAACAGTATGATGTACAGGTCTATATTATGAGCTTGAAAGACCTTTTCAGCATATACAAAAACAGCGACACATATTGCGCGAACTGCAAAAACACTGAACGCCCTAAACTGCGAAATTCAAAATCTTGAATTGTCATAGTTGGCCAACCCCACTGCCTGCTACATACTACCTACCCAAACAAAATAAATAAACCACATACATACACTAAACAAAACCCTACTTCTAACCTTAAAGTAAAGCTTGCATATACTACCATGTATGCACTTACCTTAACCCACACTGCAACCCTAAGGTCTGTAACGATTGCACACTTAGCTTAAGCAGCTATATCCAAACAAAATGAATAATCCACGCACATACACTTAACAAAAACATACTTCTAACCCTACACTAAACCTTGCATACGTTACTATCTATGCACGTACCTTAACCCCCACCCCAACCCTAAGGTCTGTAACTATCACACACTTACCTTAAGGAGCTATACTGCAGAAGGGCCAACTATGATGATTCGACATTTCAGATTTCACACTTCAGGATGATCAGTGTTTTCACAGGTCGCTGAATATGTGCCGACGATTCCATATTCGCGTAAGTGGACTTTCACAGTTCTAATAGGGAACCATGATGCACAGAAGACACTCCAGGTGCAGTTAACTGTTGACAAGACTCCTATTCAAATCATAGCTAGCTACAGGCCCCCAACTTTGACTCATGATGCCCACTACACCTATCTGGACCTCTTCAAATCTATCAAGATTCAACCCTTTACCCTGATCCTGGGTGACTTTAACTATCCAACCATAAATTGGAAGAACTACTCATGCCAAAACACAATTCCCCAGAGATTCCTTGATTTTGTCAATGCAAATGCCTTGGAAAAGCTGGCTGACACCCCAACAAGAGGTGGTAAAATCTTGGACTTGGTGTTATCCAACATGAGTAAGCACTGCAGCATCCCTACAGTGTCATCCTCCCTGGTAAGATAAAACCAAAAAGCAGTCACTTTTCAAGTCGCCATCTCCCCAGACACCTACCTAGCTAGAGTCAAACAAAAAAACTTCTCCAAAGCTGATTACAACCTACTGAGGGAAGGTATAAACCATTTTACAACCCCCTCCCCACCATAGGAAATGGCACATATGTCCAAACCTACACCAAAGTAGTATATGAGCATTTATATAGCTGCATGGAATCAGGAATACCCAACAGGACAAAATCATCCTCCTGAAGAAAGAGTAAATCTGTCTGGTGGACATCTGCAATAAATAAACTCTATAATAAAAGGAAACAATTTCTGTCCAGGACCAAGAAGGAGCAGATGCCTAAATGGAAGCAATCTCTCCATAGCCTGAACAAGCAAATAAGAGCACTAGTGAAATCCTTGAAAGCAAACTTCAAGTCCAAACTGGCCATATCTACTAAAGACAATTATAAGGCCTTTTCACATATGTCTGCAGTCTCAAAGGAAGCACTCAGGTCTGCTCAGAATTGGTGGTCATGTACACTGCATGCAAAATGCCATATATATATAGTCAACCTGCTGGAAGACAAGTTCAGTGAAAACTTCACCCCTCTGTTCCCCCCATCAGTACGTCAGGACATCCCCAGCACCTACTCCCTTCCCCTTATCTCTAGGGAAAAAACCTTCATTGCCCCCTCAAAGGCAGAAAATACAGCCTCAATGGGATCTGATAACATTGCAGGCTGCATTCTAAATGAACTTAAGCAGGAACTTGCAGCACCATTAGAAACCCAGTTCAACCAAAGCCTGAGTACTGGCTTCATCCCAGCCAAGTGGAGGACAGCCACTGTCATCCTTTTGCACAAAGGTCAAGCATCCACTGATCCAGGAAATTATAGACTCATCAGCTTAATCAACCTGATCTGCAAGGCCATGGGATGGATATCATGGACCTCATTAACCAGGACATTGGTAACCTCCAAACACTCAATCCCACACCGTTTGGTTTCATCAAGGGGAGGTCATGCCTGTTAAATTTGGTTGACTTCTTTCAGACAGATACCAAAGGCATGGATGAGAGAAAGATGATGCACATGACCTACTTTGACCTGATCAAAGCCTTTGATACTATTCTCCACTCAGGTATAATAGATAAACTCTCTCAACTAGGCATCAATCTGTATGTTACCAGATGGGTAGTAAACTTGCTCACTGATAGAACCCATCTAGTCAAAATAAAGGAAGTGACCTCAAGCAGACCTGTTATGAGCAGTGTACCCCAGGGAGCTGTCTTGGGCCCTCTGTTGTTTGGGATATACTTTTCTGAGGTGCAGGCCAAAACCAGTGGTTTAGAGCTAATCAAGTTTGCAGATGACTGCAAGCTGGGCACTGTCATCAATTCCCCTAGTGATGTGGACATCCTCCAAGAGGGTCTCACTCAAACAAATGACTGGTGCCAGAAACATGGCCTCACACTGAATGGCAAAAAAAAGCATCATCATCCCGTTTGGGAAGAGTAACGTCTCTGCAAATTATCACATTAATGATAAGATCCTAAACATGCAATCAGCTATGAGGGATAGCCAACTGACTTTTGACCACCATGTTGCCTCCATTGTACAGAAATATTTCTACATGGCCCTCTTGGGATTCCACCTGTGTCTCTCCTGGACAGGGGCATTGGGTGCTAACTTGTGCTGACTTGTCAGAAAATTGGATAAATTCTTGGCTAGGCTTGTAAGAGCTTCAGGACCAAAAGCCTAGTAACTTCCTATGATCTTATGATCCTCTTATCCTAAGAGCTATTCCAAAGATCATAAAATGAACATAATCTACCATGAGCCACACACTCAACAGTAGACTGGGCCTGATTTGAACATTACACCTGTGTAGACATAGGATATGAATTCCATACAGTGTCAGAGTAGCCCCACAACATATGTCTGACTGTAACACTGTCACATTGCACTTTATGGAATATGATAGCATCATTGTATGCTGAGGAGAACATGTTGGGAGGAGAGTAGGGCATGGGTTTGCAGTAACATTCCTGTGTAAAATTGTCTCAAAAGTGATAGTTTTTTGAATAGACATGCAAAGTGCCTGCTGTCAGATTAGAACACCTATAGGTGTACTTAATGTAGCTTGCAAATACAGTAGTTAATGTCACAGGTTTGTCTTGAATACTGTCAGAGTTTATGTTACACAGGATGAAATAATCATTGTATACTATAACAAGACACAGGAGTGAAATAATCATTGTATACTATAACAAGATGTTTGGCAGAGAGTTGGACATAGCTGTGGACTCACATATTTTTTTCTAAAATTGTCACTGTAGTGAATGTTGAATGTACACACAGGTGACTGTGTAAGAACAGAACCCCTAACTAACTATTTACTGAGCACAGTACTTAACACAAGCACAACAGCACAATTCTGTTTTATAGGGTTGGAGAATAATGTATCACTGGTGACATCAATGGAGTCTGGTGAGAAGAAAATGGTAATAGCAGTGTCCCACATGTTGGTATAAAATGGTCTCTTGGATGTCAACCAAATGAAAAAATACATGCACACAAAAATTGCAGTAAGAACAGAATCTTACCTAAGTGCACATACTAGAGAACTCAGTATTTAAAGCCAGCACAATAGCACAGGTCTGACTTGGAGAGTGATGGACAGCACTTTACAAGTGATGACATCAGCAGTGTCTGGTGTGAACAGGATAGTAAAACAATTTCCCACATGCAGGTATACAAACTTCTCTTGAATAAGACACCGACCAAAAAAAAAAAATATGACACTTTATCTCTTCAGGGTCTTAATGCAGAATGTAACTGGAGGCTTTTAATTTGATTTGATTTTTAATGTTTATTGGTTAATTGATCAATGTTTATTGATTAATTGTCTTGTTTACTAGGGTATTTAAACTGTGCTCATTTTGTAATGTTTTATACTCCTTGAAGGCATTTGCCAAAGTGCTAGAGGTACAATAAATCCAGTTCATATAAAGTGGATTCTTTGTTTGTTGTTTATTGTAAACTTCTCATCAACTAACTGAATGAACATACACACATACAGGCACACATGCACACATGTACATACACACACACACACACACACACACACACACACACACACACACACACACACACACACACACACACACACACACACACACAGACACACACTCATACACACCAGTTGACTGTAGTGAGAATAAAACCCCTACCTAAGTACACCAACTAGAGAACTCAGTACTTAATGCAAGTGCCTTGGTACAAGTCTTACTTTTACAATCCTGCAGGACAATTTATAGTGGGTGACACCATCATTAAATGTGTGGGAGAAGATGTTGAGAAGCCTGTATGAAATGGATGGGTAGCCATGTATGACTGTCAAGATATTAAAGGTCTGCATGTTACCAAATTGATGAGTGTGCAAAGTGTAATATTTGTTGTTGTGTTTCCAATGTGCAGGCATGCCTTAAAAAGACAGTTTTATAACCCATATGCAAACATCTGTCCGCATTATTACAAGTACTGGAAAATCTGAATGTGTATTGTATATGTACATGGTATACAAGAACACATTTTTTAATTTATTTCTATAGTGTAGTTTATATATTTGGGAAGAAGTACTGAGAGACCAAGTTTCACCTGCATGGGTTCAGGTAACACATAACTATGGTGTAAATATGTGTCCTTTCCTTAGAAAGTGTCATCCCATTGTTTCTGTTTTTACATGTACTTTCATGGAATGAAAACTAAATGGGCAGTAAACATCAGTAATTCATACTATTGTACACTTTCCACAGTGAACTTCTGAGCAGATGGTTGGTGCGGTGAAGGCAAAGTGTTTGCACATGCAAGATACACATTTATACTGCTTCCCCAAATTGCATGTAGTTAAGTGAAAAGCAAATGTTAGCCTCTGCTTCATTAATAATTTTATGTGAGGTCTATTGATTTGCTTACTTCCATGCAAGCGCATTAAGCGGAGAGGCACGTAAGTGGAGAGGCATGGGAATCAGCACTCTGGATAGTACTAAGTGTAAGAAACACACCTGCTGCTTAGCTGATTCTGTGGTAGCAGGTGTATGTGCATTGAGATATTCATTTTGAGGACAGATGATCCAGGGTTTAAATTCAGGTGTAGCTAATAGTTTTAAATATGTATTTATAATACAATAAAATAATTATTTACTCTACTGCTCCCATGTATTACCTTAGTGCAGCATGTTTAAGTAGAATTGCACAGATGTAACCTCACCATTGAAGAGTGATTGACCATCGCTTAGCACTGATGCACAATGCCAAACTTTGCAAAGACAGAGGACAAAAAGTGAAGTGCTTCATTGTTATTTTTACTTATGTGTGTGGTGTGTGATTCTATTTTTTGACCAGATTAAAAGTGTTAAAATGGGGTAGATAGGAACATGGTAAAATGGGGGAAGAACAAAGGGAAAGCAATATGGGAATGTGCAGGAGGGAGATACGAAAGAACCATAGCTATCCACTTCTTCAACAGTGTAAAATGAAAATATCTATAGAATATTGGGTGAATTTGGACTGTCACCTCAACAAAGAGGGGTTACAGGAATGCAGTCAAGTTGTATAGTCAACTGGACTGAATCACGTGTGTTGTGCAGGCACCTGTGTGAACTGGAGAGCTATGTATGGGACAATATTTTTTTGTGGGACAGGTGCCCAATTTTCTGTTTGTTACTTCATTAAGAGAGGAGTGTTGGGAAAGGGATGTAGGCATTTCTGGGTCAGGTAAGTGGAGTAGATGAGGAAGCAGATATAGACAAATAGTATAAGCAAGACAAGAGACAAGGATAGTGATGGACACAACCAGTTGGGGGGCACCATGATTGGGGATAGGGAAGGGACATTGAATGCCCATGCCTGCCAAACATGGAAACAGTGAGAATCTAGTCCTAACCCGCAGGACTGTCATCACTGTCCCCTTACTCTGCTGGCTGTTGGAGTGCTTGAAGTCTTCTTCTATGGTCCACAAAAGAGAGTATTCTCTCAGTCCAGCATAGGCATACACCAATATTGCTGTGCACATCTCAATGTACCAAGCCTGGCTACTCCTGGTGGATGATAAAATCCCCACATCCACCACTACTTCAGGCAGGTACCACAGCACCAGCTGCCAGTGTAGTGCTACATGATGTGTAGGGCCAAGGAAGTGCAGGGGTAGTGGAGGCAGTACTGCCAGCTTGGCTCTCAGATGTACTGGGCATCGGTGCAAGTGCCGATGGAGGGGGGGCAGGCTGAGACATGGAGATTGGACTACCTCCCTTTGTTGTAAAGCATTATGTGATTTGTCAGAGATGGATGACATGGAATCATTTTGACCACACATAGAAAATAACAACAGAGAGATAAGGATTGGGCTAAGATAAAAAAGAGATAATTAGTACCATCATATGTGACATACAATAAATTACTACAAAATAAAGAATTTATTTCCACTTTTACATTTAAGTATACTTCTTAACAACTACAAGCTATGACTGATTGCACAAAGTAATTCTTACAACGTGCATATATTGCACATATGTTTGGTCAAATTATACAGATTAAGATAACAGCAGGGCATTTATGCCACTTCTGTTGAAATTATTAGTAATATATTTAAGTGATTTGATTACATACATATTTGTTACTTGTAGTATTTGAACCCACAAAGTCTGACTACAAATGGCTTATACTACAGACTTAAGCATGCATGCTTGATTTTACAGTTAGGATATGTATGCTTAATTTACTACTACTGCTGTATAGAAAAGCAATACTTTAGATAAAACAATAGTTATGTCATGCTGCATACATACCTCTTGCTTCCCTCAGTCTTTCCAAACACTCAGTGCGGGCATCCCTATTTAACATTACATCCTGTTTTGCTGTGGAATAAAAATAAGAGGGTAAGAGAAGAGCATTATGCATACCAATCTTGCCTATATGCAGCTGTATATCTAGTTTAAATTCTCTTTATCTGTATACAACTGCAGGATGTCAGCAGTCTTAAACTCAGTTAGCCACTGAGTGCATCCTACTTGCACCTTTTGAGGAAATTAAAATGGTGTGTGCACTGGTCTCCAGTGCGTGGAATGCCAGTCACACTATTCCATGCCTCAGACTTGTATTGGAAGATGGTATAGTCTCTGCGAGTGCCTTCAGCTGTGGTATTTTACAAGGATTCTAATAAAAATTCTGTGGACTACTTGACACACCATGTTTGAGCCCTAAATTGGACACCTTCCCTTCTACCATCAGACATGTCCAGTTATGGCAAACAGCAGCAGATAATAGTTCTTCCCCCCCAATTTGTGTTATTGCTTTACTGCTAGTGCTCAAACCCAAAAAACTGTGCCAACCAGTTGTTTTGTGCGACATTAAGTGGAGAGCAGCAGTGCCAGGGAGGAAAGCAGTTTTTAAAGTAGCTAGGTTAATCTGACAGTTGTCATTAGTTTATGGAGTGGTTGCTGCTATAACTTTTAGTTGATTTAGCTTTGTAGACATGTATTGGGGGCATAACTTTTATGACCTGACACTTTTTTGTGTGACTTTACACAATTATAGAATATATTTGTATAATGTGGGATTCAAACTTATGCATTACAGACAAAACATATTCATGGACACAGGTGATTTTTCACTCTTGCGACAGAAGAAGTGGTTGTTGGACATGCTCATGAATTATAAATAAATATCCATGACAGAGTGAGGGGTTAACCATGTATGTGTGTGACCTGACAAGGTCCTGATTTATACATTAATTTGTGTTTATCTATCATTCATGTCTAAAGACAATCCAAGGTGAAAGAAGACAATTATAATTACAGAATCTGGATATTTAGTATACCCTTTGTCACACATATAATGCATATGGGTTCCACTGCTATAAAAACTTATTATTATTTATAATTATGTTTAATTTTGTATTTGGTAAAAGTGAATGGACAAGCATTAATAAAATTGTTATTGTGCTAGATTAGAACTCTGGCTCAAATGTATTATGAGCATTAACTTATACTAGTTGCCACAGGGAAGGTAGGACCACAATTGTATTTTTTCAGTCATTGCTGTGCACAGTATCCATTGCAAATGAGTTCTTGTTTGTCAGAGTTGTTTTGAGTGTTTAAACATGTATGTGCATGACATTACAATTCAGAAAATAAATGTGTAATTGTAGAATCATAATTCTACTGAAATCCACAGCTACACATTTAAGATATATATGATATCCTGCGCATGCTGAACACATTATCTCTAAGTTTTATTATTGTTGTCATGTTAATTTTAATATAAAGTGAACTGGAAAAACAGGAATAAAATGTTGGTCTTTGCTGGATTAGACCCAGGCTCACCTTTATTGCAGCCCAACACTTACACTTTCTGCACAGGATCAGTTAAGAAATAGCTATATATTTTCATATTCATTAAGTATGTGTGTTAGCTACCACACAATGCTGTTTAGGTTGTTTGCGCAGTGACAAAAATACAGGATATAATGTATTAATTTTGATATTGTCTACTGTCTGCCTCCTGGTTACAGGTGTTCTAGACCTGCAGGTGTTGGGGAAAGTTGCTACCGGTTGCACAACACCACTTAGTGGGTTTGTGTGATGGAAAGCAACATATGCTATAATTTATCCTTTTTGAAATAGTGAATGTCTGCATCCTGTCTTAAGGTATTCTGTCTGCTTTGTATGTGGGCCAATAGTTGAAGTTTGCATGAAGATGAGTGACATACAAAACTCACCTTGCTTTATACTTGTGAGCAGTGTTTATCAGGTTTCATCCTTAAAAGGCAAATGTGAGACTTGAACCATCATTAACAGATAATACATACTGTGCAGGTTAGTGTGTTTAGCAGGTTTGCTACACACACACTTGATTCACAGATGTAAGGTGGAATTCAATAAAGGCTACATGATTTTTTTGTGTATGCATTGTGGAGTGATGTGTACACAAGGGTGAACAATTTCAGTAAACATTGCTTAGTGGCACACAAACACGTGCAAACAGGGAAACTTCTGTGCAGTGGAAATTTCTGCTTAAGCAGGTGAATAATATGCAAATGAGGCAGGTGGAGTGATCCAACAAGGCAAAAGGCATCCGTGTAGACTCCGGGTATGTGATTGTATAGTATGAGGAAATGTTCTGGGTACAGGAGTCTACACAAATAGAAGGGGATGTAAAAATCCACAAATATGGACATAACTCCCCTAAAAATAGTAGATCACATACATACATACATACATGAGCAAAATATACATTGGGGATGTCTGTAAAAGAAAGGGGATATTTAAAATGAATAATATTATTTTTTATAATTTTGGCAAGTTTGCACTATGTGCCACAATGTGCAAATGTGCTTAACAGAAAAAAAATAAAATAACAATGTACATTACACAAATGTATTGTAGGACCCTGCATTGGGTCTGTACAGTGGTGCATCCATACTGTTACCCAGCTAATGTGTAGTTTCCAGGCTGTCAGCATGAATATGTATGCAAATGAGGTTCTTTTGTTGAATCGCTGAAAGGAGCAACCGTGTCCGCATATCCCATTTGTGTAAGCTCCTACACGGTTTTGATATTCTAGCTATGTTATTTTTAAGATATTTAGTTTTTAGCATGCAAGTTTGTGTGGCATGCCACATAGTTGTGCGGGTTCATGTGAGCATGCTACCTACATGACAGTGACGATGTAGGGATTGGTCAAGGAAAACCAGATATATTCAATTAATAATATGTACTTTTGTATAAGCTATGCTGCGGTGATGCTGGGCTAAACACCATGCTGCACACTAAAATAGGGCCTTTAAATTAGGTCAGTTACATGCTAGGTAGGTGAACTGCATCATAATTTTCCAATCCCACATCGTGGACCTACAGCACAACTGTATAAATTATGCATACACCTTGCATTCTGATTTTCCATCAATGCTCAGAAGCATTGGAGTACAGGATTGGAAATTTTAACTGAAATAATGCTAGGGGGTGCTGCAGCTTTCTTACATCTGTATGTGCTAGATGCTGAAGTCAGTGTTCCTGGTGCTGCTAACAATAGGTGTAGGCTGAGAAGGAGAAGAGTGTTCAGTCCCAGGGCAACCTTCCAGGAGCTACATGAGCTGGAGGTTGTGAAGCACTACAGGGTGGACAGACACATATTACAAGATCTCAGTGAGTTCTGCCACCCTTAACTCAGAGCCACAACAAACATACAGGAACCCATCCCAGTGGAAACTAAAGCGGGTGTAGCTCTTAGGATATTAGCAACACGTACCTTTCAAAAACCACCTGGGGACATGATGGGGGTGTCACAGGCATCTGAATTCCAGGATACTCCACCAATTCCTGGATGCTATGCTTCCACATGCCAGTGAGCACATATATTTTCCCCTAGAACATGATATGAGGGTCAGCAATATGCAACTCTTCTACCATGGAGCACACTACCCTGAAGTACTGTGTGCCATAGATTGCACTCATGTACACATCAAGACACCATTTGCTTGAGAGGGTAGAATCTATGTTAACTGCAAAGGATGCCTCTCCATCAACTGCCAAGTCATGTGCAACACCCAGTGTGCTGGCAACCCTGGAAGTTACCATGACTCTCTTATCTGGCACACATCACAGCTGTACTGGATGTTTGCTAAGGGGGACATTCCACAAGGCCATTTACTTGGGGATGCTGGCTACACCCTGGAACTGTGGATGATGTCACCCATCAGAAATTCACACAGACCCATTGAAGAATGCCATAATGAGGCACATGCATAAATTAGGCACATCACAGAGTGTGTGTTTGGGCTTCTGAAGTCACAGTTCCAGTGCCTCGATATATCTGGTGGAGCCCTGCATTATAATCCAGCCACATGTGCACAGATATTCACAATATGTGCTAAGCTAGACAATCTGATCTAGCAGAAACAGCTGCAGTAGAATCAGCAAAGAGAAGGGATACACAGCCCCCCACCAGTGCCTAGGTCACCACAGCCACAGTTACAGAAGGACTCAGAGGAGGAACCCATTGCTGATCCTGTAGGCAGACATCGGCCTGTTCAGTACTCCCTGGTTTTGGCTAAGAGACAACAAATAGCACATACACTGGCAACCTAGGGACTAGCATCTTACTCCTACTCACATACAGATATGAAAATTGATGCCAGACAGATAACACCTCCTCTATCCATCCATGTATTGGCTGTGTACTGCTCACATCAAACAGATTCAGCCCTGAACTACAGGTGAGTCAACTGCTGCCCTTGCAAGTCCATAACCTATACAGTAGTATAGTGGATTACTATGTTATGCTATTTTAGCTATGGACCAGGTAAATTATGCAGGCAACTATACTGGACTATTTGGACAGAAGTTACATCCACATGGCACTACAGACACCCAATAAACTTACATGTCACCATTTGTAGTCGGTAGGCCTCATACATGGAATATTCATGCAGTCCTACTCCTACAGGTTGCTGGTACTTCATTCAAGGACATACTAGCAAGTGAGGTCAAATGATAGACAGACTAGTGTGTGTCATAACAGAACATAGGCTTTTTTAGTATTCCATACAGCATCAGAACAGTAATGTACAATTTGAACTTACATATTATGCGTTAGTTAACTGTGAACTGCAAAGCACACGTTTATGCAGGTGGTAGTGTGATGAATGATCGCCTGTCTATCAGTCAGTCTCTGGGACTCAAAGAACTAAGGCAGGTAGCTTACATGATGCTGTACAGGGTTCTAATCCATCGATATCCAGGTATTTGACACATTAAGGTGTAATATGTATCATTTTAATGAAATGTGACTGTATGTGTGCTATACTACTATTAACCTGTTGCACATATCACTGACACATTTGCATCTGTGCAGCATAGCCAAGACCTATTTTAAGATTGATAGATAATATTGGATTAGTCAGTATCAGAATGGTAAAGGTCGGGACTTAAAACCATATATCAACATGCATATGTTGAAAATACATCTAAGTTCCAGCTGCAACAACCTGTACTATGACAACAGAATAACAGCAATGATTGAAAATTGTACAGTGGTGTAATGTATAGATATTTTCAGGGCCATACACAAAACAATAATCAATAAACTAGAACAACCAGGTATTGATGCACTCTTGATAAGATTGATGGCGGCATGGCTTACATATAGGACATGGCAAGTATCATACAGCAATTGGACAAGAAAAATAATGGGTTACTGTCAGGGTGTCCCACAGGGCACTGTCCTAGGCCCAGACTTGTTCAGATTTCTCTTTAGACCTATTCATTTCATTTGAGTTGTTCTACAGTCTATATGCAGATGACTTGAAATTGGGTATACAAATTACATGTGTTACAGATGGGGCATGTCTGCTAAATAACTTGACTCAATTGACCATTTGGTCACAGGTGTATAATATGCTGTTAAATATATCCCAAATTAAGCATATGAGATTTGGAAGACATAAATAGAAAGGTCATTATTACTTACAGCACACAGTGATTGAAACTGTAGATTCAGTTATGGACCTGAGAATATAGGTAGATCTAGCTTTGAGTTTTTGCAGTCATATCATAATCTTAGCCTGGAGTACAGGTAGGTGTGGACTAGAGTCAGTTTATAGAACAGTAAGTCTCATGATGTAAGCAGTGTGCCTCCCATTTGCATGCTGCTTAGCAATGGGCAAACAAGCCACAACTGCCACTGCACATGCCAATATACATAGTTAAGCAAAGTACAAATCCATTGATCCTCACATAATTTTGTTTAAATATATATATTAAATATATATATATATATATATATATATATATATATATATATATATATATATATATATATAAAAAACCCAATATCTAAACCACAAAGCCCTACCTTAAAGAATGGGGACATACACCCTAATCCTGGCCCAACCAATGCATCTATAGGAAATATTCACTGAATGACTTCCCCTAACCTGCCAACCTTAACCAAATTCTCCAACTCTCTACTTATAGCACATCTCAATATCTGCAGTATCAATAACAAAATTGCCCACCTTCATGCTCTCCTTCATATTCACTAGTTCGACATTTTCTGCCTAACAGAAACATGGTTAAAACCTGGAACTAAGGATAATGAAATTATCCCCCCTGGCTATAACATATTGAGACAAGACAGAATAAAACGTAAGGGTGGGGGAGTAGCACTCCTCTATAAAAGTGGCCTACAGATCTCCTCTATAAATGATAGCCCACCTTTGGACAGTAAGGCTGAAGTCCTTATCTCCAAACTTTAAATCAATCCTAACAAATCCCTCTATGTGATCTGTATCTACCTACCCCCTGGTAATAACAACACTATAATAGAAGATATTCTTAGCTGGGTGTCCTCAACTTACCCACAAGAAACTATAATACTAGGTGACTTTAACACAGACTGGAAAACCTTCAACACTAATAACCATCCCGCACATATTAATCTCCATGGCTTTATTCAAACTATCAACTCAACTACCAGAATCAACAAACCAACCAAAAAAGAGAGCACCTTAGACTGGCTACTTATAAATAAACAACCTCATACTTATAATGTAGGAACCTTACCAGATGATCTAAGCGATCATACTCTAACTTATATAATAAGACAAAGGAATGACATCTCTAACACCCCTACCTACAGGATTTCACGAACAAAGAAACAGTTTAACCCTGTAATATTCCAAAACGAACTCAATGCATGTGACTGGAAACCTCTAAAAATACTCCCACTAGAGGAGGCTGTCAAATATTTTAACTCTAAATTTCTTGCAATCCTAGATGTGCATGCACCTAAATGATCTATTAGAATAAAATCCAAACCAGCCTCCTGGCTTACAAAAGAGACTAGACAAAAAATTCTACTTAGAAACAAAGCTTGGGCTAAATGGAGAACTAACAGAACTTCCACTGAACAACAAACTTTTAGACAGCTAAGAAACATAACTAAAAAAGCTATACTCTCTGACAAAAATAACTACTATTGTAAGCTACAACAAACACACCAGAACAATCCTCAAAAATTTTGGACTAACATTAATAGGCTCCTCAACCCTGGTCACTCTAGCACACCAGCCCCTCATGATGCTGATCAAAATACCCCAAATCAAATAGCCAACAACTTCAACACCTGCTTTACAGAAACTACAATCCCTAGCTTGCCAGCTATCCACTGATAACACAAGGATCCCATCTTCCTTAGCTGGATCATTACCAACATTTACATTTCAGCCTATCTCAACCACTTTCATCTATAAAATCTTACTAAAACTTAAGCCTTGCACTCCTTCAGCCGACCGATTACCTTCTGAATATTTACAGAAAGCAGCCAAAGTTATTGTCTTCCCCATATCCATCCTACTTAACAGAACCATTAATGAAGGAATTATTCCAGACATCTGGAAAATCTCCCACATCATCCCCCTACATAAAGGTGGTAAGTCCTACGATTACTCTAATTATAGACCAATAGCTCTGCTATCACCTCTAGCTAAAGTCATGGAAAAGTGCATTCACCACCAGCTACTAGACCACCTAACTAAACATGACATACTGGCTAAGTGCCAGCATGGCTTTAGGCCATTTCATAGCACTACCACTGCTCTACTCTCTTTCACTGGCTCCATTTATAGGAATCATAATAACAACATCCTCTCTTCTGCTCTCTTCATCGACCTTTCAAAGGCTTTTGATATGGTTAATCATCCACTGCTTATAAATACTCTTGAACTTCTTGCTGTAGATACCCCAGCTATACAATGGTTCAAGTCTTACCTTAACAATAGGCAACAGGCAGTTCTCTGGGAAAACAAACTTTCATTCCACCTGCCAGTCACCCTTGGAGTCCCCCAGGGCTCCATTTTAGGACCTCTTCTTTTTTCACTATTCATCAACGACCTTCATGTAGCAGTCCCTGAAGCTACCTGTATTCCATATGCCGATGATTCCACACTTATATGTTCTACCAACTCCACTTCTGATCTACACTCTCTAACTCAAAAAGTATTCAACTCAGTAGAAGACTGGTTCCGGAAATGCTGTCTCCTTTTAAACGCCAAAAAAAACAAGCTTCTACTCTTCACACCTACCAATAGGTCTTCTCCCATAAATGTCTCTATTAAATCTAACAATGGTACCCTCATCTTTCCCGATCCTACTAGCAAACTATTAGGAGTTACAATTGACAACAACCTCAACTTCGATAACCATATAAATAACACCATTCAAACAGTGAACAGAAAAATGGGCTCCTTAAATCGAATCAAACCCTTCTTAACTCCCATAGCTAGAACCACTATTGCCCACTCTCACTTAGTCTCAACTCTTCTCTATGCTTCTCCTATTTATACTAATCTAAAGAAAAATAATCTTCTCAAACTGTCTAACTCCTATAACAATATTGCCAGATTTGCCACTGGAAATGCATTTCGAACACACCATTGTCTGAATCTAAAACAGCTAGACTGGCTAGAACTCCCTAACGTGCTAACTTATTCCCAACTCACCATTGTTCATAAAATATATTACCAACCAAATAATACTCCAATACTTGCTAACCTCATTACCCCTTATAATAATCTAAATTCCCTACGCTCTTCTAGCAAACTACGTGCTAGCATAAGTAAGTCCAATAACTTGTCAGGCGACAGCCTATTCTCCAATACTGCTGGGAAACACTGGAACCTTCTACCTACCGACCTAACACTACTACCTTCACTGTCACTCTTTAAGCAAAAACTCAAACGTCACCTAAAATCACTCTGGTTATGCCCCTGCACTAACCCAGATTAATCTACTACATATCCTATTTTTATCTTCTTACTGCCTATGGATAAATAATCATACTCTACATACCCCTCTGCATGGTAAAATCTGGTCATTGTAAAACTTATATAACCACAAGCATTTATGTTAACTACAATGAACTGTAGTGTATCTTCACGCATCATACGATTACATGACTGATATATGACTTTATACTCACCTTTTTAGTATTGTACTTTTTAATAACCTTCTTCTTTATTTTAAATACTTATTATTTTATTTGTTATACAATTTGATATTTCATTTTG
>NC_056730.1:796751344-796788844 GCF_019279795.1 Protopterus annectens
TCCAGAGTCTTGCCCCTCTCCACGCTTTCTGATGTAATCTACCATAAGACTACCTAAAGCCACGTTAATGTCAGAAGCAGGCCTCCAGAGTCTTGCCCCTCACCACGCTTTCTGATGTAATCTACCATAAACTACCTAAAGCCACATTAATGTCAGAATTAAGCCATGGTCCATGTGATAAGTTCTGTGAGCTGTAGTGTGTAAAATTAGATAGGTAGAGGTTCTTATCTCACTGCAGTCAACTTGTTGTATTTGGTTGTGTATGTGTAACTACTTCAAATTAAATATGAATTGTACAAACAAACAAGGTTTTGCACTCTTTTGGGCCTAGCAGGTGATGCAGGTCTTTACTCTTGCTTCCCACCAGCCCTGCTGATTTCATCTACCAGAAGATTACCTAAAGCCATGCTAATATTAAATTTGAGCCATAGCATGTAGAGTTTCTAATCTCACAGCAGCAAACTTGGTGGGTGTGTGCTGTGCAGTGTTCTGTGTAAATGAATAGGTATCAGTATTATTCTCATTGCAGCTAAGTTTGTGTCTATGATGGAGCATTTTACTTCTGCCTATGGGATCATAGGCTCATTGGAATTTACTTGGCAAATGGCCCTAGTACCCTTAGAATCATATCCAAGTTGTTACCCTAATGTACACGATCAGCATCTATTGCACATGTCCAAGGGGGACCCAGTTGGAACTGCTGTGGGGAAATTATGGTCAACTATCCAGTCATACTGATTACATCTACAAAGAGCCAATGAGGTGCTCCTTTTGACATGATGTGGATTCTGTTTGGTGTGTTAAACTGTGGTAGACAATTCTCTCCCTCCAGCAGATTCTATTAATGTCACATGCCAGGTTGAGGTCTATAGAGCGAGTAATGTCTGTACAATTTGACTTATGGATATGCAACATTTCCAATGCAGCAGGGTCATAGAGTACCTCATATGCAAGCCAAAGATCAACTCTGAGTACTCTGTTTGTCACACACTAAAGTGACTGTGTTATCAGATGTTCACCTTGGACAGATGCTGAAGACCTGACTTCCCCTTCTCTGGAAACTATGTGGTCTCTCAAATTGCTGCAGGTGCTTGGAAGGGTACATACCAAAAGGGCCCTTGCGCTCAGTTATTGGTTTGCAGAGGGAAGATGACATGGAGGTTATGATGTCTACTGTTTCTGGAGCCAATGCCCTCACTTAATTCAAGAGCATGATAGAATGCCCGTCTTACCACTGCGGAGACATGGTGATCTTAGGTATGTTAGCTGTCAGCCTGTGTGCCCAGGTCTCCCACCACTGAGTATATCTATCAGGTTTTGCTGCTGATGTGGTACTTAGCTGGGACATCACTATTATGGAAAGCAATGATAATACATATATATTTGCATTTTTTCTAAGGCCATTACTTTGGCAACAATCATTTGTGCAAGTAAGACCCTAATGTAGGATGTTGACATACTTTGAAGATTCTATGACCACTTCCAGTTTGCAGGCATCAGCAAATTTAGCCAGCCACAGACATGTACTTTGTACCTGTACTTTGGAGAAATGGATTCCAAACAATGCAGGACCCATAACCAAACTCTGTGGTACACCACTGGTTAGATCTTGACTATTGGAGGTGGATTTCCCTATTTTGACTATACGACCTCTATCATAGAGCCAGTGAACAACCCCTGTAATGATAAAAGGGTCAATGCCTACTGGCTGCATTTGTCAATGATGGCTGACTTGGGGGTAGTGTCAAATGGTTTGACTAAGTCCAGGTAGGCTACATGCACAAACTTCCCCTTATCCAAGTCCTAGCTGACTGTCTCAAAGACATCCACCAGGTTAAACAGGCTTGATCTCCCTTTGACAAATCCAAACTGTATGTGGTCAGCTGTTGTGCAGATTACCTATATCTTTGTTAATAAGGTCTCAAATAATTCGCCCCATCACCTTGTAGATATGGCTAGTCAAGATAATAGTTATATAGTTTCTTGGGTCACTTGATGCTCCGCCTCTGTGCAAGCAGATAACCGTGGCTGTTTCCATTCAGCTGTAACAAAGCAGGTGGTTATACTAAGATTGCAAAGAGTTCCCAATAGTGTTAGTACTCCATGTTGGAGCTTATGTAGTACTCAGCCTGTGATATTATTATGTCCCATACATGCTGTGTTTTTGTCCACCGAGAGGCCATTTATGACCTGCTCAATATAGACACAAGGTAGGGGACAGGTGGTAGGGATGTCATGGGGAATGTGTGGTGGGGACAGGGAAGTGAAGGTTTCACAGAACCTGCCTGCCAACATGTTACTATGTTGACACACTTTGTATATGAAGTATCATTAACCATGAGCTTGGCACACATGTGGGCCTTTCCTTTCGGATTACAGATGTAACTATAGAATGTCTTGTGGTTGTCCTTTGTGGAGGAGGCTAATTTGGACCCATACATTGTTTTGGAGGACTTCACAACAACACTAATGTGCTAATTTAAGCTGAGGAGGGAGTGTTTCAAGTTTAGGGGTTCTCCCTCCCTCCTACCCTTAGACAGCAATATCTTCCTATTATTGTAAAGCCTGCTACTGGCAGTTGTGCACTAAGCAGGTTTGCTTCACCATGAGGAACTTGTGCTCATGACAGGTACAGCCAAGACAGTGCAGTCATACAGGTATTTGTATAACACATTGGTGTAGATCTTGGCATAGTTGCCAGTTACATCTGAGGGAAGAGGTGCAGTGAAGCTATTTATACCAGTCCATAGGGGTTGTTATCTGGACTGGTGAATGTCTTCAGTGTATTTGCTGCAGGGGGGGGGGTGTGATGTCTACTTTGAATAAAACCAATTTAAAGTCAGATCTCACCAGGATGGACCTCACAGTGGGGGGGGGGGGGGGGGGCTACAGTGTTCGCCCATATTGGTAAGCACCCAATCAAGTATGTTAGCTCCCCTTGTGGGATGTCAACTAGCCATTGGAGATAATAATTTCAAGTAAACTTTGGGCAAGTGAGTTTGAGCACAAGTAATCTACCCAGATGGTGGGTAGTAAACGTCACCCCAAACCATGGTGTCCAGCTGCATCTTGATAGAGTCATGTAGGTGCAAATAAGTAGAGTGGGTGTCTAGAATCAGGGAGCGGCTCCTGTAGCTGGCATTGGCTTGAATAGTTGCCCCACAGACAGTCAATAGCACCTGAAGTGTATCCATGGAATCATAACGTGTAGCCAATGTGGGTGTGCATGTATCTTTAATGAATATTTCTAAATCAGGAACACTAGCCTGCATGCCTTCAGTTTGAGATCTGCATGTGTGGAATTAGGTTTAGGCAAGTATGGTTGAGGTGCTCACCACAGCCTTGAACCAGGTGTCTGTGACTGCACAAAGGTCTGTCTGTTCCAATATGAGGACAGCTTCCAGTGACTGCATTTTCCTGTTGACACTCCTAGTGTTTAGCAACATAGCCATGAGGTTGTTTGTACAGTGGGTGTTTACACTGGACATTTTGGCCTTGAGACATCATCTAAAAGGGCACGATGATGGTGACAATATCCTTGGCCAGTATCTGAAATCCCAGGGATGACAGATGAACAACAACTGTGGCAAACTATTGAGGTCTGTGGACCATATCATCCCAGGCTGACAGATAGCGGATCCCCTTAGATCGACAGCAGATGCTAAGCCTATTATTGAAGTCAGTCATGTTCTCTTTGTATTGAGGCATCATCCTAACTGAAGATAAATGCAGCTGATGGCCAAGGGCATGCCTGTCTCAGACACACAGTGCAAAAGCTCAGTTATGTCTGTCATGACAGTCCAGAGAAGTACTTGTCAAATCTTACACAACAACATGAACTATGATGTAGTCATAACAGTACCTGTTGTTGACAGATTTGACTGTATGTGAAATATGCCATATCCAAGCACCTCACAGACAGCTGACCATGACTGTTATTTATTTAGGCAGCTGAGGACACATCAATGTGACTCATGATGTAATCACCTATGACTGATATGTTTGCATTTGTGTTTTGCGGTAAGAATTTGACCAGTGAGACAGTGGTGCATTAGCTATTATGTGTACTGTGTTCTACAAAGGTACTATTATGTGTAACATGCTTGTGCTGCTGTTTCTGAGGTGTCTGGTGATTAGGTATTTTTCTGGTATGGACCTCTGCATATATAGGTATGTGTGATGTGGCTTGGGTGGAGTAGGAGGTGAGGTGGGCATATTGCACCCTGCTCATTGTCATATGTACCATCAAGTGTGTGAGAGTGCACAGACACAATGTTTTTAATGTAGATGCATCTCTCAAATGCTGTGTTTGTGTGGAGTAGGAGTACAGGTTTGTGGAAACTATCAACATTTCTGCAATAGTCAGGGTGAGTGCCATTAGCAATAGAGTATTGCTTCTGTATACATCACAACAGGCCATGGTTAGGCTGTGGCCTACCAGATGCTTATATGTAACATGTTAATACATTTATGGTCTCATCTTACATTTTGGTCTCATCTTAAGGGAAAACAGTACCTGACATTTTGGGATAGCATGGCAGATTGAGTACACTGTTTTGCCAGGCTTGTGGCACTTGAATGCACCATAATCCTCTTATTAGGCATGGTCAGAAAAGCATACCTACAAATGTGACGATGTCCAACCCCAGCAAAGTAAGGGTGATGCTGCTACACCCTTGGGGTTCACAGCCTCAAATGCACTCTCTGTAGGCACTCTTTGCAGTGAAGATGTGCATGTCCGTGCATGCACAGAAAACTTGTCCAACTTTGCTGTCATTACATTAGCCTTGCAAGTCTATAACGTCTGTCAAACTACCAGATAGCAAATGTATGTTGTGTGAAATTATGTGAGAACACAGATTAGTGTTCTGGGAACTTAAATGTGCAGTATGTCATACCAAGGACATGAGAGAGGGACAGAGACATTGCTCAAAGGTGACCATCCATCTGCAGTAGGCCTCACATCCATGTCACGCAGATCATCACCATTACACTTTTGAAGGCCAGGGTGCATGAATTGATGTTAAACTGTCACCTAACATGGATTACTACCACTTTGAAGGTTGATGGAGCAACTTTGGACATCTATGTCACCTGACACTTAACCTTATACTGTGATACAGCAGGTGTGCTCCTAATTGCCATCGGGTCAGTACCTAGTTAAATGCTAAAGCCCTCGAAACCCAAGGCACACTACAAGCAAATGTCAAATGGTTGGTCTGTTTGATAATAAAGGCATCTACCTAGAAAAGCCTACAGCAAGACTATAGAGCCTTGCATCATGTGTGACCAGTGTGTAAATCAACAAACAGGCTGTGACCCGACTCGTATATTGAACTTGGTGCTAACGTTTTGCTTCTGGTGAAAGACCAAGTATATGAGCTTTGTATCTCACCACAGTGAAGCCATGTTGAAACCAGCAGTAGTAGTAGCCAGGCAGCAACAATCCAGGTGACTGTCCCTCTTTTCAGCATCCTTCAGAAGGTAAATTTTCTTTCCCAGTATGCACTGCTTGATTAGTGTGCAACTTCAAAATAACTGTTTAAATACACCATCTTTAACTTTACAGGGTATATGTATTACTTTACTCTCCGGTGTTTGGCAGTGTTCTGCACAGGACCAGACACCCAGGGTGACATTTTCCTCAGAAACCATGATGGCATTAACTGCAATACCGATTTGCACACAGGACAACCAGCAAACACTGTCAACCATTGTCCCCATAGTTGTGGAACAGATACTTGTGACACTGAGTGATATACTTAATGCAACTGTATATTCAGTAATAAAGGATCTGTTGCCATGGATATGAGGATTCCCACTATGACCTTTACCACCCTGTTGGATATGAGCATCCTGAGGCACTGTAGAAATCGCAACATGTTTACCGACAACCACTTCATTATCAAACAAAATTATATGGTATGTGAGAAATGTATATAATACAATGACACTGGAGGCAAAGCTCTCACATAAAAGTACTTCTAATGTCATTAAGGTAGTCAGTGGTATACATGCCTCAGCCATCACACAAAATCTAAAGCAGACATGAGCTGAGGCACTGATATATAACTGACATAAAGCAAGAAAACCTCATAGGGAAAGTCCAGATAACAGATACCACAGCAGCCTCATATGCACACTGTGAAAACAACACACATATCAACACATAGAGCAATGTGTTATGCAGAAGCAACCTATAGGCCCATAAGTCAATCCAACACATAATTCAACATTCTAGTCATTGCTGACTTCATGTAAATGAGAAGCTGTCATTGAATCCCACACTGACACTAAAGTTATCTAGGAGGGGCTGACACAGACATATAGTTGTCATCAGAGCCATTGGCTAACACTAAATACCAAGGAATGCACATTGCTATCCTTTGGGACATCAACCACCCCTTGTATCAACCATACTGCCAATCTATAAAAAAGGTATGACATGTAAACCAAGGAACCCATTGTTTCATTGTAATCAGCATGCAACACACCTATCCTTGCTCCAATGACACCTTTGGTATGTAACTAACCAGGCATATCCGACAACTGTAGCATCCTCAGGGGTTCCACAGTAAAGCAGTACATGATGTACATAACATGTCCTATGCAGACCACATGAAGGCCCTATCCATGTAGTCTGCCCCCTACATGCTTTGGAGGGGTGGTATATACCTGCAATACAGGGTGGTGTCAGGCCTCACTGTGGACCTCTTGCATATCCATGAAGCAAGTAGCACCAGAATTACCTGCTGTACAGACTGACATCTTGACATCGGTATATAGGACATGCTGGAGAGACAGGTATGTAACCCAGGAACCACACCCCATATGAAATAGGCTCCACATCCATGTAAAGCACATTTCCACCCTAACACAAATCAAGTGCAAGTTACACAATTGGATGGGGAACAGGACAATCATACCTGCTTGTAGACCAGTGTCTATAATGAACACAGGGAAACTGTGGATGGTTCACCCCAACAATCTAGCTTGTAGATATTTCAGCTCCCAAAACCTGTTTACAGTTATCAATGGTATCATACCTTGACAGTGTATAGGGAAGGATAGCTAGGCTTAAAGGAGCCCTTGTGTTCATTAGCATATAAACATATATGAGCTTATAATCCCTGGAACATATACTGTGTCACCTTTATGATGACATTTGTCTTGTGCACTGACATTCAGTTCTGTGCTCTGATGTTGATGGGTTGATTGCAGATATGCACCCATAGGTATGTTCTACACAATCCTCAAAGTGAGACATACACATTGCCATATGACACCTGCCATTGTGTGACTACACAGCCATTACAACAGCATCTATCATAATGTACACATACTATTATGGTATAGCCATTATAAATGGCAACATCCAAATTCTGAAAGTGAACAATACAAGTAGCATGTCAAAAGCAACACTGGATGAAACAATTTCATATTAATGTAGCTAGTCACCCTGTGCATCAGACACACAGCATTTTTTCCCTGCATCCATGAGAGGGATGTGGCACATGTATCATCACTTGCACAGAGTGTTGTGTGGGGGTGCAGGAGACCTAGAATGACCCAATAGGTTGGAAAGCTTGTGTGTGAGTCAGGAAGGGATGCAGGCAGAATGGACCATGGCAATGTGTGTGTGTGTGTGTGTGTGTGTGTGTGTGTGTGTGTGTGTGTGTGTGTGTGTGTGTGTGTGTGTGTGTGTGTGTGTCTGTAGGTGACCTGAATGTGACATTAGTCTGTGAGTATCTGAGTGTACACAGCCAAGCTCAGTGCTAGCCCTACATGTCTGTATGTTGGGCAGCTGTGAGTGGTGCATGGTAGAGCTGACAGTTCATCATCTCCACCCAGAGCATGTGAACTGTTTCTGCTAGGAGTTGCACTGGCACTTCCACACCCAGGGTCAGACACTGTGCTACTATCTGAGGGCGACTGCTGTCTGCTGGGAACTTGTCCTCCACGGGACCACCAAGGACCATGATCCCATTGCCTGCCATGTCTTGATGTGGACAGCCCCTCTGAAGTGCTGGATGTACTGCCACTATGGGATCGTGATTGTGCTTGGCCACATTGACTCTTACCAGATGTAGTTGCTGACCTACATCCACGAGGCCAACACTGAACTCCAACCAGACATTCCATCACAGACAACATGCTTTCCAAGACAGATAGCATGCAATCACTCTCTGATCAACATCTTTCCACTGCATCAGTGAACTGATCCAGCGTATCAGTAATCCAGTAGAGACAGTCATGAATGTCAGACTGCACTGCATCCATAGCCCTGAGCATTCATCTAGAGTTCCTTTCTGAACATGCCTGTGCCTCCATGATGGCCCTAAATATATGCCAAGTGACACAAGATGAGATACCTGCAACAGGTGGTGGAAGGACCATAGGCCTCCTACGAGTACCCCTATCAATCTGCCTCTGTGTAACGTCACCAACTGTTTGGCTATGACCAGTGTCGACAGGCACTGAAACCACAGTAGCCCCACTACCCTGGTCAGTGTCCCCACCTTCTGACTGTCCAATACCTGTGGCCTCAGTGGACTAGGTGTACATAGACATACTGACTGTGTATGGTGGTAATGAGGGTGGATGAGGGATATCAACCTCAGTGTCTAATTCAGCCCCTGCAACCCCCAGCTGTGCCTCACTTTGCCCACCATCATCAGAGTCTGAGCAGACACTGACTTCAGGTTGTGAAGGGGACAAAGACCATCCTCCCTGATCATCTGTGATAAAAAGGAAAAAACATTACATTAATACTTGCACTACTATACTCAGCAGTACTATGTTGCAATGTATGCTAAGCTGTATACTACTGCTGTCACTATTACACACTTGTATAACCCACAACCTCATACAGTAGGATATGAGGACATTATTTTCTAAGCCACATGTGTAATCATTTGGAAATAAATGTTCTTTAAACAAGAATCTCATGAGCAAACCATTAATGATGTAGACTGTTGACATTTCCAAAACTCTGCACAGTTGACAGTTATGGCAATCTGTAATGTCCTGACAATATTGTCAAATCAATCACTGTGGTCATATCTACAAGGCATAGGTATAAGTCTAAACTGTGTACAGTCAGAGAATATCTGTACAGTTGGCAATCATGCAGACAGTACTTCAATCCACCCAGCAAGCCTGTGATGACACAAGCAAATACAGTGAACTAAATTTACATCTCTGACAAAACTGTTTTGTGCTTACCAGCAGCAAGAGCATGGCCTCTTCCTATTTCTGATGGTCCTGGAAAAATGTGAGGAAGAGGTAATGTACACAACAGTGTATGTGACAGTATAACAGGGCTAATACTTCAAAATATCTCAAATTTACATTAGTTTCTCTGTTAACAGGTATGTGTGTCATAAACTGTGCATGAGCTTAAAACTGCAGCTAACTTCCCCCCCAAAACACCTGACACCCATATAACACTATGTACACCCTGACATGCTGACTGCTACAGTATTCCAGTGATGATCCAACTAAGCATACCTGGACGGTCCTCTATAGTGGAAGCGGTTGCACTTACATCCACAATGTATGGATGCCTGGGAGTTGTCCTGTGTTGCAAGGTTCAACAGGAATCCCTCAGTGGCTGACAGAGGTTGTTCTGCTGCAGGCCTGCCACCAGTGACCTGACAATCCCTGGCTATGTCTGCATGTCATGTTGATCATATCTGTTGCATGGCATTGCACCTGATCATTTGTGCTATTCTGGTGATCCACAGCATTAGTGTTGTGTACCAGTTTGCCCACTAGGCTGCATGCTCTTGCCTATTTGCTCTCCCTTTGAACAGCAGGATGTGGTGGTGTTGTCTCAAGGCCTCAATAATGAGGTAATTTTCTTCCACAGTGAAAGATGGACATCATCTGGCATGCATGATATTGCCTGGAATACAAATAAATGAGAACACATGTCAGGATCACATACTTTGGAGTACACTAAGTGGAGGTACAGCAATAAAGGAAGCCTATTGGTATTCCCCGCTTGATTACACATTTCTCAATCAACAGTGTGCCAAACACACAGAGGTTGTGGAAGTAAGTAGGATAGTAGCAATAGTAACCCATTGCTGTTTGTGACATGATAGATACTCACATATGATCACACAACAAACACAGGAGTCCATTGCAGTGTGCCCTATTGCAGGGAAACTTCCACCCATAACATATGTATAAACAACAGTGCCAACCAAATAACAGGGTACTACTACAACTGCTAACAAAGGAAGTATACAGGAGACCTGTGTATCTAGTTAATACAGAGCATTAAACATTTGCTGTACTCTACATCCTCTGTAGGTGTAACACAGCTGGAGATCACTGGCATGTCATCATTACATTTGTAAGACATGCTTACTGATGTAAACCCAATTTCCTCCTAAGTAAATTCAAACATATGCATCATTCTGAAAACAAAAGGGTTACATACATACCTGATGGAGTAGAAAACATCTCTGTTGAAAGATACAGCTATGTGACTATTGTGTGAACAACATAAGCATACAAACTAACTCTCATACACAGTGATTCCCCCAGCTAGGTGTTTGCCTTTTTAAGATGGGTCTCATTAACAGCTGATTGCCTCTGAACCAATCTGTGGTTCAGGAATGCTACATGCAGCATACACAGCTGATATGCAATGTAATCAGCCAATCCCACACAAATACTCAACAATATATTAGGCCTCAATGTAGATTACAAACCCTTTCTCACATTTTGGGTTGGACATTACTGGGGTAGGGATTATGTCTGCACAGAGAGAATGTTTGTAGCAGCTATTTGTTAAATACAGATGTGTGTGCTACAGGCTGAAGCTGCTGCAGACAATAAGCATAATTTGAAAAGCTGCAGAATATGCAGGGCAACAACACTTAAGATTAACTGTGTGACCTGGGGCAGCCTTGCTGTATAGCCTGAAAGCGATTGAGGGAACCTATCCTACTGGAATATTTGGTATGTGTTTAAGGTAAGTTATTTAGCCCAAGGTATCATTACCAGAGTGAAGGGAAACAAGCTTGATGTATCCTAGAGCAAGGTAGGGGGTACAGTAACCATTATGTCATCCAGTTGGATAACTGTCAAGTCATCTGTAATGTCATGGTAGCCATCTGGAACGTGTGTGCTAGCAACCGTTGCTTGTACCACAAGCTCTATATATGCATGTAACTTGTGCTGCTGTTTTTGTCTGTAATATCACCAGCAAATCATTGTGGGCTGAAGTCTGCTATGACATAGCATCATTTGAATTACATACTTTAAAATCCTCTGGAAATTTGTATGGATGCATGACCTGACATTGTATGCATATTCTAGTGTTGTAATATGAATAATTTAAATGTGGTCCTATCTGTAGACCTTTGACTGGCATTATTTAGAAGCAAACATTCCATCTGTACTGCTTTGGGTGGATAAATAGGTGATGAGACAGTTACACATACAGAAGTTATACTGCTGATGTACACAAACATGTATTTTAAATGTAGACACAGGTGTATTTGAACCCAGGACCAAAACTTAATGTTTTCACAGCATTTAACAGATTGAGCTACTGAGTCACTGTCCTACTGAGTGTATTTTTGCATATTGTACATATAAGTGCACACTTGCCTGCTGTTACATACCTCACTAGCACTATTTTATGTATGTACTTTTATAGCCATGTATTTCTTTACCAGTGACACAGTTACACTCTTATTTTTCCATTACTCATGTAGCAGGTGTATTTTTACATGTTGTAGATATAATTGCATAAGTACCAACAAGTACCTGCTGTTAGATACCTCACTTACATCTATTCTTATGTATATGGCTTTATAGTGATATATTTCTCAACCAGAATCCCAGCTGCACTCCTGTTTTTCCATAAATCTTATAGATGATTTTTGAGATCCAGTGTGAAGCATTGCATTGCTTAAAACGCTTAATGACGGGAACTTGACAATTACTATGTTTTGCGTAAAATACTTGTATTAGTTAATAGCTGTGTGGCTTGGTGGGTTGATGCGCTGTTCTGCAGGTGTGATGTTCCTGGGTTTGAAATAGGAGCAGGTGCAATTTTGATCATGATTAATAATTTTTCACACACATGTATCAATATAACACCATTTAACATAGCTTAGCGATGCTGCACATCGCATCGACTAAAATAAAAACTCATTAAAGAAATGAAAAATGAGGAGATAGGACTGTGGTGAAATGGGGTGCAAGCAGGAGGAAAACATAGTGAAAGGCAGGTAGGTATGTGCAGGAAGGACGTAGGAAAGAATCATAGCTATCCATTTCTTGTACAGCAACAAGGGTGCACTTTAACAGATGTTTTAGCTGAATTTGGACTGTTACCTGCAGAGAGGGGGATGAGGATAGCATAAGTGCATTGTCAAGCCAATTAGACCAAAGTAAGTGTATCCTGTGGACACGGGTGTGAAATGGAGAGCTATGTATGGAACGATTTTTTTTTTTTGACAGGTGGACATTTTTTTAAGGTGAGAGTGGAATGTTGGGGAAGGGTCATAGATATGTGTGGAGGAGGTACGTTGGGAAAGTGAGGAAGCTTTTGTAGACAGACAAGACAGCAGACAGGGTTAGTGCATGACACAAGAGGGAGATGAACTCCTTGGTTGGAGAGGGTGTTGTGGAATCCCAGTCCCATGGACATCAGACACGGTAGCAGTATGACTCAAGTCTTCCCCATAGGACTGTCAGCACTGCGCTTTCACTGTTCCTGTGCCAGCACCTAGGGTAGGCTGTCCCACCAGGATGGACAGCATGCTTTCCATCTGGCATAGGCATACACCAATAGTTTGGCAGAGCAGCCCACACACCATGTTTGGCAGTTCATCATGGGTGACATAAGCATCCCCTCCACTTACACTCCTGGAAGGGGGACCACTGCCAGTCTGTGTTGTATAACTTCCCAAAGGAACAGGTAGTGCAGGGGCAGCAGACTGGGTGCCACCAGGCTGTGGTCCAGATGTGCTGGGCCCTGATGCCATGGTAGGGGGAGCCAAGGTAGGTGAATCACCTGGAACCGGCCTACCTTGTCACACTGTAGGAAATAAAATATAACCATAAGGTAAAAATGAACATAACCAAACAAACATAGTTAATAACATAATAGTAAATAATAATGAGTAGTGGAAAGAAATAGAAAGGAATATAATGAGGAAGACAGCAATAAATAACATAAATGAAAGTATTTTAACAACAAAGCAATATTAAATTGTAAATAAGGCCAACACAAGAGGTAATTACAAATGATATACAAATATCAAATCATAATAACAAATATAATTAATAAATTAAAGAAGAGAAGAGGTGAAGTGATAGAGAAAAAAGAATATTAGTAACTTTGCAGATAATATAACTACACAGACTACTACTACATACTTCTACATATGTAAGATTTCAGTTGTAAGAACAGTGACTGCTAATATTGTATAGATGATCTTGTAGGTACATAGTTCTCAAACTGTTAGCATGAGACATTATAGGCCATGCCCTACCAAATTGTAGAACAAAGGCACAATTACAGGGAACATTTTTTCATAGTGTGCTCATACATTAGTAGCAAGGTGTTATGATAACAGACTTGCCATTAAATTGCATTCCAAGTAATGTCATATATCTGCAAATCAAGGACCAGACATATGAGGCAGTAGTCATTACATTCTGCAGAAATCGTGACAGTTGAGAGGTATTTGCATACCCTAATTACACTAGACAGCTGGTCATTTCTCAGTTGGCTGCCATGGAATTAGAACCCACAAGCAGTGTCTACAGAAATAATCTGCACTTTATTTAAATATAATGAATTATCAAAGCACTGTCTCTTTTAAAACTTTTATTGTGACATGTTTTGTGAAATTGTACATTTACATACATGCATAGCTGTGTCTTGTATCAGACTGGTACCTGCACGCAGTGACCACAATATTAATGAGCACTTTCTCTAAAAACATTTACTTATCAAAGCGTAATGTCACTTCAGATCTGGCATTTACACACATGCATCGTCTGTCTAGGACTTCTGTTAACTTACTCATATACCCTGTTCATTTAATGAATGCTATCTACAGCATATTTCAGAAAAACATTTAAAAACTCAACCTTGACACATAATCTGGGTATTGCACTACATTTATTCCTGACATTTGTTGATGTATTTTTTATTAGTTCATATGTAACAGTTGACTGGTGTCAGATTAGAACACACATGCAGTGAATACAGGAATGGTGAACAGTTTAATTGAAACCATTACTTATCAAAGAATTATCTCCTTTTACACTTTATTTCTAAATGGTGTTTCAAATCTGGCACTTACACACGTATGGCCGTGTAGGACTTCTGTGAACTTACTCATATACCCTTTTCATCCACTGAGTGCTATCTATGGCATATTTCAGAAAACATTATCAGAACACAAACACAAGCTTGACCCTTAATCTGGGTCTTTCACTACATTTATTTCTGACATTTGTTGGTGGATTATTTATTAGTTCATAAATAACAGCTGACTGGTGTTGGATTAGAACACACATGCAGTGAATATAGGAATAATGAACACTTTTTTGAAAACATTACTTATCATAGGACCATCACCTTTGAAACGTTATTAATAATGTTGCTTCCAATCTGGCATTTAGACAAATGGATAGCTGTCCAGGACTTCTGTTAATTTACCCAAATGCCATGTTCATTTACTGAGTGCAATATACAGTATATTTCAGACAAAATGAGCAGAACACATGCTTGAACCTTAATCCGGGTATTACACTACTTTTATTTCTGACATTTGTTGGGCATTCTTTATTCATTCACACCAAACTGTTGACTGCTGTCAGATTAGAACACACACGTGGTGAATGCAGATATAGTGAACACTTTATTTGAAAACATTGCTTACCAAAGCACCATCACCTTTTAAAATGTATTGATAAATGCTGCTTCAGCTCTGGCACTTAGACCACAGACAGTTGTCTAGGACTTCTGTTAACTTACTCATATACCCTATTCATTTACTGAGTGCAACCTACTGCATATTTCAGACAATGAGCAGACCAAAACAGTGTCTCTTAATCTGGGTAGACCACAACATTAACTGGGGATTAGAAGCTATGCTACACAGTATTGCATGCTTACTTGCTTTAACTTGCTTTATCATTCCAGGTATGTACTGACACATTAAAAAACATGCAGGATGTCCCACTGATTTCAAACCTGACTGTTAGGACTGCAAAATCTGTATTTACTTTACTGTATTATTAATTTATGTATTCATTTATTAGTTTGATGATTTTAATACTTACCACACACTTGCCTCTTCCTCGCCAGATGCCCAGCATGGGACTGCACATTGTGAGCCCTCTCGTCTGCAGCTGTGGTATGAGAAGCACAAGAAACACCAAAAAAAAAAAAAAAAAAGATAAAAACAACAGCTGCCGACCAAAAGTACTAATTTATTTCACTCTCTCTAGCTCCTCAGCAAAATACCTTCAATGGAGTACAAAAATCAGTCCAAAAAGAAACATTTAAATAATCACATCCATCAAACAATTAGCACATTAATACATCAATTAAACAACATACTTCCAATTACAATCTTTGTTTAACCCCTTAGGGCTCAACATATATTTTAAAATATAAATAGTCTCCTTATATAACAATTTTCTTTAAAACTTCTACCCTCTCCCATAAATAGTTTAACTTCTTCTAAAACACAACCTTTCAATGCAGAAGCATCACTATTATGAAAATCCCTAAAATAAGTTGCCAGAGGGCTTTCCAAGTATACATTTCTAATATTTCTAATATGTTCCTGTAATCTAACTTTGAGAGCTCTCTGGCTTTCAGCAATATAAAATAGCTTGCAAGAACATTGTAAAACATAAATTACACCCTGAGTATTATACTCAAATCTTTCTACTGATTCAAAACAGACATTGTTAATCTTAGGGAAATGGTTTACAGTAAAATGGAAGTATGGAACATCTTCTACAACTATATGTACCTACATACCCCCATACATAACTCAATAGATGGATTAGGAGCAGTAAAATGCTTATGTATTATAAAATTTGCTATACTCCTACAAATCTTATAAGATATACCTGGAAATTTGCCAATCAGACTGGACAGCTGGTCATCAGTGAACAGCATAGGCCAAAGGTGTTTAACCAATAGTACTATCCATTCGCTCAACACATTATATGTGGTTACAAAATAAATATTTCTCCTATTTGTATCACTATTATTTACCTGCTTCCAATTATTATTACAATAATAACCACTAATACAATTTCCGTCCCTCATACTAGTTTTCAGTACATTTTGAATATGTTTCCTTTCAAATAATGCACATTGTAATGTCTTTCAGATGTCATCAACTTTATAATCCCTCCTTCTAAACATACAAAAAGTTTTATAGGCTTCATTCAAGAAATCATTATCATAAATACATAATCTATTCAGCCTAGAAAGGAAGTGCTGTAAGCAAATGACTAGGATGGCAACTAGAACCATGTAAGTTCACATTATTTCCACCAAATTTTCTATAAACAATTTTCTCCTCTGCAGTTGTGGTACAAGAAGCAAACCATTATGCATACCAATATTGCACATATTTAGCTTATATATTTATAAATTACTGGAAAACATACTTACATATTTGTGGGGTGCACCCATCTCTGCTATCTTGGACCCAGGTGTCCAAGGTTCCCTCTTCTTATGCTTCAGGTCATCATAGTGGTGATGACACTGCTCAACAGTCTGGGGGATATCAGTAGCACTGGTTAGGTCCCTAACCAATGATTCCAGGCCTCAGACATGCACTCTGAGCCCTCATATACACTCTGCAGCAGCCAGGGTCCATATTTCTCTACCAGGAGACCAATAAGAACTTTGTACTCCTGCACACCCCACTTTTACTCTTGAAAGCATGCTCCCTCACCAAATCCAGCAGCCATACCCACAGTCAAGGTCTGGCTCCAAGGAATGATGTGAAATTCCCATCTACTGGCCTTTATATAGGTTGCATTCTTGCCCTTACATGTCATACTGTAACATTCAAAAAAGTGCTGTGTCACTTAGCATCATGCAAACTTGCAAATCTATGTTTAAGCAAAGCTTAGCAATGCACAGCTTTTCTAACCATTTCTAAATGCAATAATTATATAACTTAATGTCAACCAATGTTTCAGTCACCTGATAAAGTGTCACAGCACTATATTTAAAAAGCTTTGTTACCCAGGACCTACTACACTGTAGGTCATGGATCAACCTATCAACAAGTGGGATAATGAAGGGGACTAAAATATCTTCAGATATACTGTAAAGGTGCTTGTAAGTGTAGATCAGCTTTGCAGTGCAAGTTTGCACATTGCTAAGTACAGCAGACTTCCAGCAACTGAATAAATCCAGTTTCTGTTTTTTTTACTGTCTAGCAGATGTAGACTGCTTAAATATGCCTCACTACGCCTAGCTAAGCAACGAGCCACATCACGCAAACAAGCAGATCTTAAAATAATTAATATTAAATGCATCCAGTTTCTTTTTTTAGATGTCTAGCAGATGTCTACTGCTTAAGTACACAGAACTATGCCTAACAAAGCAATGTACTGCATCACACAAACAAACACATAAAAAAAGAGTAAAAACATTATTAACATTGAATGCATTTCTATTTTTAGAGTCTAGCAAGTCTGATGTATATTTGCTCAAAAATAAGCATAGCTAAGCAACATACTTCACCGTGCAAACTAGCACATAAATGTAAAAAACTAAAATAAAATAAAATTGTAATTTAATTAAATAAAATATCTGGTACACCTTTTGGTTCAGGTTAACAGGATGAAAGATATTATGCTGTGCTTACAAACTGTCCATAATTTTCAGGACAGTCCAAAATTAAGGGACAGCCTGTAAAGTCACTCTTACATGGATTCAATATCCATATTGCTGTGATCTCCCTCAACAGAGCACCATAATTAATATGTATGGCGTGCTGCCAAGGAGGAACCATGGCCGTGTAGGTTGATACATTCTATGTATCTTCTACATGGAGCCAACATGGATTTTATTGAATCCTGGTGGTAGTTTATGTAGTCTTTAGCATAGAAGTGCATTACATGACATTTATTGCATTTATCCATTTCCCCATGTCTGCGCTAAGCCACACATCACACAAATAGGGATATTAAAATAAATAAATAAATAAAATTAGCAACATTACAAAATAAATATTAGAGCACACTAAAGATTTTTACACAAGTCTGGATTTGAACTGTCACACCAATGAACATACAAAACACAGCAGGGGTGTCTTATCCCTCTTTGACACAAAAACAACTTTGCAGCAGGAATGCAAATTATTGTTTATACAAACAAGTCCCATTTCAGCCAAACTATTAACAAGGCATATAACACTTGTGCACTCTCAGTTGATTGTATATGTGTTAATTACATATTTAGTGCAATGACTGATCACACAACCATTTATGAGTATTGTTTGCAGCAATGCAGCTCTGTCTTATTATTGAATTTTCTTCACTTTTCCCTTATCTGAGCAATAATCTCAGACATTTGGTCTGTAGGGTATTTAGTATCATGGTCCTTAAAATGTATGAGAATATTAAATTACAATAATATACAGTTTTCAATAATGGCAGGGGGGCTAGATATTAGTGAACAGAAACTGACAAATGTGTGCTGCTCACTTCCATTTAAAACCTTGATACAACTACTTCTACATGTTGTAAGTGTATCCTGTCTGACACACCCACTACAGGTAAGGGTGTATAAATTGTTGTGGATTCCTTCTCCCTCCCACTAACCATTCACAGTTGAAATCCATTAGCACAAAACATTGAGGTAATGCCTACATTATGTTTACATCTGATACATGCATCCAAAAGTTTGAGATTCAGCAAATCTAATGAGTTCACACCTCTTTTGCATCTTCACTGTGCTTAGAGGCATGAGTCTACACCATAACAAGGTAATCATGAAACAAGGGAAATTGAAGGTGAGAGGACTTGTGTATTTGTAGAATGAGTCACCTTCAGATGATCAAAGTTTCAAAACTTTGAGCATCATATGGCCAAGGACCAAATGATCAAAGTTTTAAAACTATGAACATTCTGAATGGAGATCACCATACAGCCTGGAACAGAAAATTTACTGTAGTGTGATCTCGGAGTTGGTATATTTAAGTAGCATAGGTGTGTTTGAAGTTTCATATCTTTGATCATCTGGTCTTCGACCATATGATATTCGAAGTTTTGAAACTTTGATCATCGGAAGTAGACTCTTGTAGAACATAGAGGATTGACATTCCTTTAGATTTATCTACACAGAAGGCTTCTGATGTTGTTAAAGCATGCTTATATTTTTCAGGTACATACCAGATTTGTTCACATGTTATGAAGAGAACTGTTATTTATATGCATTAGAGGATTAAACTGTTATTTGTATGCACTTCTTATATTTCACTGTTAGCATAGGCACTTTTGCCATGGTTTGACTTTCATGGATACACAGCTTTGTTAACTGTCATTAAAAATGTTACTGCTAAAACTGGTTAACTTACAGGGGGAATTTAATAAAGCCTACACTTTATTTTCATGTAGGCATTGTGCTGCTAACATGGCCGCGCACATTTTTAGATTCAGTAAGTACTGCTGAGTGGTGCGTACGAGCACGCCAACACAGAAACTTCCATGGCATGCAAATCATGTCATAAGCAGGGAATCTCATACAAATGAGGCAGGTAGACTGATCCAGCAAGAAGATAGGCAGCTCCGCAGACCCCATGTCAGTGTCCATAGTGTACATGGAAATATTCCATGTACAGGAATGTAGACAAACAAAAGGGGCTGAAAAATGTAGATAGATGGGCAGAAATGTAATACCATGTACAGATATGAGTGAAACTATCCTCCATGTGTCGGAAAAATTAAAGGAAATAAGTAATTTTTTTTAATAATATGGGCATGTCTGCATTGCACACCACACTGCACAAATATCCTTTATAAAAAAAAAATAAAAAATTGGAAAAAACAAAATTAATATTATGTGATAAAAATGTATTACAGAACCCTGTGTGGATTACCTGCAATGGTGCATTGGTGCTGTTGCTAATGTGTTAGGGCTTTGAAGCGTGTAGTTTCCAGGTTGTGAGCAAGGATCCCTATGCAAATGAGGTGAAGTTACTGAAATACTAAACAACAAAAAGGGGTAATCATGTCCGCATATCCCCTCTGTATAGGCAGAAAACTGTATTTGTGTTTACAGAGAAGGTAGCTGATATCAGAGGAGGGTGTGTCTAATAACTTCTAAGCTTATTTCAGCTTAAATGTGCCTGCTTGCATGGCACATACTGATGTGCTTTCAGGGGTGTATGTGCACTAACTTCTAAGCTTTGTTTACTTATGGGGCACTTGTTTCACTAAGTTTGTGCAGCGCATCTCTATGCTGAGTGTGGAAATCTGGTGGCGTGGGTGTGAGTACTAAGTGCTAAGCTTTGTTTACCTACTGGGTGCGAGTTTGCACAGTGTGCCACAGTGCTGAGTGTATCTAAAAGGCAACGGCATATTAAATAGTTTTGCCTCCTGTTTAACTTAAACTAGGGCCATTAAATGATGTTAATGATATATTCTACAGATGCAGTGCATCATAGGTAGCCAATCACAGAATGAGCACCTACAGCAGATCACTTTAAAGTATGCATACATCCTGCAATCTGATTATTCTCCCATACTCAGCACCAGTGGAGTACAGACTTGAGAATTTTAACTGAAAGAATACTAGAGGCTGCTGCAGGTCTGCTACATCTCTATGTGCTAGATGCTGAAGTTAGTGCTGCTGTTGCTAACAATAGGCCTATACAGAGAAGAAGAGTGTTCAGGCCCAGGGTAACCTTCCAAAGGCTAAATGAGCTGGAGATTTTACAGTTCTACAGGGTGGACAGGGACATGAACTCACTGAGCTCTGCTGCCCTCAACTCAGACCCAGAGCCAACAGAGGAGAACCCATCCCAGTGGAAGCAAATGTATATGTAGCCCTTAGGATACTAGCTACAGGTACCTTCCAAAGACCAATTGGGGACATGATGAGGTTCACACAGGCATCAGCATCCAGGGTACTCCACCAGTTCATGGATGTCATGCTACCACATGACAGTGAGCACATTTCTTTTCCCCTCACATCAATATGCAACACTTTTACCATGCAACACACTACCCTGAGGTACTGAGTGCCATTGATTACACTCATGTACACATCAAGTCACCACCCTGGTAGAAGGGTAGAATCTATGTTAACCACAAGGGGTACCACTCCATCAATTGACAGGTCATGTGCAATGCCCAGGGTATTATCATGAATGTGTGTGTGCTGGCAGTCCTGGCAGCCAACACGACTCCCATATCTGGCATGCATCACAGCTGTACCAGATCTTTGCTAGGGGAAACATCCCCCATGGCCATTCACTGGGGGATGCTGGCTACACACTGGAATTGTGGATGGTGACACCCATCAGAAGTGCACACACACCCATGGAAGAACACAATAATGAGGCACATGCACAAACTAGGAACATCATAGAACATGTGTTTGGGCTTCTGATGTCATGGTTCTGGTGCCTCGATATATCTGGTGGAGCCCTGCAGTACACTCCAGCCACATGTGCACAGATATTCACAGTACATGTGATTTTACACAATATGATCCTGCAGAAACAGCTGCAACAGGATCAGCAAAGGGAAGGGATACACAGCCTCCTACTAGTGCCTAGGTCACCACAGCCACACTCACAGGATGACTCAGAGGAGGAACCCCCTGATGATGTCCCTGTAGGCAGACATAGGTGTGCCTAGTACTCTAGCTTTGGCTAAAAGACAATGCATAGCACATTCACTGGCAACCTAGGGCCCTAGCGACTGACACCTTACTTCTGTGCCTATCCATGTATTGGCTGTGTACTGCTTGCATCACACAGATTCAGTCCAGAGCTACAGTTCTGTCAGCTGCTGCATTCGTAAGTTAAGTCTCTAGCCTACACACTAGTTGTCAGGATTAATATAATACGGTATCATATGTATGGATCTGCTGTATTTATGCAAGGGAATATAGTGGTCTATTTGGACAGCTGTAACATCTACATGGGACTACAGATACCCAGCCCAATAGTATGTGTTCCCTAATAATCCCTAGGCCTCATGGTTGGAATATTCACTACGTCACTCAAGGGATATGTTAAACAGTGGGGGGGGCTCACATGATATTTGTACTACTGTCTATCCCACCAGATCGTGTTCTGTGGTTCCCCCTCCCCCAATACAGCAGTTTTCCCATATAGTTGCTTTAATAGTAAGTCATCAATGGTATATCAGCAGACTAGGCAATCTTAGGGATGTAACATAGTACTCTAAGGCACATTGTATGTCACACATAAAGCAGCAAAAACAAAGTACATACTTGTGCTGTTAACTGTGTGATGAATGAGTCCTCACTGTCTGGCACCCTGTGTGGCTTAGTGGATTAGGGAAGTTAGCATGGGTGATTATGTTGATGGTCTTAATCTGGAAGTATTCACATCTTTTGCACATGAGGTATTATTATTTTGTGTTTTCACATACTGTCATTTTGTGTGTGTATGGTGTAACATTATGAACCTCAGTCACATATTACATACAGCAGACAGCTGGGAAAATGCCATGGACATTTTGAGTGAAGTGCAGTACTGCAGAAACAAGGACAGTGTCAATGTTTGTAACATGCCGCTCAACCACTTAGTGCAAGAAATCTGGACAAAGCCTGATAAAATAGGGGACAAAGGCTCACAAATAGGGGCATATTTTAAATACTGTTCTCATAAACTTAAAAAAGTTGCTAGAATAACAAGGTTTGTTTCAACAGACATATTTCTAAAGGATTTGAAGTCAGAAACTCAAATGTATGTCATTATTTAGTGTCTTCAATCCTCAGTTTACACAAGTGATTTGCCAGAAAAACCACAAATTTTATGAGGAACACACCAAAATTATGAACCAAAACTCTGGATAGTTGAGAGGTATGGTCTATAACATACAAAATACTGGACTGAAATACAGGTAGGTGTGGCCTGCAGTCACTGTATAAGTACAGATGGTCCCACTTGGCATGCCCAAACACTTAATTAAAATGAGTGCAATTCTGTTGTCTCATCATCAGAATGACATGTTTTGTGTAGATATGTCTAGACATACAGCCATATACATATACTTATACATCTGTCACTATCTCTCTCTCACATACATAGTATATCTATCTCTATATAGTGTCAGATATATACCGATATATATATATATATATATATATATATATATATATATATATATATATCACAATGATACCTAGACTCTCCCCATATATCTACATTACACATATACATATCATGTACACACACACAGCTACATTTATATATACATCCCTGTTAATTACATAAATATGTGTATAGATGTCTGTATTGTCCTACATACCCTAATAACAGTGAGTAAATCTTCTCTATCACACATCCATACCATTGCTCAAAGGATCCAAACTAATGGCACAACAGTACATAATCCACTACCTACAGACCTCTGTGCCTGCTGGATGTCACCACATAGAGAGATGCAGGTGGGCAGGTGCTGTAATGTACAATGTTGTCAATGCCTGCATGGACAGGTCACATTGTTCCAGGCCACATGTTTGCCTGTATAACTGCAAGCAGACACATATGGCCATACTGGTAACTGTACACACATAGCTAGGATAATAACAGTTATCCCACTGCTAGGATACTAGATGCAGATAACAGTACAAAGCAATATCACTCTACAGGCCACAGATGCTGTTCAACACAAGCCTAGTTTGTGTAATGCACAAGAAACTGTACCTGCAATCACATATACAATAGACTGACCCTGTGGCATGTGCGATAAGTACTGTGATCTATAGTGAATAAGACTAGATAGGTAGGGGGTCTAATTTCACTCCAGGCTGCTTTGTACACATCTGTGTATGTATATCCCCCTGCAGTACAACTTCAATGGCCTCATGACTATCCATCCACACTGGTTATACACTTTTTGGCTTTGTAATTTGCTGCTGGCTTCTAAACTGCCATCTTTTACAAGGCCTGGTGATGTCATCCACCTTAAGGCTACTAGCTGAGAGTGTAGTATCAGACTTAAGCCATGGCATGTCCGATAAATACTGTGATCTATAGTGTGTAAGACTAGATAGGTAGTGATTCTAATCTCACTCCAGGCTCCTTGTTGCGCATGTGCGTGTGTGTGCGTGTGTGTGTGCGTGTGTGTGTGTGTGTGTGTGTGTGTGTGTGTGTGTGTGTGTGTGTGTGTGTGTGTGTGTGTTTGCGTGTGTGTGCATACCCCTGAAAAACAACTGCCATGCCCTCATGGACTATCCAACTGCAATGGTTATTTACTTTTTGGCCCTGTAACTTGCTGTTGGCTTCCAAACTGCCATCTTCTACAAGGCCTAATGATGTAATTCACCTTAAAACTATCGGCTGACAGTGCAGTATCAGACTGAAGCCATTGCACATGTGATAAACAGTGTATCTATAGTGTGTACGACTAGATAGGTAGGGGTTCTAATCTCAGGCTACTTGGTGCATGTGTATATCTATGTCCTGAACTGATAGTGCTAGCAGACATGAGGTGTGTTGCAGGCATCCTGTAGTATGTACCATTACATAAGTAGGTGTTCTGCTCTACATACAGCCAACTTTGCACTATGTGTGTGCCTTGGCATGTCTTGAACACAGTGATTGGAAATGGTGCTAGCCTCAATGTAGCCATGTCTGTGTGTGAGCCTGTTAAAGCATTTTACATCATGTTACAGAGCCATAGGACATTTGAACTTCACTAGAATAATGGCCATACAATCCTCACAATCATGGACATCTTTATGCCCATAGTTACAGGATGAGCACATATTGCTCCAGTCCAAGAGGGACACAGGCAGATGCTTTGTGTTGAGATGACAGTTGCACAGCCAATCAGGCAGATGGCATGTGCTGAGGTGCATGGAGGTGCTCTGTGTGCCATTAAGCAGGGTTCTGTTCTAAGGGTGTGTTTATGTCTGATAGACAAATCTCTCCCACAACCATGCAGTACTAACATTAGCTATAAGGTTAATGTCCTTATGGTGAGTTATCCATCTACTATACCTCCTATAGAATAGCAGCATATGCAATCAAGCAGGGTCACACATTGCCCTGCATGTAGAGCACATATCACCTCTGAGTACTTTATATGCCACAAGTTACAATGACACTCATTGCAGATGATTCCCATTGAACACATACTGAAGATGTGAAGTGTCCTTGTGAGGGACCATACTGTTGTGTGCAATTTGCTGTACTGCTTGGAAAGGTACATCACCAAATGGCCATTGCACTCAGGTATTGGCATGCTGAGAGATGAGTACTTGGAGGTTATGAGTATGTCACCTACAGCTGACTGTGGCCTCATCTATGCCATATGATTCCTGCCATACCACTGTAGAGACATGGTGATCTGAGACACATTCAGTGTAAACATGTGTGTGGCCAGGATTGTGTACCCAGTTTGTTCAAGCCTGAGTATGTACATTACATGTTGCAACTGATGTGCTACTTATCAAGTACATAAGTCTAATTGATGGAAATAATATTACATGCATATTTACATGGAGTTTATGGCTATTAGTATGTCAATAGGCATGCGTTCCCAATAACCTCTTGCAGGATAATGACATACCACAGAGACTCTATGAGTGCTCACAATTTGCAGGCATTAGCCAACATTGTTAGCCACACTCAGACATTATTAGTGTGTATTGTGGATGAAAGGATTCCAAGCCATAAAGGACCCAGGACTGCACCCTGCTGAGCACTGCTGCTGACAGATCAGCTATTGGAGGTGGATGTCCCTATGTTACATATGTGTGCCAGAAATGGGCCACTTAGTGACCCCCTACAATGATAGCATCATGGATGCCTAAGTAAATGTTGCCTGAGTGGGGGATATAGTCAGATGGCTTGGCTGAGTCTAGGGGGTTGTATGCCCTGATGTACCCTCACCCGGGTCCATGGTCACTTTCTCCAAAATGTCCACCATATGTAACAGTCATGCTCCCCACGTCACACATCCAAACTGTTTGCAGTCAACTGTGTGTAGAACACATATATGTGTGCTGATTAGCTCCACCAGTCAGGTTTGCTGAGCCATGATGAGCCTGTGTTCCTCCTGTCACATACAGCCAAGTTCATGCCGTTGTAGTGCTGCTGAAATAAAGCATAGGTGTCGAGGTCTGCATACTTCCCTGTCCTATCTAAAGGGAATGGTGCAGTCACGCTATGTCAACCATCCCACAGGAGGTAATAAATGGCTGTCTTGACATATATGTCTGTATTGTCTACAAGGGTATGTGCATGTAGTTACAAAGAGACTGATCTGTGGCCAGATTCCACCAGGGAGGACCTCACATTGGGAGGGCTGCACTGGTCACCCATATTGGTAAACACATGATGCACTATATCGATTTCCCATGTGGAGATGTCATGACACTGCTGCAGGGCATTGTAGGTAAGGATCTGGACCATCCTTTGGGCAAGTGAGCTGTAGCATGCCTAAGCAACACAGTATGTACATATTACACTTTCCGAACATGTTTGTCTGTGCTCTGTACTGGCACCTTGCATGACTCTCTTCTGGCAATGTGCTGGAAGTAACTGCAATAATTACTTGCACAGAGGGCAACTAGCATGAATTGCCAAGCAGTGTCCCCAGAGCTTTGAGTCATGTCACCTGAAATGTCATGATATGAGTTAGCATGGATACGAGCACTGACACTGTCATACACCTACTGACACTGGACCAAACACTGTTACTTTTGTTGCAGACCAGATTGACTGTAACCAGTGGAGCCCATTGACTGTTACACTATGCAGTGGATGTCGGACATATGTCTCACTCCACCAACTATGGCCTGACAAGGTGTATGACAATATTAGGCTAGCAGGCCTGCTGGAAACTGCGTAGATCATGAACAGAGTGTTATGTCAGCTGGTGGATAAACAAGTGTCTGACAGTCATACTCTGGGAAGATAGCATTGGGAGACCAAAACCGCAATGATGCCAGTCACCAGTGGAGTTCACCATCCTCCATTATTGGCGTACCCTATCTACCTATTCCCTCTCTGCAGTCACATCCACTGTCAGTGACCTCTGACTGAGTACATTAACAGGTGATTGCATATTGGGAGCTGTCACAGAATCCCACACAGAACCAACAGTTATCAAGGATGGTATAAGACACAGTCCATTGTACTCTGAGCCACTGACAAAGTCTAATTGCCAATGACTGCACAACACTTTCCTGTGGGAAATCATCCACCCCTACAAATTATTGTAGTGTCTGCACACTGCACACAGGGTTTTATGAACACAGACAGTAAAGTAGCCTTTGACTCTCACTGGTTGGTAAGATGTGGGGATGCATTCACTGTTGTACAATGTATACCAACAGGTTTGGGATGTGTATCCCAGACTGTCACTGCTATACTGAATATGGCAGTCATCACACCTATCATTGTGTGAAATAGCACCCTTGCTATGTCACTGTACAGCCATAGCATACACCTGTAGCAGCCACACAAGTCCCATGGTACAATACACTGAACAGAAACAATAAAAGCCGGCAACTAACGAAAAATTCAAATAAAACTGTTTAATTGTGAGTGCTTTCGGCTAGGAAATACCTAGCCTTCATCAGACAAAACAGTTACAATAAGCAAGCAGGTTCATTTTATACTTAATTAGGCATTATTAATTAAACAGCCCAATTAAAGATATTTAAAGCCACATATCATCAGTAGGCAATAGTAAACAACCGAGCACAGCAAGATGTTGTTCTAATAAAAACTCATAATCAAGAATACCTTGTTCCAGTAAAAGCAGTAAAATATATAACATTATATTTGTTTGTTGTTTAATGTTATTTGTGTGTGTGTGTGTGTGTGTGTGTGTGTATATATATATATATATATATATATATATATATATATATATATATATATATATATATATATATATATATATATATATATATATATATATATATATAGACTACCAATACATGTGTAGATAATCTGTCCTATGGAGTCCATGTCACGACCTTACATGTGTAGTCTGTCTCCTAAATGATCTGGAGGGGATGTTTATGGCTCTATACAGGGAGATGTCGGATCCCACTGTGTACCTCCCATGTATCCATGAGAGGAGTAACACGTCTCACCTGTTCTACATGCCTACAGCATTGCCGTGGAAAACATAGTACATGCTGGAGAGACAGGTATGTAACACAGACAGTATGTCCTACATGAAACAGGCTACCCATGCACATGAAGCACACATTTTCTGTGACACAGCATGTGCAGGTTATAAAATGGGATGCATAACATACCAATCATAACTAGTGTCAGGCAAATGTCTGTACTGCACTCAAGATATTTGTAGATGGGCCATCTCTGTCAGGACAGCTTGTAGATGTGTGTGTTCTCAAAACCCTGGTCATACTTATCAAGGGTAGCAGATCTGTTCACAGATTAGGGATGCACAAGTATGCTGAATGTTGCCATTGTCCCTGTTAGCCTGTTATATACATATGAACCTATGGAGCCATGCACTTATAGTGCTGTACCTTGCTGAAGACATATTTGTGCAGTACTGACATGTCATCCTGTGCTGGTTTATTGCTTCTGTGTATCCATAGGGTATCCCAACAGACTCCTGAAACAGAAAAATAAAGGGGTCCATGACACACCTGTCATTGTGTAGCTATACAGCCATTACAACATCATACAACATAAGGTACACAAAAGTATGTGGTGTACTCATAACAAATGCCAGCATACAGTATCTGTCATTAACCACTACATGTGGTATGGCAAAACAACACTGCATTACACAAGTATATGTTAACTAAGATAACCACCCTGTTCATCAGACACATAGATTTATGTCTCTGCATCAATGGCAAGGATGACAGGGATGTGGCACAGGTATCATCACTTGCACAGGATGTTGTCTGGGGGGGGGGTGCATGAGGCCTAGGCTGACCCAAAAGGTTGACAGCATGTGTGTGAGTCAGGAAAGAAAGCAGGTAAGATGGACCATGGAAAGGTGCTGTGTGTGTCTGTAGGTGACCTGCATTTGACAGTGGTGTGTGAGTATGTGTGTGTACACAGTCATACTTAGTGATAGTCCTGCGTGTGTGTGTGTGTGTGTGTGTGTGTGTGTGTGTGTGTGTGTGTGTGTGTGTGTGTGTGTGTGTGTGTGTGTGTGTGTGCTAGACAGCTTTGGACCATACATGGTAGAGTTGACAGTTTAATGTTTCTAGCCCAAACACTGGAACTGGCTCTGCCAGGAGTTGCACTGGCACCTCCATGCCCAAGGTCAGAAGCAGTGCTAATACCTGATGGTGACCACTGTCTGCTGGAACCATGTCCCCCACAAGAACACCCAGCACCATGAGCCCATCGCCTGCCATGTCATGGTGTAGACAGCACACTCACCACTGTAGTACTAGATGTACTGCCACTACAGGACCATGACTGTGCATGGCCACGTAGACTCTCAGCAGATGGGGTTGCTGACTTACATCCATGAGTCTGATGCTCAACTCCAACCACACATTTTAGGACAGACAATGTGAGGTCCAAGTCAGACACTGTCTCAGGCCACCTTCTGTTCACCACATCAGTCAACCGATCCGGGGTGTCCCCAGTGTGGTGCAGGCAGTGATGGATTTCAGACTGAGCTGTATCCATAACCCTAAGCATATGTCTGGTGTTCTGTTCAGAACTTGTCTATACCTCCATGAAGCCTCGAAATGTGCACCGAGTGTCCAGTGATATAACACCTGCAACAGGTGGTGGATGGACAGCAGACCTCCTACAAGCAACCCTGTCAATCTGCCTGTGTGGGACCTCACCAGGTCTTTGGCTATGGCCAGTGTCTATACTCACTGGAGCCATAGTTGCCACACTTTCCCATTCAATGTCCTCACCCTCTGACTGTCCAATATCTGTGGCCTCTGGGGACTGGGTATGTGTGAGCATACTGACTGTGTGCAGTGACAATGGAGGCAGAAGAGGGAGGGCTACCTCTGGTACAGATTCACCCATGACACCTCCACCTGTGCCTCACTGTGGTTGTCATCATCAGAGTCCGAAAAGACTCTGACATCAGGTAGTTTTGGGGACAGACATCAACCCCCCTGGTCATCTGTGATAAGAATGAAAAAAAGCAGTGCATGAATACCTGCACTATTGTGGATGAAAAATCCACCAATACTCTTAATAATAAAGACCCACAAATGGATTAGCAGTCAAACAGTTTTTTCTCCACTTTTGTCCAAAAAAGACTTCCTCAGAACAAAATACACACTCAACTCAAGACCTTAATAACACTCACCTCAAGTAAATCAAATAAAACCTGTCCAGGAAATTTTACCTTTTAATTAATCAATATGAAATTATACTTGATAAAACAACACATAAAAAAGTACACTTATCTTAACAAATATATTAAAATACACATTTTGCTGCCTAATTTATTTTCTTTTCAACCTTTTGTTTTTTAAAAAGGCATTTTAGAGTAATTGCCTCATTTAACCCAGGAGGCTTATTTGCTATTAACTGTCACTGCCAAAGTGTTTCATTTTGTTCAACTAACCTTCTGTGATTAACCCCTCTAAGATCCTTAGGTTCCTGTTCCAGACTGGAAAATAAAAATATTCTACTCTGTTTACAGATTAATGTATGTTTAAATAGGGCGTTATTCTGGCCCTTAACTTTAATAGAATATAAATGTTCCTTAACAAAAACAGTGCTATACTTACTAGGAGCAGGATCATGGCCTTGGCTGATACCTGATAGACCTGTGAAAAGTTGAGGGTGAGGTAATCTGAGTACCAATGCATGTTGCAGCACAACAAGGTAATACATCCATATATCTCACATTTACAGTAGCTACTGTGTTACTAGCTGTATTGGTCACATTCTGATTATGAGAGTACAACAGAGGTTAAACCATCCTCCTTAAGAGCAAAGACCTGACACCCACATAAAAGTATGTACAGCCTGACACACTGACTGCTACAGTATTACTATGCTAGTAACTGTAAGCCTACCTACATGCTCCTTTGCTGTGGAAACTGTGGCACCCACCTCCATGATGTATGGTGTGATGGATGCCTGGGAGCTGTGTGTATGCCTAGGTTCACCAGGAATTCCTTAGTGGCTGACAGTGGTTGTTCTGCTGCAGGCCCTCCACTGGTGATAGCATGATCTCTGGCTACATCTGCTGTCCTTTGTCATACAACATTGACCACGGGCATTTAGCTGTGTCAAACCTGCTCATATGTCTTGCCCTGATGGCCCATGCCATTCAAATCACAGACAAGGTCTACTCACAATACAGCTTACTGTTCCTTGTTCTGCCTCCCCCTGGACAGTAGGATGTGATGATGCTGCCTTAGTTTTTCCAGTATAATTGCATTTTCCACATCAGAGAAGGGTGCGTGGTATCTAGGGTACATGATTCCTGAAAGACAGCAAAAGTGGAACACATTACAGGATCAGATATGTGGAAGTATACTATGTAGAGATACAACAAGGACAAAATGGTTCACACTATCCACTGTTTGCTCACACATGTCATACTCCAGATTGTGCAAACATACTAAGTGTGTGGCTACAACTGAGGTAGTGGCAATACCCAGGTATTCCTGTGTGTGCCATGACAGATACTGCTGTATGATCATGTACCCAACACTCAAGTCTACTGTGGTGTGTCCCCTATGGGCAACCCCCCTATTATGCATTAAGAACAGTGCCACACACACATAGAAGTGTGCTATTACAACCACTATAAAAGGACAGTCCAATGAGACCAGTGTGCCACACTGACAAATGATAATTCACTCGATGTATTGTATGTCCTGTGTAGGTGTAAGACAGCAGGAGATCAATGACATGTCATTATCACAGGTCTAAGACAGGCTTAATGCTGTGATCCCTATCCCCTGTTAGTCTATTCACTCATCTGCATCATATTGTACACAAATAAGTTACCTACTTCATGGAGTGCAGTATTCCTCTGTCGATATGTGGTGATAGTAAACTTTTCACAAAGACATGCTCTATATGAGGAAAGTCTCAAACAGAATTGTCGCTTGCCTTTTAAACATGCTTCTTTTCAGCAGGCGATTGCCTCTAAACCAATCTGTGGGTCTGAAATGCTAATTGCAGGCAACACAACTGATTTGCAATATCATCAGCCAATGACATTCAACCACTGTACAATATATAAGATCTTCATGTAGATTAGGGCCCCCTTTCTGATATCTTGTGCTGGACATTATTGGGATGAGGAGACTACATCATTGCAGAGGGGAGGTCTGAAGCAGAAACTTTTGCATAGAGATGTGTGTGGTACAGGCTCCAGCTGCTGCTGCAGGTAATAGACATAGGCAGAGAGTGTGAACACTTTGGAGGGCAACAAGCTGTAGAAGTAACTGTGGAACTGTACCAGCCTTGTTGTAGAGGCAGAGCCAGAGTGAGGCTACCCTTTCCATTCCATTTAAGGCATGTGTTAAAGGTAAGTAAGTTAGACAATTGTATCACTAACAGAGTACTAGGCAACATGTTTGGACTTTCCTTAAGTAAGATAGGGTATAAATATGAGAATATGTCCACCATCTGGGCAACTGCCAAGCCATGTGTTACAGTGTGGTAGTAATTTGCAGCATGTATGAGGGCAGGCCTTGTTACAAGTAGGGACTTCCAATGTGTATGTTAGCTGTACAGCTGTGATAATCTGCACAGTGACTTTGGAATGATTGTGTGATGCACTGTGACAGTAGTGGCCCTCATTTGCAGTACCTGTATTGACATTCTCTGTGAATGCGTATTAATACAGTACGTATAGGTGTTTATGCACATATAGTTTTGCTATAGGGATATGTGAAGTGTGTTCCTACCTGCATGCCTGTGACTTCCCTAGTGAAAAACAGACATATCATTTGAAATGCATTGTATGGATAAAGGGTGCATGACTCAGTCTTTAATTGCTGTCTTCACAATACTGTGCATTCACTTCTACACACCACTGGATTTAAACCCGGGATTCTGTGTGGCAAAATGTGCTGTTTGCAACACAATTAACAGCCTGAGCTACTGAATCATTACTACAGTAGATATATTTGCAAAATATATGTTCATACATACAGGCAGTGACATACAGTTTCTACATCCGTCAGTATGTGCATGGCTTTATATGGATGTATGTGTGCACCAGGGTCCCAGATAAAGATATAGTTTGCCATTAATGCCTTAGGAGTCTTTTTATACATTGCTGCTGAAGGGCAAATTTACCTGGTATCATAGGCCTCACTTACATGCATTACTATGTCTTTGGCTTTCTAGTGATGTACTATTGCACCATTGTCCTAGGTACACTCCCATTTTTTCCATTACTATTTAATCAAGTTTGTGCATTGCAGTGTGTCATGCAGCTATGCTGAAACATGCTTAATGACGGCAACTGGCAATTACTATGTTTTCTTTAAATCACCTGCTTTAATTAAGAGTTGTGGGGTGTGGCGGGTTAATGCAGTGGTCTGCAGATGTGATGGTCTTGGGTTCGATATATGGGCAGGTGTTTATTTTGTAAGTGTGTATTACAAGTTTAAAAACACATATCATCAATATAGCTCTATTTAGCTGATCTTAACAAAGCTGTGTGATGCACATCGTGTCACAACATGCTAAAAAATATAAATAAAAGAAAAATGGGGAGATAGGAAAGTAGTGAAATGGTGTGCAAGCAGGGGGAAAACATAGTGAAAGGCAGGTAGGGATGTGCAGAAAGGGTGTAGTAAAGAACCATAGCTATTCATTTCTTGTATAGCAACAACTGCACACTTTGACAGAATTAGTACATGACTTTTAACTCTCAACCTCAGAGAGAAGGGTGAAGGCAAGATAACTGTATTGTCAAGCCAATTGGACCAAATTATGAGTGTCCAGTGGATACGTTGAAAATGGAGACCTATGTATGGGACAATTTTTTTTTGGGGGGGGGGGGCAGGTGCTCATTTTTTTTTTAAGGTGAGAGTGGAAGGTTGGGGAAGAGACATGGGTACATGTGGGGGACATAAGTTGGGTAGGTGTGAGGATGCATTTGAAGACAGACAAGGCAGCAAACAGGGATGGTGTGTGACACATGAGGGGGGGGTGAACACTTTTGGATAGGGAGGGTGTTGTGGAATCCAAGTCCCATGTGCCTCCAGATAGTAGCAGCATGACTCACATCCCCATCCATGGGACTGTCAGCACTGGTCCTTCACTGGCCTGGAGGTGGCAATGCCGGAAGCTGGGCACCAGGGTGAGGCTGCCCCACCAGGTCAACCAGCATATCCTCAATCTGGTGCAGGGGGTGGTCAAACCCATGGTATACTATCCTGTGCACCAAGACCGGCAGCTCATCCTGGGTGACAACACCCCACCACATCCTGTGGGGCTGTATTACCCAATGCCACAGGTAGTGCAGGGGCAGCAGAGGGGGCACCACCAGTGTGGGTCCCAAATATGTTTGGACATGGTGCCATGGCCAGTTGAGGCAAGGTAGGCAGATCAGCCAGAACTGGCCTTCCTTGATGTGCTGTGGTAAATGAGGTATAGCAATAGTTACGGTTAGTAATAACCACACCATTGTTAGTATTAACAGAATGGAACATCATTTTAATTCACCCAGATACATATTAATGTATATTATGTGCAACACAACAATAAATAACATAGTCAGTATGTTAACAGCATGACAGTAAGAAGTAAACCATAAGGGCTACAAAACAGTTAGTTTAACAAAATATGTTAACATTGAATCGTAATACCACATAACAATAATACATCACATTTTGCAAAAATATAGTTAAACAAAATATGTTAATATTAAATCGTAATATAAATAACAATAATAAATAAATGAAGAGAAAGGGTGGCGAGAGAGAAGCAAGCCATTACTGACAATGCAGACTATATCCCTGAAAACACTGATAGTAAATACTCTACAGGTGTGTACTGTCAGTTTTAAGTGCAGTGACTACAGTTTTCCTATAGCTGATGAAGCACGTACATACCTTTCAAGTTGTTAGTATGGGTCAGCATGGGCCAAGTAATAACAAGTGCAGGTACACAACTACACAGAACACTTTCACAGAATGTAGAGTTCTATAACTACCAAGGTGTACTGTAAGTGGATTTGGTAATACATTGCATTCCAGATAATCATTTTTTCTGGTAATCATGTGACAGACACATTAAGCAATTTTAATTACATTACATGAAATCATGACACTTGAGAGGCATGTTTGTGTACAGTACATAAACTAGACATCCTTCATGCCTTAGTTGTCAGGCATGGGAATAGATCCCAAAAGCTGTGAGTGTAGGGGGACATTAGAACACACATGCATGGCATACAGTCATACTCTATTTATTGAAACAGATTTCTTTAGAAATCAACAATGCTGCTTAACACTTTACTGGTATTGCTGATAAGTGTCTGTGAAATGTAACCACAATCATATCTGTTCATAACATGGGCTACCTCACCCATATAGTTTTTGTTCCTGGAGTGGGAGAAAAAGTCAGCATTATTTGACTGAATTCATTTTGCATCCCAAAACTATTACAGTGATATACTTGATTGCATTGACAGTAGAACCCACATGCATGGAATACAGCCATACTGCATTTATTAAAACACATTTCTGTAAGAATCAACAATGCTGTTTAACACTTCATTGGTATTGCTGATAAATATATATGAAGTCCACACAATATCTGCCCACAGAGTGGCATATACCTTTATTACCTGAAGTAGGAGAAACAGAGAGCATTATGTGACCAATGTTGGCCTCAAGACAAACTTGGACTGTACTATGAGTTAAACAATACAGTTTGCAGGCCATTAGTTTAGCATTATGCAGCTATGACAGTGTTTTACATTATGTCAACAATCTTACCATAGTCAAGCAATGCATACAGCTCTACTGCAATGGTTATGACAATGCAATCAATCCTGCTGTGCATCATTTTGCTTACTGTTATTGGTGTTGTTAGTGTTTATTGCAATACAGTTGTAATTGTTCATTTATTGCACTACAGCTCTAATTGCCAATTTATTGCACTACAGTTCTACTTGCCCACTTATTGCACTACATTTTTATTATGTATACTTTATTGGAGTAAATGCTTTATTCTATCTAGCTTATTTCACTACAGTTAGCATAATAAATCTGTACATATCACACTCATGGTGCAACCTGGCCAGGCATCCTGCATGGGACTTGACATTGCGACCCCTTTCAGCTGCAGCTTTTGGGAGAGAAGCACACCATTATGCATACCAGTTTTACAGACATTCAGTTTGCATATAAGTAAAACAGTGGAAAACATACTTCTATATTTATGGGGCATTCCCAGCTCTGGCTTCTTAGACCCAGGTGTCCAAGGTCCCCCTCTTTCTCCTCTTCAGATCATCATAATGGTAATGGCACTGCTCACCTCTATGGGAGATACCTGTTCCCTGGCCAACCAATCCCAGGCCTCTGTCTTACACTCTAAACCCTGGAAACTACCCTGCAGCAGCCTGGATTCATGATTTTTTACCAGTAGCCTGACAAAGACCCTGCCCTCCTGAACACCCTATCTCTGCACCCAAAAGTGTGCACCTTCACCAGCACTGTCTGCCATATCAAAAGTTGATCAGACTCCAAACACTGTTGCAGAATTCCCATCTATTGCATCTAATATAGGCTGTTTTCCCACCATTACATGTCAATGAGCAACATTTAAAAAAACGATGCATTCATTAGCATTGTGAAAACCAGCTAAGCAGAGCTAAGCAGCACAAAATCTTGCACAACTGAGGTTTTAGCTAAGCTTAGCACAACGCAAACAAAAGTAGCCATTAGCATTTTTAGCAGTGTTCACCACAGCAGAGCAGTGCCATATTTCACAAATTCATTTTTAAAATTTGAGCAAGAAGGATTGTATAAATATTTGAAGATTGATGTGGGATCAACAGTAAAAGATGAACAAATGTGAATAAAACTTAGGAATATTTTAGAAGACTAAAATTAATACTGAAAATAGTGCTGATCTCTATGAATAAAGTCCAAACTATAAAGCAATTTGCTTCTCCTCTCTTGGAGTGATTAACTGGTTCCAAAAGTGTTTGACTCAGAAAACAAGAAGGATGATTTATGCTTATCAAATGATTGATTAAAAATCAATGTATAACAAGACTATACATTCCCCGTTTTGAAGGAGGTATGGGCCTCCTCAAAACTGATCACATGCACAGATCTGCATTCATAATACT
>NC_056730.1:796793844-796818844 GCF_019279795.1 Protopterus annectens
TACAGATTGAACAAATATGGTGACAAGATGCAGTCCTGTCATACACCTTTTCAAACTGAAAACCAACTTCTGTTTCTGTATTCCATTCAAACCATAGCTTCTTGGCCATCATAAAGATTTTTTTATTAACTGTATGATGTGTTCCAGTATTTTAATTTGCAATAGAATTATCCATAGTTTTTCATGACTGACACAGTGGAAACCCTTGCTGTAGTCAATAATGCAAAAATAAATAGGTTTCTGATGTTCCTTAGTCTTCTCTAGTATGCATCTAGTATTGAAAGTGATATCTCTTGTTCGTCCTCCTTTCCTGAATCCTGCTTGAGATTCTGGCAGTTCTCTGTCTATGTTTGACTGCAAGCACCACTGGATTATCGTTAGCAAGATTTTACTTGTGTTAGAAAGTAGAGCAATTGTCCAGTAGTTGCTGCATTCCTTGGCATCTCCTTTATTATAAATTGGTACAAAAATTTATCTTTTCCAGTCTATTGGCCACTTTTTCTTTTCCAAACTCGACACAATTAGTCAACGTAGCAATGGCTCCATCAGATCCCTTAATGAGTTCTATCGGTATTTCATCTACTCCAGAAGCTTTGTTGTTTGACAGAGCATCAATTGCTGCAAATAACCACTTCTTTTAAAATTTCTGGCTTTTCTTCCATTAGGTCTTTGTCTTTATATTCCTTGACCATTTCATTTGAATAGAGATTCTTGGTATAACTCCTCCATCATTCTTTAATTCTCTCAGGCTTGTTTAGTATCTATCCATCAGTATCTTTGAGCATTCCCATTCTAGGTTGAATTTTGTGCCTTAACTTTTGATGCACTGGAAAGCTAATCTGGCTTTCCCATATATATGTTCGGATTCAATCTGCTGGCAGACTGTGTTGAAATATTGCTCTTTGTTCTTTCTGATTTCTCATTGAAATAACTGATTCAAACATATCATCTTTTTCCTATTGCCAAATATTTTGACTTTTCTTCTTTCTTCTGCTATCTTTTTAGCTTCTTCCAATATCCAGGGTTGCTTCTTCTTTTTGACTTTCTTTGAAAGTGTTCTCTTGGCTTTGTCTTTATATCAAAACAAAGATTTTCAAGGATTTTATCTTATATGCTTAGTACGTCAAATCATTTGTTAAGTCTTCTCCAGTATTCCTCAGGTATGTTATTTAAATCATAATCTGTCCTAGCTGCCTAACTCTTTTCTTTTGTAACTTCACTTTGATTTTACAAACCAAAAGCTATCTTGTGTGGTAGGTAGCAATAAATTAGATCTTCTTTTTTAATTATATAAATAGCATTTTACTCAGCACTTTGGAGGTAGTGTGAATAGTTCAGAAATAATGGCTTTTCACCAAGCATCTCTTTTATGACTTTTTTAAATATTGAGAAAAATATGTCAAACTCGCATGCAAAAGAATTGAAGAAAATTCAAATATTACATTGCTTTCTCTTACTGACAACTTTTTTTATAAATTCTAGTCTTTTGTTATGAGCTCATAATAACTCTCTGTATATAGTCTGCCTATGATCTTCCCTCTTCATATGCAATACGGTAAAACTTCACTATTTGCTCTGTAGCTTTTCCTTGCTTGAAAGTCTTAATTGGTTCCTTAGCACTCTCCTTCAATTTTTGATCTTCCTTTTTAATGTTTATTTCTTGCCTTTTTACTTCTCTATTCCAACACTACACGGGTATGCTTTTGGTTTAATTTTCCCAAACCGTTATTTGATACAGTATTAAAGAAAAAAAACTTTAGGCACTATGGAGACAGACTGTTCCTTTACCTGCTGCATTGCTTCTTATCTTGAAAAAAAATCCATATAAAGACAGTCTTCTGTTCAAAAACAAAAATAAAATGAGGGCTTCTTCAGTTCTAATCTTTTTTCAAGTGAAAAAAACGTACAAGTTTCAATCCACATCTGAATAGTCCAGTAACTGTGAGAGAGGAGTATGGTTGATGGAAACATAAACCTGTTTAGCACAGGAGGCTTAATTATGCAAGCACAGACATGTGGTGATAGTTAGACAGTTGGGTGAACTTGCTAATTACTGGACCAGTTGAGGTAAGGTGCTGATTGGTGGTTGCTGGTGGGTGTGTGTGGGTGTGTGTGGGTGTGTGTGTGTGTGTGTGTGTGTGTGTGTGTGTGTGTGTGTGTGTGTGTGTGTGTGTGTGTGCATGAACTGTAAATAATAAGGAAAATAACCATGAGTTCACTTTTACGGAGCTGATTAAGAAACACAGGTCATATTTGAAATTTCAAAGATTCTCCAAGCACAATTTGAAAGTATAATTTTTAAAATTACTAATAAGCATGTGAAACTACAATCTGATTGTTACTAAACCTTGTGAACAATGGCTGTACAGTACAGCACTTTCACCAGATGGTCTTCTTTAGGTCCAGTCTGATTGGGGGATTACAAAGAGGCACAGATAAATATAATGTAAAATATGTCCAAACATACACACACACTCACACACAACAAATGTAGAGAATGTACACTAAGTCCTTGTGGGTCATAAGTCTGGATTGGTACTCCATTGGTGGTGTATTTTTTCCAGGTTTAGCATCCCTGTTACCGTAGAGGGTGGTCTTCAATTATGTGTAAAGTAAACTTTATATACCCCATACTGCTGAAAACATATTGGGCAATTGGCTTTGTCATGTCCCTGATTGGATCCCTATCAGGTGATTAGGTTTTCAGAAAATAAAAATTCATATGGTCAAGACCATATGATTGAGCTTCTGAAAACTCTAAGGTTTTTAATGGAGATTGCTGTACAGTGCGGAATGTGAAATTCCCCCTTTTCCTCACTGTAGTGCAATCTCAGAGTTGATACATATAATTTGCAGTGGGTGTGGGGGGGGGGGGGGTTGCTCCCCTGCAAAAATATAAAAAGTTAAGACTTGCTTTAAAGTTAGTGGACTCACTGATCCTTTCCAGTCAAGTTTTCATACTTGGTATAGTACCAAAATAGGTCTCATAACAGAAGTTAGCAATCTTCCAATGGCAAAAAACAGTGGCACTACATAGTGTTGGTTCTCCTGGGCATCTATTAACATATGACAGAATGGACCATGGTATCATAATAGAACAACATAGACCCTACTGTAGGATATCCATCATGGTTCTGTACTGGCTAACATCTTACTTGTCTAACCATATACAAAATGTCTGCTCAAGACTTAATTCTTCAACCAAATATAGTCTTAATAGTGGAATACGACAGGGTTTTACTTTGGGACCTTTTATTGTTCATTCTGCACATGCTTCCTATTGGAGACTTACTAAGGAAAAGCAGCTTAGTGTACAATATTTATGCAGGTGATACTCAAATCTAAATATCTTTTCCCCCAAAATTTTATTGGTTGATTGATGACCTTGAAATCATTCACACGACATACAGATAATCAAGTGACATTAAACGCTATTCAGTCTGGGGCCTTAGCTGCTCATGCAACTCTAAGAAATTCTTCTGCCATATCTTTGTCTAATTACGTTATGTATGGTGGTGATAAGGGTCTATATAAGAACATAGAAGTTTCAAAACTTCGAATGTTCTAATATTGATCCCTATTCAGTGAAAGCTGAAAATATCGAAGCAACAGAAAAGTGAATTTTTTCCTAGGGAAAGAATTTGGTTATCCGTTTCTGTTGCTTCGGCGCTGTGGTGGAAAATTACGGGTCGGGTTCAGGTAAGTGTGTGAATGAATGTGGGTTAGGTTAGTTAGGGTTAGTGTGCGGGTTAGCTATGTGTGCGATTGTGTGGACGTGAGGGTTAGGGTGGTTTAGGTGAGTTAGGGTTAGGGCAAGGGTTAGTTATGTGTGAGATTGTGTGGACGTGAGGGTTAAGGTGGGTTAGGTGAGTTAGGGTTAGGGTCCGGGTCAGGTAAGTGTGCGATTGTGTGAACTTGAGGGTTAGGGTGGGGTAGGTGAGTTAGGGTTAGGGCGCAGGTGAGGTGAGTGTGTGATAGTGACGTACCTTATGGTTAGGGTTTGGGTTAAGGTAAGTGGATAGTTAGTGGTGTGTGTATAGTTTAGTGTAGGGTTAGGTGTAAGATTTTAGGTGTATGTGTGTGGATTGCTGTTTGTTTGGTGTGCTTGTGTTGTGTGTATGTGTTTTAGAGCAACACATTTTTTCCCTAGGAAAAAAATTCACTGTTCTGTATGTTCGATGTTTTCGGCTTTCGCTGAATAGGAGTCGATATTAGAACATTCGAAGTTTTGAAACTTCGATGTTCTAATATAGACCTGGTGATAAGTTAGAATTTCTTAGTCATCCAAACCCAATAAAAGTCTCTTTCAGCTCCCATTACCCAACAAGAAATAATAATGGTAATAAATAATCTCAAACCGCACAAAGCCCCAGAACCAGATGGGTTTACCACAGAATTATATAAAACTTTCAGTCAGAAAATCTCAAAATCTTACTTTATTTATTTTAACTATATAAAAGATAATAGCATTACAGATGTACACCTCCAAAACAGTCTTTCTCCTTAAAGAAAACATGATGGAATTATAGAGTTCTTTCTTTGATTAACCTGGACATTAAAATCTTTGCTACAAAATGGCTAATAGATTAATACCAATTATCCCCAGTATTATATAACCCAACCAATCTGTATTCATATAATTTAGGCAAACCTGTTATAATACACTTACACTAGATACTATGATAACTTTGTCTACCCAAAGCCCCACACCATTATTTGCCTTTGCAATTGATGCCTCCAAGGCTTTCGATAGAGTCAACTTAGACTTCCTATTCTTGGTCATACCCCACTTTGGCATAGCCTAGGCTTTATCCACTCTGTCAAAACACTATATTCTAATGCTCATACAATATGACAGATTAATAAAATCACCTCTTCTCAGATCAATATTAAGAATGGAAAAAGACAAGTATGCCCACTTTTCCTTTACCTGATACATTTCTACATCAAACTATTGTTTTTGCTTATTACACAGAACACCCTTCATCATATAGTCATTCTCTACAACACTACAATTCCATTATCTACATTTGCAGATGATCTAAACCTATACATTACACTACCCAACTCTGATACATGGAACATTTTGAACTCCATAGATACTTTTGTGAAATTCTTTAACTACAAATTGAACCCAGAGAAATCCTCCATTTTTTCAATTATCCCACCTTACCAACTACTTGCCTACCCCCTGACAACTGAAATCAAAATAAAACACTCACTGAAGTATTTAGAACATCCTTCCAACAAGACTGAAAATGGTTTTATCAAAGCAATGTTACAAAGCTATGGCTAACTTTACAACAGGACCTACTTAGATGAAATAAACTTCCGCTTCCATTCCTATCAAAAATGACCATCATAAAGATGAACATACTGCCAAGACTGCTATATGTATTTAATGCCTCCAATATAATGGTACACAACAAATTCTTTAAAATGCTACATTCCTCCCTATCCAAATTCACATGGTCTCCTAAATCGGCCAGAATTGCCTACAAAAAACTGGTATACCCTAAGAATAAAGGGGGAATCAGCCTCCGTGACATCAAACTTTATTGTGGCATAATTGAACATAATTATTGTAACAGAACAGTGGCAATATCTGACTACATCCCAAACAAGAAGACATGGGCTCCGATCTGGATAGAGTTATTTTATAACTATGTTAAATCTCTCATCTTTAATCACAAAGCTCTTCCTTTTCTTAACAAGAAGAGTTTGAAAAACATTAAGCTACACACATCCTTAAAGAACAAAATAACCAACCTGCAACAACTCTTTGTATCACTAAAACTATCCATCACCTTCAGTACCTTGCAAACATTACGTCTTAACCCAAATTTTAGACAACAACAAAATGATTAACCTAAATAACTACTTGCTCCTGAAAGAGATACACTTACTTGAAATGTACCCCTTTAGGAATCGATCTATAACCGAGAAGAGACTGGCGTTGAATCTCCCTAGAGCTATACCATTATTCTGAAACAACTCAGAGAAATGGGTGCCAAAATTCTGGAAGACCCTAAACTAGCTCTTAATCACATAAATAAATGTAAAAGTCTATGGAGCCTCCTTTCAATAAAAAGAAAATGATCTCTAATATGTACAAGCTTAGATACCAAAATTAAGTGCTCTTTTTCAATTACTGGACTAACCTAGATCCAACAATTTCAATCAACCAGAAAAATCCAATATGCCCAAATAACATCAACATCTATCCCCTTTAAAAAAAACTTAATTAAACACAACTAATGATATTAAACAATGCATATTACATTCTAACTTTACTAAATAAATTCAACCCCACAACCTTCCCATTTTTTCCATGTTGTGATCTCCAGAAGGTGAATCTCCTCCATATTTTCTGGAGCCGTAAACACACCTGCAAGCTTAGGTGCTCTCTAAAACTTAAAACTCAAACTGCAAAAAATGGGTTATGAGAAATCTACCCTTTCCTGGAAATTTACTATGCTATACCCCCCCCCCCCATTTTAACAAAGTTACAAATACACATATTAGTCACACTATTTACCCAAATTAAATTTTATATTACTCTGAACTAGAAGGATAGAAGCATGGTCTCCTGGAAAGTGTTTAAGCAAATGGCAATTAAATACTTAACAGCTTACAATTTGTTAATGCATAGCCAAAAGCTACATTCACATTTTACTGCTAAATATTGGGATATATTATTTGACCACATTTTGAAGTAATGTTTGCTACTTATCTATCATGTTCTAGGGATGGGAAACAGATTTACCTTTAATTATTATATTACCTTCTCCCTCTCCTTTCAATTTTCTTATATTTGGGCCTTAAATTGTCCAATCTATTGTTTAATCATTTAAATCGTATAAGGTCAATCGTTTAGCTTACTTAGTTAGGCATTTAACACTTTTGTATATAGTTTATTAGTTGTACAATATAAGTTTGTATGCCTTTTATATCACTGTTTATTGTTGCCACTCTCGTGGTTGACAACTGCCTTTACTGTGCTGTTTCAGCTGTATACAAAAATATAATAAAGGTTTTTGAAAAAAAAAAATTAGTCAGATAAGGAATCTTTGTAGTATTATTGACTCATGGCTTAAACTTTAGAACTAGGTATTGGCTGTAGTAAAGTTATTTTGTTTCCATCTAAGAAGCATTTCCAGGACTATGCACCTAACTCAAAGAAACAAATCTATCAATTGTTTCTCAAACTCTACTGCCATCCAGACTGCATTACTGCAATGTCCTGTACCTGTGATTGTATAATACTAAATCTGACCAGTTACAGTTGGTGTAGAATTCTGCAGCTAAGTTACAAACCGTATGCCTTATTTTCAACACATTGTGCATGTTCTGCATGACCTTCACTTGCTCCCTGTCCAGTATAGGATCTTCTTCAATATTTTTGCATTAGTGTCTTTGTCCATTAATGACTTGGGTCCCTGCTATCTGATAGATCTTATCATGCCCTACTGACACATATGGGTTTTGAGCTGAGTATTCAGGAGGCTGTTAGCTGTTCTGTTGGTTAATTTTGTGAATTCAGGTTTCCACTTGTATTATCAGACTCCTTATCTGTGGAACACTCTATCTTTGTGGCTTTGGCCAGTATCAGACAGGTCGTAAGGACATATTTATTTCATCTAGGATATAGTAAAGTTGACTAACTTTGAATTGTTATAGTTTTAAGTCTTATTTACTTCTTTCTGTTTCATCTTTTTATCTGATAATGTTGTTTTGTTAAAAACCCTCTTAATGAACTTGAACTTGATGGTAACCTTGCTATTTCCAATTTAAATAGATTTCTTCCTGTGTTCTGATTTTATCTCTCATGATGCCTTTACTGAAGGCAAAAGTGCTCGGACATTAAACTATATTTGTTTATTTAGCTATGCTGTTTCCAGTCAGTTCATTTCAGTTGTGGTCTGCAGAAGGTGTCTGGTGTGTTTCCTTTGCCACTTGAGTTTCATATTATATTGGGCAGCCTACGAATGGTTACTTGTCTGGATTTAAACCCTGGATCTCTTATTCCCTGTCTCTAAAGTCAGTGCACTTACAACCTGTGCCACCAAGACAGTTATACAGCAGGTGGATTTTGCAGTACTGAAGGATTCCCAAATATTTTTTTTCACTTTTTTACTTAAGCAATTAAGCTTAATTGCATGCCACTTAGCAGTGAGCAACTGTACAAGGAAAGAAACAGAAAAAAAGACATATGCGATTCTAATAAAAGTAAGTCATAAATATTGAATAATAATTTCCACATTGGCTTCAAACAGTATTGCATTTATACCTTGTGCCACAAAAAGACAGATACATCATGTGCACAACACTTACTCATTAGAAATATCACACATCAGTGACAAAACTGTTTGAGCTAATGGACATTACAGACATTAAATTGTTCACTCATTCTTTCAGCTGTGTGTCCTATTTGCACTCTGTTAAGCAGTATGGAAATTACACATGCAAAAAATAGGTATAACAATTTATATTCCACACAATAAAACACATTTCATATCTCTGCAAACATTCAGAGCAACATGGGGCTTCAAGCTGAATTTAGCTCCTGCATCCTCTTTCCTATTTCTTTGAAATTATTTAATTTAATCCATTTTCTACAATGACACTCAGATGCAATCCAGAATTTCTTCTCTTACTGCTTTCCAGAGTGCTGTAGCAAAGCACACTAATGACATGCTAAAATGCACTAATGATGACATTCCAAATTAAATTTCTCAGTCTGTACCTTAAGCAGTGGACTCTTGTTCCCTGCTAGAAAACGGTGCCAGTCAACAGTGCACTTTGTCAAAGCCTTCACAAAGTAGGAACAGACAAAAATAGGGCAATTGTAAGTATTAACAAATATTGGGGAATAATAATGTAAAGACAGGATTGTGAAGTTTCCTGGATCTGTGTGTGTTACAACTTGATCATATGCTCAGAAAATATGCATTAACTCTGTCAGACAGCACACAATCTGGAACTGAACCCTTAAGTCATTGCAATAACAGCACACACTCTGTTCTGTTTCGTATCCTTCTTTGAAACCAACACAAAAACAAGAAAATGTCCCTTTCTCATTTGCTTGAACATGTCTAGATCAATGTGATATTGACAAATACTTAATGCTAATAATAACTCACTCCATATTAATATCAGGTTGTTAACACTGTCAGCTAATTCTTATCTTTATTTTCTGAGCATCTTCCCCTCCTCTCAGTTTAATTACAGGAATGCAATTGTCATGTGCATTTATTTGCATCTCTGTTTCAATGTGTACTCAACTGATCAACATTTCAGACAGATTTTAAACAGACGATGTACAGTGTACTCTTATTACAAGGATATGAATGTTGTTAAGGCTGTTGTCATATCTCTCAAGGTGTTTACATTTTTTATTTTAAGTTTACTCTGCATGATACAAACACTTCAGTGAGAAGAGTCACTTTACTATTGCTTGTTGTAGTCAGATAAATCAGTAACACTTGCAAGCCATTAGCAGCTAACAATTGTCACTGCTCCTCCCTTCAGTCCTTGGGTGTGTACATGCAATAGTGTAACTACTTACACCTTGCATACATCCCCTACATCAAGTGATTTTTTTTTTTGGTATTCAGGAATGCAAATGATTTCACATCTTATTTGCATCTTCACAGTGCTCAGAGGACTGAATGCACACTATATAAAGGTAATGGTGTAACTATGGAAGTGGAAGGAGGGGGGAGACTGATTGGATACAGACAGACCATTACTGCTAATTACTTAGAGAAAATTGTTCTTCAGATTACTGCAGTACTTCATAAGTTATATTTGTCCTCTTCAGAAATTGCCTTCATGTTCATATTTTGAATGCATTTCAATATGCAACGAAGAACATATTTTTGATATATATGCATTTTTTAAAATTAACTGCTGGTGTACTGCACATTTTTCAGTTCTTGCTGTGCTTTACAATTTAGTATGTAAAATTACAGTATTGCGTTATCATTTGCCATTGCATGACTGCCTCAACCATGTGTTTGACTCATTGGATAGGATGAGTGACACAGTGTCTGTGATGGAGTGTGTGCTGGGTGAAGGCTGGTATCCAAGAGTCCATAGAGCTACAACATCCACTAATTTTAGCCAACATGATTGTACGAGATCCCACTCCCGTACTGGTACTACTTCCACTGCTTCATCAGTGATTGAAGTGTCCACACTCAGACGTGGTAGGGCATGGGGTTATGGTCTTGGATGTAGTCATGAAGAGAGCTTTTCCAGTATGCATCACTCACATTCAGGTAGCATCCCCACTTTGAAATGGGATGTGAAAATGGCAGTGCAACTTCTGGCAGAGGCAGTTCACCTGGACAGGAGCACTGACAGCTCTACAATGCATGGCTGACTCCTGTCTGAAATGGCAGGACATAGTGCTAGCACAGAGCTTGATTGCGTTCATGCAGACACACACACATTTTACAAAAACTGACCATACCAAACCACATACATAAGGTTAGAAAATATTAATTTTGATTGGGATATATCTATTGTTAGTGGCCTTTAGGTGTTTTGTGAATGTTCTGTGTTTCTTATTTGCACACACTCACAACTTTGGCATTGGCCTTGGCCTACTGTGTCATGGCCTTCATTCATTTGGATTTGACATAGGGTTGCTTATATGTCTGATGCACAGAGCAAATAAGTGAGAGAATAACAGTATGCAGGTAGTTTATCATCTTACACATTAGTTCATAAAATACAGGTTCCACACTTACTTTGACATTACTGCAGTTATTAGGCAAGTTGTTTGGGGCTATCTCTGTCTGATGGTATCTGTACACAGACATTAGATGGGCAAGCAAAATTTGTGGACATCAGATGGCATCACTTTTAATATTTGTATGTGTTTGTGTTGTTATGTGTATTCCATCACTTGTGTGTATGTGTGTGTGTGTGTGTGTGTGTGTGTGTGTGTGTGTGTGTGTGTGTGTGTACTATTGTTTGCCTCTTAGTAGTTACTGAGTTTGTACGCTAACTTTTGAGTCTTAGGTGGGTGAGAATGTGTTCTATCCCTTGCCTCTAAGTGAGAGCAAGGGCATATTGTGCACATCTAGATCTGCTGGCTACCTTTGCAGCTTGTAGTTCCCCCTCAGAGTCCTCGTCTGCATGTGCTCGTGGTGCTGCCCCTCCCTGTGGTCCTGGCCCTTGCTTTTTCTGTTGTAGCTGTTTCCTGAAGATGATATTGTGCAACATGGCACAGACTATGAGATTTTCTGAACAGGTTCATGGTTTGTACTGCAAGGCATCCTCTGATGTGTCTACACAGTGGAACCATGACTTCAGCATGCCAAACACATGCTCTGTGATGCTTATAGTTTGGGTGTGGGCATTGTTGTATCGTTCCTCTGTGAATGCATGTGCATTTCTGATGGATGTCATGAGCCACAGTTCCAGTACATAACCTGCATTACCCAGTAGATGGCCATGTGGAACATCATCCCTAGCAAATCTTGTGTAAAGCTATGAGGTTTGCCGTATGTGTGTGCCATGGTAACTGCCTATATTGCCTGCAAAGGGATTGAGGATTATCCCTCAGGTATTACACACAACCTAGCAGTTGACTGACTGGAACCGCTTCTTGGTGATATATGTCTGTCTGTCTTTGCCAGGTGGGGCTTTTTTCCTCTGTGAGTTCAGTATATGGCTTCCAAGACTTCAGCATAAAATTCCTGCATTGTTCTGGTTCTCTCCTGTGATATACATGGAAAATAGATGTATTCCCTTGCATGAGACATTGGTATAATATTCTAGAGCCTGAGGCCTGTGACACCCCTAGTATATTCCCTGTGGGTTTGTGGAATGTACCACTAGCTGATATCTTAATGCCACACATTCTTTAGTTTCCACTGTTATAGGTTCTCCTCAATTTTGCTTGTGTTTGATGTGGCGGCAGATGTTGCAGAATTCCTGTAGTGTTTCCCTATCAACTCTCTATCACTTAATTATTTCAATATCATGTAGTCATTGATATGTTAAACAGGGTCTGAAAACACTTCTTCTTGGACTAGGTCTATCAGCAGCAGCAACAGCATAAATTTGATCCTGTTGCACATACACATGTATGAGAGTTGCAACAGCCGTAAAATTCCTTTTTTTCTCTAAATGTGATGGTGGCTGAATTCCAATAGGTTTTGGAGTTTATGGCAAAGGGCTATTCCAACTCATGGTTACTTTTTAGCTTCCTGAATTTCTTTGCCATCTTGGATTGGATAATCAACATGCAATTCAGCTGATTATGCTGTTATTTGCATGCTCTGCTGTTCACCTTTTTTGGCAGCTCTATACAATGTGTAGAGCAATTTAATGAATACAAAATAGCTTGCAGCATGATAATTAGCCATTCATGAATCCAGCCAATGAGTTTTTTTCTTTTTTTTTATGTATTTTTACCTCTCATGCATAGTGACTATCAAGTCTTCTTTGATAAGACTCAGACCATTGGCTCCCCTTTATATTCAGGCAATGCAATTATGCAGGCATCCATGAGGGTTATATGTGCCCATCTTGGTATCCATACAATTTAGGGCATTTCTCTAGTCTGCAATACCACCATTTCTGGTGATGGGAGCACCTGTGTCACAACAAACACTACCTATGTCCTTCTGTTAACTTATGCATGCTCTTTCACATGCGACAACAATGGTAAATTCACCTGCATGGATAGCCACATGCCACAACCTTCCATTTAGCATTTCATTGCTTTGTGAAAGCCTTCTCTTACACCAGAACAGCAGATGAACTATCCAGGAACTGCCACAACCCCTCACTCACTGGAAGGAGGAGCTGTATGCTGCTGACTCCCATTCCCCATTCCTGGGTCTCTATTTGAAACTATGTTGCCTGTGTCATACCTGGCAGTACCAGGTAATCACCCACATGATTAATGCAATCGTTTTATTATTGTCAACCACATGCTTCTTATGAAATAAACAAATCATATGACCAGGCATAAAGAAGTGCATCTATATAAATAACAATGCTTACACTAGAACCAGTTAAAGATTTTATTTTGAGTAGTTGGCATTATTCAGGTTCTATTAGAATTACTTAAACATTTTATTTAAAGGTAGATGGTAATGTTTGCTTCACTTTTTTAATCCTCTCAGGACCTTGCGCATTTGCCATACTAGTTTACTTCCAACAGCTGATTGGTCCATTCATTTGCAGACATGGGAGTCAGACATTCCTGCGCTTGGAGAGAGCCCTACAGCAGCCCATTCTTCCCACCTGAATAACCCAATTAACCCTTCTTTTCTTCATCTAGAGACAGGTAATAGGGAACAGGCCAGCATACTTCTCAGCTATCCACATTTTCACAGAAAGTACAGACTTTTTCCTCATAGTTTGGTCTGTTCTGCATAAAATTTCTGATTTTATTGATTTTTGTGGCAAATCAATGAGGATTTAAGTCAATAAATAATGACAGGCACTTGGGTTTCAGACTTCATATCACTCATAAAATGCATGGTAACAAAAGGCCTTTTATTATAGCAACTTTCCAAGTTTATAAGAGCAATAATTAAAATTTGTCCCCCCATTAATTTTGGCTTTGTCCAGATTTATTTGTGATAAAAGGTTGAGAGCTATGCATGCCAGATCTCTGGTTCTGCAGTGGTAGAATACTTTCTCCCAGTCAGGACCAGCCCCTTCCCCTCAGTGGTTCACCCGAGCCCAGTATTACTGATATCCCCTTTGCTTTGCCGTTGCCTAAATATATAACAGCCGGGGCTTGGCTGACTACTGAAATGTATTAAAATGGCATCAATAATGAGAAAATACTGAAAAGAATAGATGCACATTTCTTACTGCTACTCTTTCTAAACAAAATAGATGGACGCAGAGAATAAATGGAAAATGACAATTAAATGGTAGGTAATAAATTTAATTGTTTCAAATTGCATGCCTTTTGAGGTCTATCATTCTTGTGAAAGATAGTTCAGAGAAAAGAACAGCAGGAAAACCCTTCACAGTACTTCTGATGGTCTAAATAATGCTTGTCCTTGGTGACAGTATAATTATAAACAGCCCCCTGAAATTGCTGTAATGGTTCATCAGGTACAGCAGCATCTTCTGCTGCTGACAGCAGAAAGTGATGGAATAAAACACCAAGACCTTCTGCCTCCAGGTAATTGGGTAAGACTTCACTCACATACTAAGTACTGCAGGCTGTCTTGCTTTCTGGAAAAAAAAAAAAAAAACTTGGTTCACGGCTGTCATCAAAACATGCACTTTAAGTATACAATGTATACTAACTGCTTGGAAAACAAAAATGTCAGAAATAGGATAATGTTTGCACTCATGAAAAACAGAGAGGCACGGCCTATCCAGCAATGTTGCACTTTGTGCAAAGCATTGGTTTTATAGCCATTCTCAACAGTTCAGTAACAACTATTTTTTTTAAACAATAGCTACATTTATTAAAGAAAGCAGCTTGAGAACTTGTTATATTTTCATAGCAATACTAAGGACTGAATTATCACTAACAGACACTGAAGTGCTGACATGAAGTCTATGAAATTACAGCTTTACTAAAAGGTGTATAAACACATGAAAAACAATTTCCTTATCTTTTTTGTAAAGCTTACTTTAAATACAGGCCCAAACTTACCTAAGTGCGTATGAGTGTAAAGTGTGTGCGTGTGTGTGTGTGTGTGTGTGTGTGTGTGTGTGCGTGCGCGCCTCTTTTCGTTTCACTTTATCTTTTAACATATGTTGACAAAACTGTAATACTTCATTATCTGTATCTTTTCAATATTATTTTATGTATTCTAATAAAATAGAGGTGCCTCACACCTTAAAAATTTTCTTTTGTTTTAGTAAAGGAATGCAATACATCATTACATATTACATACTAAAGCAACAGGACATTAGGCTTTTTACACGACTTATGGTTCTGCTCCCATAAATAAAAAATTGGTGCTTGAAAGACATATACACACACACACACACACACACACACACACACACACACACATATATATATATATTCATTTGCTTATTTGTTCCATTGTTTTAATTTGTTGCATGAATGTGAATCAGATATTTTACATGGATAAGACAGAGAGAATATTCCAAGTGGGAATCATTTATTTTATTGCCCTAATCACTGATAATGTTTGGTAAAAGTTAACTAATAAAAAGTAATTCAATAAAAAGTTTAATTTATTTATTTTTTAATTTTTTTTCTACATTTAGCATCTTATTTCCTCTCTAATGTCTGATAGCTATCAACTCCCATGAAGTGTTCAGCCTATTTTTTCCTAATTGATATCTAACACTCAGGGGAGGCCCTCACCCAAAAATTTCTCAAAGTTCTCTTGTTTAATCCTATTTCAATTGTCCTACATGACATTCAGATGTCTAGAGTCTTAAAGTGATGTGGCAATGAGCCTTACATGCTCATTTGCATGGATTAGTGTGGCTATGTGCATAAACACAGATTTTCACAGAATGTCCAGATTTTTTTCATCATATTTTTGGTCAGTTCTTCATAAAATTGTGTTTTTTTTGGATTTTTGTGACATATAATTGAGGATTGAATTCACTAAATAATAACAGACATTTGAGTTTCAGACTTCATAGCCTTCAGGGAGTGCATGGTAACAAAAGCTACCTTTCTTTCCACTCCACTAACTACCTTGATTATAGCAAGCTCAGATGCGCATAAGCCTAGTACTTATTATACAGCAGGAACTTCTTATTGTAACATTTGCTAATGTCTGTTATGTACTTCACAGATAAAGATTCTAGTTGTCTACTGATGTACTATGTTCTTCATCTGTAAATATGTTGTAAGTAATTGCTGTGTAATCCAATGTAACTACTGTCTGTTTATTTTAACTGTGGAGCTTTTCTCCCCGGGCCTCCGCTGAAAATGGACCTACGTCCAGTCGGACACTCCCAGTTAACAAATGTAAATAAATAAATAAATTAATTAATATTTTAGCAATATAATACAATTCTAAGGGCAATATTTAACACTTGCCCATATTTTGGGGGCTTTGTCCCTCCATTATGTTTGTCTTTGTCTAGATATTTTGTGCTGAGATTGATGGCTATGGAGGCAGGCATGCACATCTTATCACAATATACAATACTCTGCTTCACCAATCCTTTTTATTTTGTGCCCATAGTGTACCATGCCAAGTATCCTTTCTCTGTCCAGGATGAGTAAGACCCACTTGGTAAGATTCACTCAGTCCCCTACTGCCAAGTTGCTCACTAAGCCAGTGCATTGGATTCTAGTTGTTCTTAAGGCATCTGAGTCAAAATCAGGGCTTTATCCCTTTATGTCATGGAGCCAGTGTAACAACTTTGTTGATACAGTATGAGTTTCGTAATTACTGAAACAAGTGAAGGATAATAAATCTAAAATTTGTGGAGTGCAACACAGCCTTGTAAGTTCCCCATTAGTACATATAATATTGATAATACATCTTCTTCGAAATGGAAGAATGCTTCCAACAAAAAGCATAACTCCAGATTTAACAGAATCTAAAATAACATTATTAAGGTTTTATTTAAATTTTCCAAACTTCCAAGAGCTCAGCAAACCAGCTGTGCTCTATATTATATATGCAAAGTTATTTTCCAATTCAGAATAATGAAATCGGTGATGATCAATGCCACCGGTACTGAATCTCATGACATTTTCATGAACAGAACTATATTCTTAGATTTTGTGCTCCAAGTATTCCTTCTTGTTGCCTGTATGTCACGCCTATATGTCCATTGATGCTTAGTAAGGCTAGTATAGACAGTAAAAATCGATGCCTACCTGTGTCAAAGTTATTGACAGGTAGGAATGTGAACAAACTTGCAGTCAAAGCTCTCCATTTCATTACATATTTCATTACCTGTATATAGGTTGATATTATGAGGATCAGTCCAGCAGAGTGTAAAACTGGAAGGTTTCTGCTCTCTGTCAGGAAGAGGGCCACCTCCCCAGAAATTGCTTTATTTTAAATCAACCAATAATTTGCTGTGTCTTGGTAAAAGGGATGTAGTGACTACAGAGTTCAGGAAGCATGCATAATCTTCCATGACTGAATTAAATTTCCATGGTTAGTCTTTCATTAGCTGTATGACTCGCAGTAAGTTACTTAACTTAATTCACTATTTACACCATGCCCTTTGCAATAGCAGTGTGTCACATTGATGAACAGTCGATATATACATATGTATATATATATATATATATATATATATATATATATATATATATATATATATATTTCTAAATAAAGTTTTAGCTGCTTAAAAAGTATTATGTTTCATATTCCAGATATGTGTGTCAGTAAGAGAATGCACCTGAAATGTCTTTATTCACATTACTGTATATGTCATTAAGGAATATTTACAAGTTATAATAACACTGGCAGACTAGTGGCATTAGTCTGCAAATTTAATATTGCAGTAAGTTACGCCATATTGTGTTGAACAGTACAAGTTGATGGAGTGCTTTTTTAGGGATTGTTTCACCTTTTCTCCACTGGGACATGACTCTGGAGTTGGTATTAAGTATTTTGAGGGGTGTGTGAGGGAGGAGATCCCCATATGGAGATGCAAAAATATTATTTGGCTTTTTTAAGGGTTTCTGCTCACTGTTTTTTTTTTTTTTGGTTTCATCTTCTAGAAACAGATGACTAAAAGGAGCATGCTTCAATACTGATAGGTAAACCTGTGACAAGTATTGTCATGAGCTTCTTTGTGGATCTTTAAGACAGCATCAGAAGTAAGCAAACTATTAGATATGTGTGCAAGAAGAATTTCTATAACTGGTTTAGCTAGCTATTTTCCTGTGTTTCTTTGCTGGTGTATGAGCTGTTGGCTCCAATCATTTTCAGTATTATATTTCTTTTGGTTCACACATATGGCATTTTTAAGAAACAGAGTTTGAATGTGTTTTGTGAGAATCCTTTTCATTTGCATCGGCCCTATTGGCAGATTGTTGGCATCCACTACTGTCCTTTTTGGAAACTGAGTTTCATTTCCTTGTAGCATTTGGGTGCAGTGTATCATGTCAAGTAAGACAATCTTGCATACTCATTCTGTTAACTAGCATATTTATTGACTGGATTTTAAATTTGCTTTGTCTGGGGTGTTAAATACTTTTAAAAAAGTATACCTAGAAGTACTGCAAAACTCCCTTTATTTTTAGTACTATAAAATATGAGCACTATGTTTGAGGATTAGCCATTTAATGCCCCTGTTCTTAGTATGAAATTACATACCTGGAGATATAAATATTCAAAAAGGCCACTTGCACTCGTAGCTTTTCCATAGGGAAGACTGTGTTTAGGAACCTTTGTAAATAAATCAGGGATGTACTTTACAGCATGAATTAGTAAATGCACAATCAGTAGTTTCTTTGGCATTGTTCCTGGGTAAGTTGCTTTCTGTGAGGATTCTGCATGTCCTACCTGTGAGAACTTAAACTAGAGTCTCTACTTTCCTTCCCCATAAAAAGAATGAGGATTAATTTATTGATGAATCTCTCAGTTGACTTTAGCTGTTAATGAAATAAGTGTGAGTGTGTGAGGGTATGAGCCCTATAATGGCCTGGCATCCATCCCCAGGAATGTTTCTTTGTCTTACACCTGTTGAGTGCCAGCTTAGGATCTGGCTTCCCCTGCAGCCCTGAATATGGTAAGACAGATATCAGAAAACTCATGAAGGATTTAATGACCTGGTGATTATTAAACAGCAACACAGTGATGTGAGACTTTGCTAGTCTTAAGTCCTAAGGTAATCTAGTTAATGGGGTATGAGTTATTCACCTACACAAAATGAGGGTTAGATATCTATCTATCTATCTATTTATCTATCTATCTATCTATCTATCTATCTATCTATCTATCTATCTATCTGTGTCTGTCTGTCTGTATGTCTGTCTGTCTATCTATCTACACACACACGCACACACACACACACACACACACACACACACACACACACACACATATATATATATATATATATATATATATATATATATATATATATATATATATATATATATATATATATTTATATGGATCAGGACTTTGAAAAAGCACTTTTGTTAAAGTATGTTAAAAAAAAATCTACTTGAATGCAGGGGGGCAAGCCCCCCTGCACCCCCTGATGTAGGGGACTTTGCCCCCACAACCCCTTACTTTAATATTCTCACTCCGAGGTCGCACTACAGTGGGGAAAAGGAAATTTTTCCCTTACCGCACCATAGTACGACTGGAACAACAAGCATACTCACACGAAAGTGCTGCTTCGGTGAATAGCACTTTCGCGCAAGTATCCTCACCAAACTGGGATTCGGTGAAAGATGCAGTCGAACATCTGTACGGATCCCATATATATATATATATATATATATATATATATATATATATATATATATATATATATATATATATATACATGGATATGTGTATAGACACATAGATATACAAATAGATATATAGATGTACTTACAGTGGATATAAAAAGTGTTCACACCCCTGTTAAAATGCAAGTTTTGGAATGACTCAGCCAGAGCCCAGAACTAAATCCAATAGAAAATGTGTGGGGTGACCTGAAGAGGGCAGTGCACAACAGATGCCCTCGCAATCTGACAGATTTGGAGCGCTTTTGCATGAACGAGTGGGCAAATATTGCCTAGTCAAGATGTGCCATGCTGATAGACTTCTACCCAAGAAGACTGAATCCTGTAATTAAATCAAAGGGTGCTTCAAAAAGGTATTAGTTTATGGGTGTGCACACTTATGCAACCAGTTTATTGTACATTTTTTTTTTATTTTTTTATATTTTTGTTTGTTTTTCAATTGAACTGTACAATTTATAGGTCACATTAAAGGTGGGAAAAGTTTTGAAATTATTTATTGTGGCCTCATTTTTTATAACACAAAAACCTGGCAATTTAACAGGGGTGTCTAAAAGTTTTATATCCAGTGTCTATATGTATATATGGGTTTAGTACTTTCGAGCAAAACATTAAAAAGTCAACATCTGTTTGGTTAATTTGCATAGTTCAATCGACAGAAACAGATGGTCGGCTGCTGTGGAAGATCGACAATCCCTGGTTAGAGGAATATGCCCTTTCCTCAGGGGTTTTGTGCTATCTCAAAGTTAGTAAATATATAATTTGTAAGTGATATTGGGGCATTGCCCCAACACTGAGATGCAGGTATGTTTTTAGGTTGGTACTAGGCTATCGGCCCTAGGGCCTGTACAAGCCTAGCCATAACAATTCCCTGGCTATTTCTTCCCACAGTATTTACTTCCCTGGGCTACTGTCTAGCAGGGTGACTGACTTGATCTCCGGGGTGAATTTCCTATCTCCCATCCAATCAGCAAGGTTCCTTTTGAAGAGTGCCAAAGAGGCACTCTGATTGATTTGCATGGGCAGTCTGTTCCAGAGTCTGGGGAGTCTCTGGGTCAGGAACCTATCCCTCCAGCATGTCTTGTTCATTGTGATGACAAGGTTTAGATCCCTGGAGCATGTGTCTCTGAGGGATTGGGATTTCTTTAAGTGTAGCATGTCCAACAGCTCTGGGTTTGACATGGCTTTGTGTGTTAAGCAGAGATTTCCTCTGAGTAGACAATATGTGACAGAGTATAGGTGGAGGTTTTTTGGATGGTCAGCAAAGGGCATCTCCTTTAGGCTTGTGATTCTTTTAGTGAGGTATTTCTGTGGCCTTTCCAGTTGTTGCAGATGTCTTGAGAATTACATAACAAATGGGGCATTGTATTATATAATGGGTCTAATGAGGGATGTGAACAGTGGGACAATGACCTCCTTTTTTCTGGATGAAAAGCCCTTAGTGATGAGGTGTGCCACATAGAATGATTTCCTGACTGTTGTGGCAATGTGGTTATCGAAGGTAAGACCACTGTCCATCTGTGTCCCTAAGTCTCTTATCACACTTTTTGTGTTTAGTGTACTGCCACCTAAGTGGTAATTCATGGGTACATGTTTTTTCCCACAGGGGATAACTATACATTTCTTGGCATTGAGCTTGAGACCATGGCTTTGGCACCAAGCTTCTCTTTCTGTAAGGCCCTTTTGTAGAATATCCACATAATTTGGGGATTCAATAATGGCTCCCAACTTGCAGTCATTTGCAAACTTTGTTAGCCAGAGTCCCTTAGTGTTGGCTTCTACTTCAGAGAAGTAGATGCCAAACAAGAGCGGTCCCAGGGCTGAACCCTGAGGTACTCCACTTGTCACTTGTCTGGAGATGGATTTCGAGTCAGCTGCTTTTACAGTGTGGGTTCTATCAGTAAGCCAGTTGGCAACCCATCGATTGGCATAGGGATTAATGCCCAGCGTAGTATGTTTTGCTATGATTCCATAGTGGAAGATGGTTTGAAAGGCCTTGGCGAGGTCCAGATAGGCTGTGTGGACCACCTTACCCTTGTCCTTGGCTCTGGAGACTGACATAAAGAAGTCAGTCAGGTTCAGGAGACAAGATCGGCCCTTCACGAACCCAAACTGATTGGGGTCCAGTGTTTGAAGGTTGCCAATGTCTTTGTTTATAAGTTCCATGATAATAAGTTCCATGGCCTTGCAGATCAGGGTCGTCAGACTGATGGGGTGTTAGTTCCCAGGATCCAAGGTGGATCTCCATTTGTGGAGTGGGATAACTGTAGCTGTGCGCCATTCAGTGGGCACAAAGCCTGAGGTGAGCTATGATTAAACATGACACTTAGGTGAGGTGCCAGTTCATTTTGTAGTTCATGTAGTATAGAGCCTGGGATGTCATCTGGTCCCATGAATGCTGTATTCTTACCTTTGGAGAGTACGTTTATTACCTATGTGGCCATTATTACCGGAATTTGGCAATCTTTTGGTATTGAGATGGGCCCTTCAGGGGGTGAAAGGAGGGTGAAGTTTGCACTGAATTGATCTGCCAGGATATTTGGCAACATCCTTTGGCTCAGTATATTTAATGCCATTCTGTTGTAGTTCAGAGTAGATCTGAGCATTGCCATTTAGATTTTTGACATAGCTATAGAATGTCCTGAGGTTGGCTTTGGAATCCTTGGCAATTTTATTTTCGTAACTAGCTTTGAAGGATTTTGTGAGGGATCTCAGCTTTTTACTGAGGCTGGTAAGGGAGTTTTTTGCATCCTGGGATTTTCCTCTTTTCTGCAACAGTTGTTTCCTTTTATTGTAAAGTTTGTTTATGGAAAGGGACCACCAGTTTGTCTTCCTTTTTTGGAGGAGAGTGTCTTGGTTCTATTGGGGATGGCACAATTCATGCACAAGTGGATATGCTCGTACAGTGTCTTAGTGTAGGAGTCAGCAGTCGAACTTTCAATTCCCGTCTGCATGGGTGTCATGAAGTTTGTCACTTCTGACTTGAGTAACATGAAATTGGCTTTGAAGAAGTTTTTTTACGGAGGTTTCCTTACTGGGGGGTGGGCGTGGGATGAGGATGTCAAGGGTGATTATCTTATGGTTAGACCTGACCAATGAGAGGGTGACCATAGGTGTGGAGCATCGATTTTCCATGTTGGTAATGACCAGGTCTATGATACTGGAGCCCCTGGTGGGACTAAGGATTAGTTGATCCAGGGTGTTAGAATTTATGAATTCCAAGAACCGTTGGACAAAGTTGTTGGTACATGAGTAGTTTTTCCAGTTAATGGCAGGGTATTTGAAATCACCCAGTATTAGGGTGTTTGGTTGCATCTAAATATTTTCCAGTATGTTTAGAAAGGTGTAGTGAGAATCTTGGGGCATGGTGGGAGATCTGTAGCAAGCTACAATTTGGATTGCAGTCTTACCTAGTGTTATAAAAGAAGTATAAGCTCAGAACGGACGTCAAACATGCATAAACAGTATATGAAAAATGAGTCTATTCAGACTAAATATTGAAGCATAAAACTTGTAGTCCAATTGAGAAACAATTTGTCTTTTCAGACCAGGCACATATCCAATGACGCAAAAAAAAATAATGTTTAGTCTTTTATAAACAAGGGTTTATTAAATAAACAGGTGAGCGCTTTCGCTAAAGTAGCTTTATCAAACCATTAAGAACAAAGCAAGTAGAACGCACTTTATATAAGATAAAATCATCATTAAAAATATTTTTTTTGCGTCATTGGATATGTGCCTGGTATGAAAAGACGAATTGTTTCTCACTTGGACTACAAGTTTTATGCTTCAATATTTGGTCTGAATAGACTCATTTTTCATATACTATTTATGCCTGTTTGACTCCCGTTCTGAGCTTATACTTCTTTTATGACATTTTATTTTGACTAGTTTTTGCTCAGAATTGTGTACTTCCTTGTGGTAATTTTTGTTATTTTGTTCATACTTACCAAGTGTTAGTTGCACCTGGAGAATTTCAGTTGCATTGTGTTGGGCAACTAGCCTGGTATTGTGAATATCCTTGGTAAATATGGACACTCCTCCACCTTTAGTGTTTCCGTCCTGGCTTGGTGACCAAAAAGTGTGGTAAGAGTTGTAGCCTGGTATTGCAGGGGTGCTCCCTGAAGCCTTGAACCAGGTCTCAGATACTGCACAGATATCGATGTTCTCCATTTTTAGGAGTGCCTTGAGAGAGTGCATTTTGAGGCTTAGGCTTCTAGCACTGATTTGCATTACCTTCAGATTTTGCATGCTTGTACCTGTTACGGTGGTGGTTTTGTCCTTTGAACTTTGCCTAAAAAAGGCACTATAAGGGTGGCAAGAGCCTTAGCAGTTAATCTGAATCCCAGGGGCAACAGGTGCAGACCATCACTACACAGTCACTATTTTTAAAACAGTAAGATAGATTGAAAGGGTTGGTCACTTTTGTATTCTGGTACTATGGAATACAGTAGGATGGCCAATAAATTTAAAAAGTTGAAGGGGAGTGATTTCACAAAATGATAATTTTGTGCTTACTCACACAAGGCAGTAAAAACAGAGAGGAAATGAGATATGTGGTCAAATTAACATAAGAGGAAGGCAACTAGAAAGACAGTGGTGTTTAAGAACACTACAGTAACTGGGTGGCAGGGTGGGGAAAAATTTCTGTCTGTCTCACAAGAGACAGACCTGTGGTCTCTTTTCATGTTTTAATATGTAGTTAAAAGCAGAATACAAGTAGAACACAAGGTAAATAAAACAAATCACAGTATTCAAAATAGAAAAAGGCAATAAAGTAATACAACAAATCAAAAGCAAACTAACCTTTCCCTCACAGCAAAGTGTAGCAGTCTGGGTGAGCCTTTCTAGTAAATATATATATATATATATATATATATATATATATATATATATATATATATATATATATATATAAATACACACACACACACACACACACACACACACACAAAAGTATCAGTACATAAACTGCAGGAGGTATGAGGTGTGCAGAGGGGCTTGCTGCATCTAAAAATGTTTCTTTTTTGACTTTATGTTACTGGTGTTTCTGACTGGTTGTGTAGCACATATTGTGTTTTGATGTGTACAGTGCAGGTGTGTGTGTAGTTATATGTGCATTTTACGAGAGAGGATGTGTGCTTTTTTGTGTTTGGTGATTTTTTTTTTTTTGAAGTTGCACACTTTGTATTGGATTGCTGGGTGTGTATTCAGTAAGGTGTTTTCTGTGTCTGGTATATTCATTGTGTAGATGTATATGAGTTTGGCTTCATTTTTTTTTTTGTTTTTTTGTTTTTGTTTTTCAGTGAATTACCATAAACTGATAAATATATATTGTACCTCTCAGCTGAATCAGTACAAATATCAACAGACTCAAGATCAAATAAAGAAATAATCAGGGTAGCTTTTAAATATTAGCACTATTAAAGTGAAACATTGGCAGAGTAACAAGAGTTGATACTGTGGTGGTGGTGTTGCGGAAGCATTGTTGCCTCACAGTAAGACGTTGTTCTGTTCGATTCTCAGCTAGAGCGTCTTCTGTGTGGAGACATGCGTGAATGGGCGTACCTTTGTTGAAGG